>NC_071467.1:28533611-28852072 GCF_028500815.1 Rissa tridactyla | reverse complement strand
CTCTACGTGTTCTCAAGTGCTGAAGAAAGAAGTTGTGTTATTTCATTGCTTTCTGTGCTTTCTGTATCAAAATGCACAGGGAAGTTCTTTCTGAGAGTTCATCTCTTATTCTAATTGACTTAATTTCACGAGTACTAAACATAAGTGT
The DNA here is from genome assembly GCF_028500815.1 of Rissa tridactyla. Classification (NCBI taxonomy): domain Eukaryota; kingdom Metazoa; phylum Chordata; class Aves; order Charadriiformes; family Laridae; genus Rissa; species Rissa tridactyla. Next base: position 28,851,924 of record NC_071467.1, on the reverse strand, counting down.
GTTGTCCTTAAGAAATTGGTAGAAGATGATTCCAAATTTACTCATGACTTAAATTATTGTATGTGATCAATTTAATTTACCTGTACATGATTTCAAAGAGCTTAATTTGCTTTTACAAGAAAAACTGACACAATCAGAACAGAGCGGCTACAGAAATAAAAATTACCTTCTTCAAACAATAAAATCCTTCAGTAAAACCAACATGCCTGAGTCAGTTTCATCAGAATTCTGTGTTTACCTTTGCTAGTCAAATTCCCTTCACAGACTTGTTTGCAAGTGGGGAACTGATCCATACTGGTGAAGTCAAAACACGAGTACGTTTGAAACATTTTTTGACCCTGCAGTTGGTTGGATCCAAGACCATCCCTTGAGGCACTGTCTGTGCATGAGTACTGGGAAATATCATCTGTCCCCTCCGAACAGACCCTTTGCAAAAACGCTGATGAACACTTTCCTAACTTCCATCCAGCGATCACATACTGTAGAATATTTTGTATTGCTGTAAGCCAAAAAATTGAAAGGAGGGGGAGGGATGGTTTTCAGTATTCTATGGTTTAATAAACAATTTTGATGTTGACCGACTTGAAGAACAGTTAGCATCTTTCAGGGAACGTTGGATGTGAGTTGGATAGTTCTGCATCTACAGGGGGAGAAAACACCACACAAAAAAGCCTAGTTAAGATGCAGCTAGGACGTTCGCTGTACAGGAGAAGAGCTGTGTAGAGCAGCTACTGTGCAGTAAATTCCCAGCCTGGCACTCTAACTTTCCTGTGTAGATAACCCCAAAACTATTCAGGCAGGTCAATGAAGTGCCTGCTTTTATTGCCATTAATGTGAATTACAGCCCTTTACAATTGCTGCAAGACAGTCTAAATGGAGAAGGCAAACATTACAACAGTAAAGGATGATCCCACTATGAAATATGTCTGTGCAAAAATGATATTTGAAGTTCAATGTCTGTCATGTTTTTTAATTTCCCAGTTCAAATATGTTTATTTCAAAAATTAGAAAGTTTATTCTATCTGCCAGCCCTGCACATTCAATTTTAAATTTGTTAAGTGAGGCTGCCACTTTTTAGCTCCAACTTCACTCATGGTGAAGGTTCCACAAAAGAAATTCTCCTCACATTTCTGTTCATGACGTGTAAGTCAGAATACCGCCTCTGTGTGTGTGTTCTCCTATGTGAAAAGGAGTAAAAAAGAAAAAAAAGAATGTATCATTGTTGCCTAAGTAAACAGACATAGCTTTTGTCTCTCGCAAAAGCTAAGTATTTGTCAGCAATAGCCACATAGCCACTTTTTAAGAAAAAAGCTTCTTAGATGCTTATCTTTTTGAAAATTACTATGACAAATCCTATTTCGACTCATCTCTGTCAGTATCAAACTTTGGAGCCCACCCATATACAATCTGTTGAAACAAAAAATCAGCTTCCACTGTATTTGAGTTCATAGAGATAAGTTTCCTCAAAATGAAAGCATCCCAATTTTCAGTTTAGACCTCAGAACTCAGACAATCCATGTTAGGTCTAAGTGTTGCAGCTTGTCTTGCAAAAAAGGTAGGATCATTTATAGTTGTTTTTGAAAATCAGAAAAATTAGGTTCTTTCATAAGTAATTTTTCTTTTCTTTAAGGAAAATCCTGTTCCTCACAGTAGGGATAGAGGTAAAATTTTGATGAAGAATCCTGGGGTTTTTTAACAAATGTTGCCTTAATGGCATGAACAGCAGAGATCATCCTGCCATGAGGAAGATTTAGAGAAGATGACTGTGGAGTCAGTAGGGTAATGGTAAAAGAAACAGAATGTATACATTGAGTTGCTGAGTGTCACCCAATTATCTTCCTTCTTTTCCTTTTGGTTTCGGAGCAATAAAAAAGGCCAACACTTCATAAGGTTTCATTCCCCCCTCCTCTAATTGACAATGTCAGAGGAGTCTTGAAGAAGTGACTGGGAAAGAGTACGTGATTCTGAAGAAAAGAAATAAGAAGACAAAATCGACAAAAAGAAAGTACCTTTCACCAGGTAAAGCTTCAAGAAGACATATTTTCAATTTCATGGTCAAAGAGTAAAAGTCAGGCTGTAGCAATGTCTAGATGTAATAAGCACAAGCAAGTAAAAGCAGCATTTACAGTGGTGACACCAGCTTTACTTTTTAACTGAACAATATATGCTGACATAACCATTACCGTTCTCCTGTACACACTCAGGAATAAGTGCTGATAACATCAGAAAGAGACAGATGGTCTGAGCAGATTATGAAAGGGAAATAATGGCAAAATGTGCTGCCGACTCGTATTAGGTGTTGGAGATAATGCCCTCTGCTGACTGACAGGCAGAGAAGCTATCAGGCCAGCTAAATTACCGGAGTTGTCTGTGGATTTTTTGTATTGACTTGCATGTCTTGTTGCCAAGAATATGTTACACTTGACATGGGAGGAGAAGGAACGGAAAACTGTTTGTCTGAATATAGGAGATGTAAAAGGAGAGGTTATTTCCTCCATTATTGTTTTTTAATCTTAACAAGAATCCCTCTGGAGGGAGACAGGCAGAAGTGAAAGAAAACAGGACAACAAAGCCCGCTTTTGCTAGTATGCCTAGAAAAATGTATTGGGGCATTCAATGTGAATATTTGTTGAAATGAAAAAGAACAATTCAAAACTGATCTTGTTGTCTCTTGCTGAACAGGCTTTTTGGAAATATTGTAAGCTATGAGTTTGTTAGCGAGGAATCTTAGGAAAAGTGAATCTAAATTATTTTTTTAGCATTGGCTGGAATTGAGTTTGAAACTTTTGAGACTGTAATCAACCCAAAAACCTGAGGCTGTTACTGTCCTGCATCCTACAAACCAGTTAATGTATGGGCTGTATGAGTACATCGTAGTTAAAGCTGCCAATCTCTCTTTGCATTTGAGTAGCAAAAATTTTAAGTGCTACAATGTGCAGCCCAGGGACACTGTTGGCATAATTTTCTGGGTAACTTAAAATAAATAGTATTTGAGAGAGGCATAAATTTCTCACAGACATTTTAGGAAAAGATAATGCATATAATTGTAATAATTAAGGATGACATGATTCGATATGAATTATTAAATCAGAAGTGCTAGTTATCAATAATATAAAAGCTCCATTGTTTGCAGCTAAGAAAAGTTTGAAACTAGGAACTTTGGTTACTGTAGAGGTTTCTTGCCTCTTGACCTAGAGTTTGTTAGCTGTTGTCTGAAACGGACTATTATCATCTAATAGACAAGCAGAATTTGGGAATGGGAGGAGACTTGGCATGGACTTTGATAGTTTCTAATTGCCTTACCAGAATTTTGTTAGGGAACATTGCTGGTAATATTACTGAGTTAAACCTTTCCCCAAAAAAATGTTTACATATTTATGAGGCTGCATTTAGAAAGGGATAGTAAGAAAGATATTTGTATTCATGTAGCAACTTTCTAATCTTTTCTTCCTTTGATGTTTTTGTAGGAATTGAGTTACTTCACAGGGTGAGAAGGGACAGAAGATAGGTTCCTTATTTTCATATTTGCTTTGTAACTGTTAAGCAGTTCTGTAATGACTTCAAGCAAGAGTTCTGTTGCTGAAATTTTTACTACTTGAATTTAAAAATTAATATTGATATATTCCTTTATTTTTAAGTGATTACTAATCTGGGGATATGTATGATTTATACTTAAACATTATCATTTGTTATATATTTCTCTAGTATGATAAATCATATCAAACAATCAATAGAAATGCTCAGATAACAAATAGATTCATAGAATTGGTTATTAAATGCCGAAACCGACATAATGTATGGTAATTGGGTGTGCTTATTAGCATTTGAAATGTGGTAGTAGAATATGTAGGTAATGTTTGGTCAGCAGCTGTTCTTGTCTGGAAACCCTGAAGGAAAAGTAAGATACTTTTCTACAAATTGTATATTTATAAAATTACTTTCATTTCAAAATGTTAAAGGAAAAATAAAAAAACACAGAGCTGGCTGTAAAGATGACTTCTGAAATTTTTTGTTAGCTGAGTGAAAACTACTTCATTGTCACTTACAGGAAACAGTGGCTCTAGTGTTCATTAATTTTATTTTAAAATTTTTAGTAAAGGTTGTTGTCAAATGCCTTTGCCCACTAAAATTCCTCCTGTGTTCAATAGAATTGGTGGGATTTCATAGATAGCAATAAGAAATCTGAATTTGTCTTTTTAACTGTGATGAGTTCATAAATGACAGAGGTTAAATACAGACGAGGAGTTCCTGATGGGAAGGAGGAGGAGTTACACCTGATCCGCTCAGCGTGCTGACACCTCACTCTCTTACAATTCACCCTCTCACTTCACTCTTACATCAAGGAGCCTACAACAAATACTGGAGCCCAAGGCTCACAGTAGATCAGCTGTTGTTAAACAATATTAAAAAAAATGAACAAACCATGAAATAAAACCTTTATTCTTTATTTCTCATCTCTAATATTCTCATAGATATTTCATGTGAGTGGAGAGTAGGAATAATAATTTTAAAGATGTATGACGGTAATGCTTGGTTGACTAGGCTTCGACACTTAAAACTTGGGTTATTTGACAAATGGAGTCTCCTCTTTCGTTGGTAGAGCCTGACATACTCACAGTCCAGAGGCAGGAGTACACTTATGATATCTAGGTTGCTCAAGATCGGGATGATACAGAAAGGGTCATCTGCACAGGTTTCATTTCTATCCTCCAACATTCTCAAGGATACTGGCAATTTAGAGTCAAAAAAGTGCAACTTCATAGTTTATTCCACAGGCTTTCGTGATAGACAAGCTCGAAAATTGTTGTTTCACCACTGTTAAGTGGAAAAAACTGAAAGCAAACCTGACACCATTTATTCCCATGTTAGTCTTCCTGCCATGACTACTCTATCATTACTAGCAAATGCTTTGTGAAGGTGGTGGAAATCTGCACTGGAAAAGGGCCAAACATAAGCATAAATAAAAATTTTAAGGACTGAGTTCCAAATGTGGTTTTGAAAGTCCTCCGTGATAGGGAACTCAGGATCACAATCACCTTCATTGCAAAACTGGACTAAAGACATTTGATTTTACAGCTTGCAGTCAGATCAAGCCTTTCCTCAGAGAGGTGCAAACAGAACTGTTACAGAAGTGCTTGCTTCAAATTCTGTTTCCCAACAGAAACTTTCTCACTGCATCCTGCTCTCCCCAGTGGCTGAGCTGATGGAGGCAGGAGGGCCCACCTGCAGCCCCAGCAAGGACATCTGCCCTGTGCTCACTACAGCAGCCCATGATGGGAGGAAGGGATTCACAGCAGCAGATTGGCAGCACGCTGTCCATGGCAAAAGGAAGCAAAATCACGCCCGGCAATGCTTTAGAGGCGCAGATAGGTGTTGGCCATCACAGTCGAGTATGTGGAACTGTGGCCATGGTGTAGGGACCAGAGTCACAGTAGTTTCATTCTTTTGTTTTGTTTCTGGTCAGAATCTCAGCCTGAAAGCCTGGCAAAGTTTTTCCTGGGAATAAAGACAAGTGAAAAAGAAATCCATTATGCTGAGTTGTTTCTAACTGTTGAGCTAGACAGCTCTGACTCATTCTGTTCTCATACGTACTGTGCATACGCCCACCATATATTGGCTGAGCACAGCCATAACCTTGCAGTCATGACAGTCATGTCTTTAACCCATTTTTACTATGTTTACTGCCTTGATATTGAAATGCCAAAATAACTTAATATGGACTATTAAACGACAACTTCAGTATAAAATAGACACATTCTACGCTATAATCACATATACCAGGTCAGACTATGGCTATTTCCTTGACGTGTGTAGGGTGATTCTTTGTGTGTCAGTGTTTTTTCACTCCATCTTCAGGGACTGGTTATGATTAGCATTTCAAGTAATATCTTCCAGGGTACAATATAACTTTAGATCTGTTTAAATGTGACTGGTTGTGTTCAACATTATTTAAACCTCATTTTCATGGCATCTTTTAGTGCCATGTAAACTTATGGTCAAATAATCTTAATGGAGTAAATAGTGAAAATAGGAGGGTTTTTTAAGAGATCTAGATGTAAACTTCAGATTTAAACTGTATAGTAAAAATGTGTGATTCTACAATGCTCTGTTACTACGATCACAGACCTATATATATGCATTTATACACAAGTTACAGCCATATAACAAATTTTTTGTATCTGTATCTGTGCTGTGTAGGTCTCATATTTATGTATAAGTGTGTCATATAAATGCATATGCATGTGAGGGAGTGTATAATTATATAAATATTTATATAGATATTTAATTTTATGTATATATGGTTATTTTGTTCCCCATTCTAAAAAGGAGAATTTATGGGTCCTCAGATATTTAACTTAACAGACTGCAAGTCCAAACATATATTCATCAGAAGAATTAAAGTACATGTGAGAAGAATGATTTGTTTGATTTTAAAAAATGCTATTTGTCAGTCTTGAGGGTTTAAATGGTCTGTTTATAATTTACTTTTAAGTAGGGAAAGTCTGTTAGAACATCTGGTAAGTATATAATTGAACTTTCCTCTCTAACATCATTCCATCCATGAAGTACTTGGAAGGGCTATATTAGATGACCTCAGACCATACAACAATTACAGTTACTAGGTTCACTGTTTCAGCCTTCATTGTAAGATTTCACTAACAGTGCTGTTTTGGTACTATTGCTAAGGAGCAAAAATTATTTGAAATTTAAAAGGGATTTAATTTGTTTCAGATGTCATTTTGGACTTCTACAGGATAGATTAAATAGTATTTTATTTATTAATAAATATTTATGGTACAAATACTCTCTTGTCACAAGCCAGATTCTACTAACTTTTCTCAAACCAAATAATCCTTTACTCTACAAGTAACTCAGGTGACCTGAGCAAGACATTCATGAAGTCAGACACTATTTCGTTGGTACACAGATCACAGTTTTTTGTGTAACTTACAGAAGGATGACTGATGATGAAAGGTCTCTGTATCTTCCTAACCTTCCTCTGCGATCCAGCTTTTCCATTGAATTCTTTTTCCGTAACTGTGAAAAACATCATTATCCTGGTTTTCTGTAGGTCTGTCATCTAGACACCATGTCCAGTTTTCCATGTCCAGGTTGTGTCAGAGTCTTGAAGACTTTTTCTTCATAATTCATGTAACAGACAAAAACTTTCCCACAGAGTCTACTTATCTTGTATTTAAATGACTGAGAGATCTTTTTTATTCATTGCCCTTCAAAACACATTTTTTTACTGACTTTTTCCAGAATGCTCTTGTGTAGCTATTTTTGCTGACCTATTACTGTGAGCACATGGCCCCTCTCCTCAACTTGCTGAAGTTCCCACTTCTTTATTGCATCAGAAGTTATTTCTCTATGTTTTCAAGGTTTTTACAGTCTTTCTTCACCTTGAGCTTTACTTCTTCTTCCAGCTTGAGATCCTGAGAGGCTGACTCCTGCATCTGCATAACCCACAGTAACATCCTCTGTCACTCATTTGTTCGATTTTTAAACCATGCCTTTCTGCTTTCTCCCACAATGCCCTTCATGCTTTAAAAAAGCTCATGCAGGTACCATGTAACCTTCCTCTCATCCCTGCGTAGAACTTATGGCTGAGAGCTTTGTAGAAACTGTTGACGACAAAGATGCTTACCCTGTTGAACGCTATTGTTTAACGGCTTCTTTGTCCTCCCTTGTCAGTATCCTTGAGGGTTTTTTTTTCTTGTAAACCAGAAGCATGCACTGTCTTTCTGTTTCATGTACAGCACCCAGCAGAGATCCCTAATCTTTAACCGGAACTCCTGGGGTCTGTGGTAGTAGAAATAATAAACGATTAAAAAAACCAGCTTCTTGAAAGTGCGAGGAAAGTTAACTCTTGACATATGCATAGCAAACAACAGTTTGCTGAGATGCATTATGAACCAGAGCTACTGAGTTTGGTTGTGCATCCTGAGCTGCTTTATTCTTTTCATAGTTGTTCCTGAAGCTAATTGAGCAGGTGCTGGTTTTTGAGTTACAAATAAAAAGTGTCTTTTATGTACCTGATTTTCACAATTCATTGTAAGAGCCTTACAATGGTCTATTTGTCAAATTTACATTTCACAAACTAATTTGTTTGTTAATTAAGAAATGAATCTTACAAATATACCTCCTATAACAATTTGTAAGTTTATTCTTGTAAACATTCTGGACCACAATATACATCCCTGAAACTCTAAAAGGTAATGGTTAGAAGGGATAGTCTCAAATTATATACTATTATCAGCTTTATGTAATTGTTTATTATATACAAATTTGTATCAGCCTAAAAGCTATGAAATTTTCCTTTTAAATTGAATTACTGGGTAAACAAAGTGTTTCTTATCCCATTTAATTTTTTTCCTTACTTTGTCTGTTTTTTGTGCTTATTAGAGGGGCCTTTGTATGGTGTGTAGTCATGTATATTGCAGGAATAGTAGTAGCATATGCTTCAAAAAAGTTAAGCCTGGCACCTCAATCCTTTCTTTCCTTCCCATCCCTTCCTTCAGTTTTAACACTGAAATCGTGATTCCTCTTTTCTATTACCAGTGTTTAGCTCTGCACCTTAATTTATGCTCACTGCTGCCTCATTCTGCATAGCTGAAAGAGACCCTCATGGGGTTTCAATTACCCCAGTACCATTAAAGTAAATGTGTTTTACCCGAAAATGAACTGTACTTGCACTACCAAGAAGTGAGACGGGGTGAACTCCACCTAAATGAGGGCTACTTCACCAGCAGTGAAGGCTACTTCCACTGGTCCTTCAGTGCACTGGTTTGTAGTTAATATTTTCAAAATCTGTTTTTCTTTTGAGGTCCAACAGGTTACAGTGATTGTATAACTTTTAAATAACTGTACTGTGGCAGTCTGAAATAGCGAAACAAAAATGGAATGAGATAATGACAGAGGCAAGGTTTGTAGAGAGAAGCAAAATAACTCTTACTGTGGTTGCAGCTGGGAATGTAAACAAGCTTTCAAGCTTCATCTGAAAAAGAAGCAGCAAACTGCAAGCTAGTAATGAACGGATGAGTTCCAAAGTACTTTGTCTTTATCAGTGGGTTTAGCACACATTATATATTTGAAATGAATCATTGTTTTTTGTTTCTGTCATTAGGCTGTTTCAAAGCCCTGCTTGAAACATTGTGTGGAAACAGGACTCTTAGGCAGGAAGCAACTTTTGCTGCAATTTCTCCAGTCATCTACAACAGCGTTTAGTGGCTGCTGTGCTGAATAGGAATCACCTTCTCATCACCCCTTATCAGATCTGGTTTGTATTCTCAGTGCCTCTCACTCCATCACAGCTAGGGACCGATAAGGAAAGTTAAGACAACATGAAAGAAATGGTGAAGGCAGTTGCCCGATCCAACAATTTCTCAGCCAACAATGGTATAAGTAGTATAGATAACAGAGACTTTTTCAGGCAGGGAAAGAAATGGGAAGAGGAAGGATAAGACCTGAAGCAGGAAGGGATGTTCTTCAAGAAAAGTTTGGAACAAACCAGAATGAGCTAAAAGGGGCTGGAAGAAAATATAATCTAATTGGAGAGAAGAAGGGGGCAGAAGCAAATCACAACAGTAAAGGATTTTGAGATGACTCAGACTGAAAGGGAGAGAATTTAACTGAAGGAAAAAATATGTAAAGAAAAGAAGCTGAATCAAAGAGCAAAAGGAAAGAAAAGTGTCTTCTTTCCATATTTTTTTTCTCTAACATTTATAAAACCAAAAATATCTTCTTTCTGTTGGATATTTATGCCCTATATTTCCTTCAAATGGCAGCAAAAATAACATCACCGGTCTGGACAGCCTTCCAGTAGTTATTGATGTTTCAAACCAACTATCTACATTGTAAATCTGATGAGAATATCTATTAATTTTACTGGTATGCATTTGGGAAGTTCAGTGATTTTTGTTTGTTTTAAAGTACATGGTAAATTAGCATTTTCTCAAGTCTCAAAAAATTGACAACATCCAAGCAGAACCCTTTTACAATCAAAACTTTTCTGTCTTTTCTCAGCCAGGTGTTGGGTAGTTGATGAATGTGGGATCCCATAAGATGCAATATTGGCAAGGATTTCCCTGACAGAAACGTATATGCACTTGCACGCAGACAGGGAATCTGATATACCAGAACAAGTGGAAGAGACGTACCTTGAGTAGGTAGCCTGTAAGTGCTTAGTATAGCACAAGTGTCCCAGGCTGCTGAACACACAGTATGCGTGCTTTAGAACTAATCTGCGCATAAGCTGTGGTCATTTACTGGGGAAATATGGGCGTCAAGTAGCCTCCATAGAGAGTAGCCCAGGCTGCTATATATTTGGAAGTTCAAACAAAGTGCCGGTGCCTGGTTTTGTTTTTGGTTGGGTTTTTTTTTTTTGCCTGGATAGAATTTACAGAGGGAACATATCTAAGGAAACCTGTAGTTTTACTCTCACACAGAAACCTGTCCAGGGATGTATATTTTATCCAACACGTGGAATCACAAAGCAAATTGCAATTGAATGACAGAACTTGGTTTATAGCATTCATCCGTATGATAGCATTTACATACATTTGAAGAACAACTCTTTGGTCCTAAATTTAACATGGAAGCTGTTGATACAAGAAGAAAAGAGACCTGACACTTAAAAATATTCTGACTTAACACATCTCCCCTGCTTCCTGCTTTGTTTCTCTTCTGCCTCCTATAAAACCTTCCCCGTATCCAGCTTAAATCCAGAATGTGGAAAATGTATCAAGATAACTGGATTGTTATGCTGAAGTGGAGCTGTAATTCTGTAGCACACATCTGAGGATTGTCTGAGGGTTTTTTTAATGTTTGTTTCGCATATGTTTTGGGTTTTTTTAAAAGGCATTTAAATAGAAAGATAGTTTTCCACGCCACTGTGCTGTGCTTGTCATGTGCAACGATACACTATCAGCTCAGGAGCAGCCATATAAGATTTTATGGCAAAGAAAGAACAGCATTTAACATTTTACTTCAACCTAGTAGCTATTCTATGATTATTGTGCTCTTAAATTCCTTAGACAAATTTTTCACTGTGCAAAAACTATAGGTTCAGAAGACGTGGCCTAATTTTCACCTTTCTGTTTGACTAAGCATACCAGATTGTGGCCAAAAATGATGTCAAGGAGTTGAACAGCTTGACACAGGAGCAGTTTGATGCAAAATGGTCTTCTTGACAAAACATCTGTAAAGTACAGGCTTTGCAGATCATCAACTCTCCTTGTTTTGCGCACTTAAATATTTTGTGTGTCTTCACCCACTCACAGCTGCAAAAGTAGATGCCGGTTTTTTCACTTGCATTGGTGTAACAGGGCATTTTCCTTCCTATTCCCATTTGGTAAGAACTAAGCTGACATTTATTTCCATATAACCTTGTGCACCCTGCTCTTTGTGTTGTAGCAAGTGAAAACTGCAGCAAGGAAAAACATTCATCAGAAAAACATCGCCTTTTTTCTTTGTGTCTCTAATCTGCTTTGTACCTACAAAGTCTGTGAATTCTTTTGCTGTAAAGGAAAGCAGTATGCTGCCGACAGCTCAGCCCCTCAACAAAGTCAATCAATAAGGCTCCAGGCTAAAAAAAAATCTCAGTAATACAGATTTTGGGTTTTAATTTCATTCCTCCTCCCACCCATCAGTTTCCAAATAACCCATCTTTTTACCTGTTTAATATTTCTTTCTCCGGTGTCTAGACAATTTCTCTTATACTTCAAAGTCCCAACATGCTCTATGATAAGGCCTTCCTAACAAGAAACTCAGGAAAAATAACCTAAAGACGAAATTGCAGAGTCTCCATTGTTCTTGCTACTGTTCATAAGTTTTCTGTCAGAAGAGATTGTCGTGGGAAAAATGCTGATTTAACAGAACTGAAATTATTAATATTAACTGAATGGAAATCTACTTCCTTAGGAGACAACTTACCTCTCTGAACTCCCCTTTCCTCATAACCTGACCGCCAGGTGCAGGCTTGATAATAATTTCCAAGTCCCATTGACACCAATTTTCTTTCCTTTTAGATCTCAATAGAGAACTAGAGATCTCAGAGCTTCTGAGCATCACATTTACCACCTAATTAATTTTATCAGCTGCCTGCCTGGAGGACTTCAAGGCTTCCCTGGTTAATCAGAGGACCTGATGATCAATTCTTGTTATTACTGGTTCAGGAGGTTATTGACAACCCACCAGAACCAATCAGCCTGGATGCCTGTACGCTCATTTTGGTTCAAAATTTCCTGGCTTTTATAAACTTCTTTCCCATGGAAAGTACTGCTTTGCATCCAAGGTTACAATTTCAACCTCATCTCTCAAGAATTTGAACTCATATTTTTTCATAGAAAAGAATTTCTACCTTTTTGCTTATCTAAATGATCCTTTATATACAATAGTAACAAATAAGCAATCTACTTCTTCTTTCACGTGTGACTCTCCTTTAAATTTTTCATTCTATCCTGTCCAGATTCATTTCATGTAGTATTACCTTGGTTAACAAAGTGATCCTTTGCTCTGTCTTTATAGTTTTTGCTACCTCAGGTATCTTCAATTTTCAGACAGTCTTTCTTTTTTTCATTAGGAGGGAGGTTCTTTCAATAACTTTTCCCATTTTGAAATGGATTTATAATTTTGAATTTCAGAACACCACTCAGATCTTGATAGGCCACAATTGCAAGGGCAGGATTCTCAGCTTTTACCTAGAGGGTCTTTCCTTTTATCAGGTTACATGGTTGTCTCTCATTGCACTCTCATTTTGACATGCAGACATCCCCTGCCATGACCCAAGTGAACTTTCAGTGTAAACTAGGACAAAGAAGTGGATTCAGCTTGGTGACATTGAGCTTTAGCTGCTGAACAAGCAGCATGCATTAAGTCCTGCACCGTCCTGCACTGCTCGATTGCCCATCTGGCTTCTGAGAAAGCTCTAAAATTGTCACATGCATTGGTTGTAGTTTTGTGCAGAAACACTGATTTCTAAGAAGAATTCGTCTACATTTATCAGCAGAACGTTGAGAAGACAGTGATCTAGGTATGGTGATGCTCAAAGTCTTTATAAACCTTAACTTAGTTAAGCTTCTGCTGCATCTCCATTAGATACAATTTTGTTTTATAAAATAACCACCCGCGTTGCCGGTTGAGCACTTGGCTATTTCGTATTCAGCAGTCTGACATGACTTCTCTATCTATATTTGCTATAGCATAAAGATTGTTATGTCACTTTATCAGAACTCTTAAAGCAGTCTTATTCCATATTTATATGTGCAAACTGAATTGGAAGAACATAGCATCTAACACATGTTCAGCTGATATGAGACCCAAGCACTGTGGTGAGTCTCCAGTATGTCTTTGAAAATCAAATTCATGTTATTTCTTTACTGTTTGATGAAACTCTTGTCCTCTTACTCTCGTTGCAGTTCTAGTTATAACTAACTCTGTGCTGGATTTCTCACCCCTTAGCGGGTCATTCTTAAATTTTCAGATTGCTCTGTCCTTGGCGAGTTCTTAATCTAGCTATGTGTTCATAATTATCATCATATTCTTTCTTCCACCTTTCCCACAGAAATGTCAGGGTGCTATACAGGCCGGGGACTCCCTGGGGGCCATGAGCGGGGAACACCAAGGCAGCAGGGAAGGACCTCACAGCCTGGGCACATCCCACCATCACAGCAAGGAAGCAGGGCACTGGGAGGCAGCTGAAGCAGCCCCAGCCCAGGACATTTGGCACCTACCTCCCTGTGTCCTCAAGTCAGATTGCATCTGTGCAAGGTAATCTCCTATCTGGTACTGTACCCCTTCCTTATTATGCAGTCATGAATCCTAATTGGTTAATACCCCGTAAAAGTAATAAAATGCCTCTTTACAACTATAAGATGAAAATTATTTCTCTTTCTGCCTGGCTTTCAGTGAGATTCCATTGGGTTTGCATATCAGCTCTACAGTGTATTTTCAGAGGCATATATTAAAGCTGTCATAATCATTTAAGAAAACTTGTATGTTTCAAACCCATGGTCTGGAGTCCTAAAAATTTAACGAGTACACTTTTGATGACTTTTGTTTAAAAGTGGGAAGAGTCTTGCTGGAGATCCAGATGGAGATAAGCCCAACGGGGCAGGAGGTTCTGCCAACATTTCCTGGCAACTGAAGGCAAATGAACGGAAGGGCCAGCCTGTGCATGCACTTCAGTTAATGTGGTACTGTGCAGCTTTTGTTAAAATTCAGTCTAAGTTGGGGGTTTTAAATGCTGCATTATCTAACAGTGAGTTCTCTTGGACAGCTGGGTGAGGATGCTTGAACAAGCAAAAGGAAAAGCACAGAGTAGTAGAAGGGGTCTCTTCATGGTCGATTCAGGAACAAAGACTTCTTTGGGGCTGCTGCATGCCAATAATTTTTCCATTAACACCATGCATGAGGCTTAGACAGGGATAAGCATGCTGTCATAAGTAAATTTATAAGGCTGTGAGCTGAAACTAGTTAGGCTGGAGCGGTGGAGAGTGGCAGTCTCCCCAAGGAGATGCTCTCATCTACGCTCATGTTGATCAGACGTACTCTGAAGTCAAGAGTTTAATTCCATAATTTGCATGCAATTCAGATGATCAAACTTTCTTGTCCTTATTTTGGTCTCCCCTCAGGCTGAGAGTGAGATATGCAACACAGAAATAACAGCTGAGTTGTAATGCTAGTAACAGGCACCTCTCAGTTGAATCCATTGGTTGGCTGTGTTAGCATGCATCCTCTGGGGAAAAAGAAAGCATGTTACTGCAAAACACTTATGATCTAAATACTTACACCATTGCTGGCTTGTGCATACTGCTTCACACCTACTTCAATGCAGATGAAACTAAATCACTTCCCTCACCCATCTCCCCCCTCCATAGACCGAAACTGTCTTAGCAGAGATGCAACAATTCATAGATCACTTCTAAGCTAGGTCTGTGGTTTGACAAGTATCTCACATCCCCATTCACTGTTTGTTGGGAGACCTGTCTAGCCAAATGTAACCTGAGATACTTCAGAGGAAAATGAAATCCTAGAAACATAGGAGGTCAGATAAATAACAACGTTGAGCAGACACCCATCTGTTTCAGGGGTGGGAACTCTGAAAATAGGCCTGGTTAAAGGAAACAATAGATCATACCCTGGCAGTCGATCCTAGCCATTTTTTAAGCTAAGGCTCTTTGAGGAAAATCACAAGTTCATGGAATGGTTTTTGTTCTTTGAAGGGTCAAGTTTGAAAGCTAGTTAGGGTTTGTCAACAAAATGAGACCACAGTGCCATAGAAATTGTCCTGTGACTTTAAGATCCTTTTCTCAAGCATATCCCTGACTTTCTATAAGCTGTTTAGCCCCATATTTCTACTTGCAAGGGCCAGTTAGAATCTCTAATCCATTTTTCCCTGCTAGAATGACTATTTATTGATACAACCCTTTATTTGTAACTTTGTTGCTGAAACATCAAAGTATTTCTAATGAGATTTTTAAATAACTGCCTCTCACGACACAATTTTAATGTATATATCAAATTACCTAAGTATGAAAACTAAGAGCTAAGCAAAAGCAGGCAACTTCTTCCTCTTCATTTCCTAAAAGAAGATTGTAAAGCAGTGTTGCAATGCAATGCAGATGCCCAAAACTATTTCCAAGACTTTTACATTAAGGTGCCTTTACTGTGCAGGAAGCTTCTTTGTATTTTAGACAAATTAAGGAACATAAGCTTTTCTATATGAAATTAATCCCAGTCTTTACAAATATTAATAGCAAGATGTTAATGCTGCAGTTTCAAGAGTATTTTGGAATATTTTTATTACTATGGGGATCTGAATGGAAAAAAACCCTAATACACAAAACTAAGCCTGCCTTTGAGACGCTAACTGCATGATTTCGGGGACTATCATTACAAACAACAAAGATATTGACTTAGTTAATGACAAGAGACAGTCTAATTGCAAAATTTCAGAAATAAATAATCTGTTTAAGGTTAGATTTGCACTGGCCTGGGTAAATCCTGAATTTCCCACAGTAAGTACTCTTCCACTAAATACAAAAAACAGTTTAACCACAGTAGCACGCTGCTGTCTTTGGATTTGTAATATTGTCACCTTTGTCACAGTTTTTCAAACTCAGATTTGGTTGTATAAAAGCCACCTTTTTCTCAGGATGTTTTTGCTCCTCTCTAATGTAATTTAGGGTTTGATTTTCATCTTGAAACCAGACCACTTTGATGGAAGAACAATGAATTTTTTATTTTACCCACTTACAATGCTTGGGGGATTTCAAAGCGAACTGCTTTTGCTAAAATTTTTAAACTTTTCTATAGTAATTTCTCACTTTCAGACATTGCAGCACTGAGCCATTGAATTTTATTTACATTCCAATAATTTCAAATACTCTACTCTTTTTTGCAGGCCTGCTGTCTTCAGGAATGAAAAGACAGCAACTGCATTTGCTCTCTCTTAATTTTTTTCTTTCACTTTACTAGTGGCCTCTTATTCCCTCTCTTTCTATTAGTTTATTACATTTTAATAGGATTTAAAGTATTTCGCACTTCCATTTTCCACTGCTATGTAGGATTTACTTGCAAGAGATTTCTTTTTATTCTCTTTACCATTTCTCAAAATGGTACTGACTGTGATACCAGCAGCACCTTCCCCTAAAAAAGCCAAGGACTTGAGTTTTATTGCAACTAATGAACAACAGGCTTTTTAGTTAGAAAGACCTGTTGATCGTTAGTTTGAGATTATTTTTCTTCTTGCATTCTCTGTAGACTTCAATATTAGACTGATTTCTTGAAGTTAGTTCAGAGAAAGGATCATTTTTTTAAAAAAGTGTAGATGTAACTTGAGATTTGAAAGAAGTGGTAAAGGAAGAAATAACAGGATTACACTAGGGACATGAGGAAGCATGAGGAGGAAAATAATGGCCAGGTGGTTAAGAGGCAGATGGCAACTAGGGAGTGTAAGGTACTTCTAAGGTACTTTTTTTTTTTCCTTCCAGATTTTAGCTAGATCTGGAATGAAAACTGGAAATCACTAGTGATGTCTAAATTAGTAAGGAAAGGGGAGAGAGAGTTGATGGGGGTGGATAAATCTCGCCTCCTTCTATGTTGTCCATTCAAGGAGTTTAACCGAGTTCAAAAAGCACACCTACAGTTAAATGCACATTTATTGCTGTGATTGCCCCCAGACAAATTCCTTGGGCTAGTATGCTTGCAATAGCAGGCTAATTCATTCTACCTGAATGAGTGCTTTTTCTCACCAGAAGGATGCCTTCTTTGAATGCAGACATGTCAAAATATCTTCCTTTTTCTAAATGATAAATTCTGTTCTACATCTATCCTCCTGTTTTCAGACATCCGTAGGGCATTTGAACTGTATAGTGATGAAACAAATCTAGGCAGTTGGGGAATCACTCACAGACAATTTCAGTGAAGGTAATGAATGTGTGGATGTATGCCTTTTCTTAACTGTACAAGTACACACAAACTAAGACATTTCTCGGTGGACAATGTTCCTGTAAATTATTCGTATGATGCAAACACTTACTGGGCTGTGAATGCCCACAAAAAAGCACTAAAGCCCATCAGTGCCTTCCATTTCATAAAGTTTTATCTCTCAACTTTTGTATAAAGGCATTACTATGTTTTTCCCTCTTCATCAATAGAAAATACCACTGAACTGTGATTGAAAACTAAAACTAAGGCTTACCTAATTCATAGAATCATAGAATTGTTAGGGTTGGAAGGGACCTTAAAGATCATCTAGTTCCAACCCCCCTGCCATGGGCAGGGACATCTCCCTCTAGATCAGGTTGCTCAGAGCCCCATCCAGCCTGGCCTTGAAAACTTCCAGGGATGGGGCTTCCACCACCTCTCTGGGCAACCTGTTCCAGTGTCTCACCACCCTCATGGTGAAGAACTTCTTCCTAATGTCCAGTCCGAATCAATCCATCTCTAGTTTTAATCCATTCCCTCTAGTCCTACCAT
The DNA here is from genome assembly GCF_028500815.1 of Rissa tridactyla. Classification (NCBI taxonomy): domain Eukaryota; kingdom Metazoa; phylum Chordata; class Aves; order Charadriiformes; family Laridae; genus Rissa; species Rissa tridactyla. The sequence goes on along the minus strand of NC_071467.1, from coordinate 28,833,942 downwards.
TACTCGACATCCTAAAAAGTCCCTCACCAGCGTTCTTGTAGGCCCCCTTGAGATACTAGTAGGCCACTATAAGGTCTCCTCAGAGCCTTCTTTTCTCCAGACTGAACAACCCCAACTCTCTCAGTCTGTCCTCATAGGAGAGGTGCTCCAGCCCTCTCATCATCCTCATGGCCCTTCTCTGGACATGTTCCAGCACGTCCATGTCTCTCTTGTAGTAGGAGCTCCAGAATTGGACGCAGTACTCCAGGGGGGGTCTCACGAGAGTGGAGTAGAGGGGGAGAATCACCTCCCTCGACCTGCTGGCCACGCTTCTCCTGATGCAGTCCAAGATATGATTGGCTTTCTGGGCTGTTAGTGCACACTGATGGCTCATGTTGAGCCTCTCGTCCACCAGCACACCCAAGTCCTTTTCTTCAGGGCTGCTCTCAAGCCAGTCACTGACCATCCTATATTGGTGCTTGGGATTGCCCCAACCCAGATGGAGGACCTTGCACTTGGTCTTGTTGAACTTTGTGAGGTTGGCATGGGCCCACCTCTCCAGCCTGTCAAGGTCCCTCGGGATGGCATCCCTTCCCTCCAGTGTGTCAGCCGCCCCACACAGCTTGGTGTCATCGGCAAACTTGCTGAGGGTGCACTCTATGCCACTGTCCATGTTGCTGACGAAGATGTTAAACAAGACCGGTCCCAGTACTGATCCTTGAGGGACTCCACTTGTCACTGGCCTCCACTTGGACATGGACCCATTGACTGCCACTCTTTGGGTGCGGCCGTCAAGCCAGTTCTTTATCCACTGAATTGTCAGTCCATCAAACCCATATTTTATCAGCTTGGAGACCAGGATGTCATGCGGGACAGTGTCAAAGGCTTTGCTCAGGTCCAGGTAAACGACATCAGTTGCTCTCCCCTTGTCTATTGATGTTGTGACCTTCTCATAGAAGGCCACCAGGTTTGTCAGGCACGATTTGCCCTTGGTGAAGCTGTGTTGATTGTACACAATCACCTTTTCGTTATTCTTCTGCCTCAGCAGTGCCTCCAGGAGGATCTGCTCCATAATCTCACCAGGCACAGAGGTGAGACTGATGGCCTATAGTTCCCTGGTTCCTCCTTTCTATTTTTGAAAATGGGGATTATGTTTCCCCTTTTCCAGTCAGTGGGGACTTCATCAGGCTGCCATGACTTTTGGAATATAATAGAGAGAGATTTAGCAACCTCATCCTCCAGTTCCTTCAGTACCCATGGGGGACCCATGATCACTTTCAGGTTCATCAGATGGTCATGAACCTGATCTTCACTTACAATGGGCAGTTCTGTCCAGCCCCTGCCATTGTCTTCTGTGACTCCGGGAGTGTGGCTGGAGCCTTTGCCAGTGAAGACTGAGGAAAAGAAGTCATTGAGAACCTCAGTCTTCTCCATATCACTTGTGACCAGCTCCCCCGTTTCCTTTCTGAGGGGGCCCACACCCGCCCTAGTCTTGTTCTTACCATTAATGTACCTACAGAAATTTTTGCTGTTTCCCTTGATCTCCTTGGCTAAATTTAATTCTAACTGAGCTTTAGCTTTTCTCACCAGCTCTATTGCTGTTTGGACAGCTTCCTTATATGCCCCCCATTCTAGCTGTCCTTTCTTCCACTCCTTGTAAAGTTCCTTTTCATGTGACAGTGTGTCCAGGAGCTCCCCGTTCATCCAGGCAGGTATCCTAGCATTCTTTCCTGCCTTCCTCTTTGTTGGTATAGTTTGCTCCCAGACACGGAGAAGGTGATCCTTGAATACTGACCAGCTGTCCTGGGCCCCCCTTCTCTCTAGAGCTTCATCCCATGGCACTTTGGCCAGCAGATCCCTGAAGCGATCAAAGTGTGCATGCCCAAAGTCTAGGGTCCTAAGCTTGGAATACATCCTAGTTGCCCTGAGGATCTTAAATTCTATCACTTCGCGGTCACTGAAGCCAGGGTTACACCTGAGCCCCACGTTGGTCACCAGCCCTTCCCTGTTGGTGAGAACAAGGTCCAGCATAGCACCTTTTCTGGTTGCTTCCTCTACCATTTGGAGGAGGAAGTTGTCATCAATGCATTCCAGGAACATCCTGGATTGCTGGTGCCTTGCTGTGTTGTCCCTCCAGCAGATGTCAGGGTGGTTGAAATCCCCCATGAGGACCAGGGCCTGTGAACGCGAAGCCAATTCTATCTGCCTATGGAGGGTCTCATCTGCTTGGCTCTGCTGGTCAGCTGGCCTGTAGCAGACCCCTACTGTAACATTGATGCATTGTATCATGGTGAAAGTTATCTAATTGATGCATTGTATCATGGCATGAAAACTTGATTATTTCATATATTCATTTGTTCCATAAGAAAAAAAAAGAAATCATCACACTTGCTATGAAAACCATATGCTTCACGAGGAAAAAAATGTTTAGTCAAAACCAATTATACACAGAGAAACACTTTTGACAGAAAAATTCGATCAGTCCCATTTATCCGTTGTTCATGCTGAATGTTAGTTGGACATATCTGGAAAAAATACCATATCTGAATTTTATGTCTTTCCTAATAACTTTATGTGGTTCTGAAGCTCAGTGATCCTTAGCACTCAGGCCTCAGCTAGTTTCCTCGTGGAAGTGAATTTTGACCTCCAAGGATTAACATGGACTTTGACTGTTAACTAATGACAAACTATTACTGTATCTTGTATTTGATGTGTTGCCCATTGCTTTCTTAAAATTCAAATGCTTTCTCATACTTGAATGTAGCCACCTGTACTCAACTAATAAAAGAATTCTAAATATCATGCTAATATCAATCAATTCTGGAAGGAAAATTTCCTTCCACTTCAGGGAACGCTAAAGTACTTTCCTGGACTCCAGTTAAGAGTCAGATAATTTATACATATATGTTATGAATTTTACATTTCTATGGGAAACAGTCAATTTAGGAAATGGTGGAAAAAGATGGCTTGTTTGCTCTTTTTGTACAACCTTCTTCTGCTTATGTGTTGTGGTTCTTTATCACATAATCACATAGCAATCTTTCATAGGAGTCATGCCTCATTCAGGAAGAATGGAGACTGTGGTATGGAATGAATCATAGCTTTATAATAGCTAAGGTTATTAGACAAAGGACTGTTGCTTTGTTTGTTAGAAAACTGGGACATATGGAATCTACAGAGCAGGAAGTTTTGTGGTTATAGTAGTATTCTGGGATCTGGATGCTAAACTCCAGCATTTTTTGAGTAACTGATGATTGTTTCCTATTTTCCTGCAACTCAGCCTCTGAAATACATGGAATCCATTGATAGGGTCTTATAAAAGATAAATTGATTTATCTTTGTGGAATATTCCTTTGAATGAATACACAATGGAGAAGCACAGGTGGAAGTGAATAGTTCTGTATTTAGTGCAGAAATTTGAATGGTGAGCTGTAAATAATACATGGAAGTACACCATGACTGGGGATAAAAACCATTTTTCAATACTGTAATTGCTCATTCTGTTGACACTGTTCATTATGTGCTCTGAATGAAGAAAGAGTTCTGTGGAAAGAGCAATATGCAACCAGAAACTTGAAAGCTGTGTTAGTAAACACAGGAGGAATTAAAGTTGACCAGATCATCTGACTGGAGTTGACTCACATCCACCCACCATGCTTTACAGGGAAAGCTAACATATGTTTATTTGAACTCATGCATATATAAATATCTTTAGTGTTCTCTTATATAATTGGCTCCCCAATCTGCCAACCAGCATAGTAAAATTTTTTGCCCCTTTAGCAGGTATGATGAACAAAGCAACAAAAATTCTCTTTGTGGAAGACCAAAGTTTATATTCAGAATCCGGAATGATCTCAGTGTCCTCTGAAATAGTACTAAAACTTCACTCTGTCTACTACAAATACCTTATATGTGAGTTTCATTCTTTTCAGAATCACATTTGGGATTTGGTTGGGGTTTTTTTCAGATATATGGTATTGACAAATATGACAAGACATCCTCTTTTGCTTCTTTCAACAGCTGGATTCTGCTTTTAAAAAAAAGTTCCTAATTCTTAAATGCATGCATTTGCAAATTTTATTATCAGGTTTCTTTCCATCTCTATAACTTCAATCTTGAAGAATCTTCTTTCGTCCTTCAATGACATCCTTATTCTCTTTCATATTATGCAAGTCCTGTAGTACTTCCTACACCTTTGTATACAGGTCATTCCTGAAGACCAATAGGTTATTTCATACAAAGCAAAACCTCATCTTGTCTGTAAGAACCAATAATTTCTAATATGGACCTATTCAGAGCATCTTCACAAAATCCAAATATATCACATCTATTTCAATTCCTGATCTAGAAAAAGATCCAATAATTTTATCCAGAAAAATATTGGATAAGTCTTGCACAATATATCTTCTGTAAATTCAGATTTTATCTTATCCTTTAGCTTTCTTATGCTTGAGAAAAAAACCACGACAGCACAAAACCCACAAAACCAACATCCTCACTACTTTAAACCTTACTAACAATTTTATTTAAGTCCTAGTGCATTTTTATTTGTCACTTTCTCCTAATACTTTATTACACGAAGTCAAGAATTGCTTTCAGAAGTGTATCCTTTTTATTTACCCTTTCATTTACACCTGATTCTGTTTCCTAAAATTAAAATCTATCCTTTGCCAATATATACTGTATGCAGCATAAATAATTATCTTTCCTTGAAAGTAACCTTGACAAAAAGAAAACAACAGAGGAAAAAACCCCATAGGCATGGTTCTTGTGGGTTCTATGACTGGCTTCTTTGCTGACTCTACTGTTGGCTTGATTTCATCAACTGTAACGTTTTGGTTGCAGTTGTCTAAGGGTCAATTTGCTGTAGGGCTGTTGTGTCCTTTTAGATGGCATTTAATTTTCAGTTGTATAAAGAAGTTCTGCCTCTTACATGGTGTTCTACAAATGCCTTATGACATTCATCCTCAACATCTTTTATGGTGAAGCAGTGCCTAGCTCTCCTATGTCTTTATTTATTACAGTTTAAAACATATGCAGTGCATTCTACCTTCTACATGTGCTTTGCATGTTAATAAATATAGACCAGTTCACTTCATATTTCTGTGCAAGTCAGAATTTAAATCTCATTCCGTCCTTGATATTCTGATAAACACACCTGTAGATGCAGTCATGGCACCTTCCCTCACCCTCTTTTCACTTATTACAAGAATTCATGGTACTTTCTTTCTTGTTTAAATGTATATTTGTAAGATACAGTCATTGCACTACATTGCCTTATTTAATCACTCTCTATTGGTTTTATATACCATATATAAGCTGTGGTAGCAATGCCTAACTGTGAAAATTCTGTATGGATAGGCCCAGAAGCTGGAGAGGCTACAATATGAAAATATATTTTGATAAAAATTCTGTAAAGAAGAATGTCACTTTCTTTTTTTCATGTAACAAATCACTATGTAGAAGGCCGAACTTGTACCTTTGTTGTCATTTCCAGAACTAAAACTGTACAAGCCTGTTAAAATAGCTATGAAGTAACTGTGTAAATTATAAAATAATTTCATGGAGAAGATTTATTTTCTTCTCCACAGGAAAGATTGGTAGGGAAGAAAACTCAGTTATATTTTTTGAAAGTTTTACTCATTTACTGGAAGACACTAGAAAATGTGCACTTTGGCTCTTTGAAAAGTCTTGAATTGTATAGAATCAACTTGAAGATGTTTTTGCAATGAAATATTAAATCCAGACTGGTTAGCTCTGAATCTGTCTTTAGTAATAATTAATTTTGTGGTGTTGTGAAAAGCTGGATCACTCGGTGTCACTATAAGTCAAGGCTCAAATTGCTGCAATGGCTTAAGACACTGCAAACCTACAGAATTTTGTTGCCATCTCTCTTCAGAGCTCAGTTGCAGCAAAATTGGCACAAAGTATACAGGTGTTCAGCAGTTTCAGTGCAAAGTCCAGCAGTTTAAGTTAGGTTTTTCCCAGCAGTGAGTTGAGTCAAACAGCTGGATACCGCTGTTGCTGAAAACAGTTTCCATACTTCATTCTGCAAATATGCACGCGTGGGATGACATAATGACAGCTGAATCTCTGCAATTGCATGCAGGTACTGTACTTTTAGCTTGCGCCATATCTAAAGTAACAGTACCCTGATTTAGATCTCTCTGACTGAGACTTAAGTAATTATAAGAGAGGCTCAATGGGGCTCACAGTATTACCAGAGATCAACCGATGGGCAATAATTTACTGAGCCACTGCATCTTGGTTGGTAGGTGTGTGAAAGCTCTGTTTCCCTATGTGGAAAAAAGAGATAACATTTCCTCTCCGTTCTCAAGAGGACACTGTAAGGATTAAAGTTTGCACAGTGATTCAAAATGTAAACTACTACATAAACTGAATCAAGCACTAAAATGATGCCATCCTTTGGAAAACATAAGTGAAGATGTTCAGTCTGCCGGAGAAAACAAAGCAGTCATGCACAACATGACTATTTCCTCTCCAAGATGTGAAACTGTGGTGTGGATCTCTAAATACTAGAGAGCTGACAAAAGGGTCAAATGTCCAAAGCATGGGAAAATAAACAAGAGACACATTACAGCAATGTCTTTTGTCTAATTAGGTGTATGTGTCTTTAACGTGCTAGTGTGTGCATATGTATGCAGTTGTATAAAATTTCTTATGAATTTGTTGTTGATAAATTATCTGACAGACAGTCTGATATTGCTGGGGAAGGGAACTTAACTCCACAGTCATTCTGTGAACAGCAAGATTTATTTGTCATTTATCAAAGTTTAATATATGCAGTCTGTCTCCCAAGGAGCAATAGTGAGGAAAGGGGAGTGAGGAAAAAGGGAAGAGTGTGGCAGACCACAGTTTATGCTTTTGAAAGTGTCCCAGCTTTACACGGCTTGCTCTGTTTAAAAAAAAAAAAAAAAAAAATTATCAAAGGACTGGAATTGCTTTGTCCTTTGAGAGTTGCCTGGCAAGTGCTACGTGATGACTAGCTTTTGTGCTGCTCAAGCAGCAGTCTGTTCTGTGCACTATCTGGACTCTCATTATCGCTCATCTGTCAAACCTGCTGCTGTGAAAAGAGCTGGGGTGGAGGTCAACTTGTAAAGTAGCAGCAGCAGAGGCAGAGAGATGTGCTCTCCTCTTCGGTGAATTAGTTGTCAGTTCTCCTTCTCTAATGCTGTTAATCCACCCTCCCGGACTAAGTGCGTGCTGAATGTTGTTTCCTTCCTTTGCACTCTGACCTGCCCACAAGAGGTGCTAAAGGAAACCTTTTATTCCCAATGAGTCCAGGAATTTGTTGGGATCCTGTGACCAAGGGACAACAAATGGATGTTGTTCATCCTCCTGGAAAATTCAGAAGAGTCAGGTTGCACAGCAAGCTTATTTTTTCAATATTCAAGTGAAAACGAAGATCCGACAAAGATGTATCTGATACTTCTCACAATTTGTCATCTCATATTGTCAAATTACAGAGCTCAGTATATCAACCAATCAGTTCCTATGTGAAAGGTTAAAATATTTTCTTTTCCACAGAGCTTACGCCACTACCTGCTAATCAAAATGCTGCTCTGTTCCAGTGGAGGACACCTAGGAGTAAATCTGCTTTAAGATAACAACTGTCACCTAAATTTTGTCATTAAAGCCCTATTCTTGCCCTCTCAGTGAGATCCAAAGGGTCAATAAATATCTGAAGCCTTCTGCAAATTCTAAGCCAAAGACTGAAATATCACCAGTTGTCTGGGTCTTGATTTTTTTATAGTGACTCTTTATAGGTTAGGCAATTTTTGTGTTTGGAGTGGTTTTTTGCCTGTAAATAAATGAAGTTTGAATATCCATGGGAGATTCTCTTTAAGTGATAGAGTCAGACTGAGAATTTCTTTTAAAAGTTTTACATGTATTATGATTTATGGGGAAAATGCATAGTACCTATTGACAACTGGGTATTTTTGCTGAAAAAAAAAATTAATCACTTGAAAACTGAAAAACACTTAAATTTTTGGAGAAACCCAAAATAAGTGTGATTCTCAAATGCTCCCTCAGGATATTGTAGAATAATCTGGGACCCTCCGGTTAATATTATCTGTTACAGAGAGCTTGTTGCCGGGCTTCTCAAATCTTTTTTGCCTGAAATTTTTGTCACAGATGTAATATTGATTCAGTGAAACAAAATTACTTACCAAGTTTCTTTTGATTTCACTAAATTGTTCAAGACAATGTTGTGTAAATAAAATAAGGGTCTTATTTTAACAGGCACCTTGACTCAGCCTAGGCTGAAGGTTCAGCCAAGACTGAAGATTTGGACTATGTGAGTTAGATTTGCCCTCTACAGATTAAATAGAAAGACTGAGTGATCATGGTGGCTTTTGTTAGCAGGCTTGTGAGTAAGACACCTAACTGGGATGCAAGCAAAGCTACATCCAGATGCTTCCTTTGTCTAAACGGTGCAATATTATGAGATGGCACGTGAGAACAACTCCATCCATTTTTCACTTGGACTGACTACTCTATTTGATCATGTGCCCTATTTCTAACTTCTGAAAAGGTCAAGGAATCATTATCTCTCCCATTTTCTCACACTACTAAGTAGCCCCCAATTGTTAGTTGAAATTTCAGTATCAAGTTTGTCTGAAATTAGCAGATAAAGTGAAACAAATTTTTAAAGAAATGTTGCTTCATGTAACAGTGCCATTTGATGAAACTATAAGATTTATTTGAAAATTATATCCTACCAAAAAATGCCTGTTTCTTTTTCTCCTTTTTAACCAAAATAGGTGAAATCTTCATTCTCACTTGGATTAATGATTAAGAAAACATACAATGAGAAAAAGGAAAAAAAACCTGAATGCTAAGAAAGGCAAAACCTGCCACACTTGTTAATTTGATGAATGTGAGAGAAAACGAGAGATCTTGATGAGAAAAAAGAAATTATCCTTGATTTCCAATAGCTTGACCTCAGTTCCAGACCTCCATAGAAGCACCTTTTATAGCACTACACAGAGAAGAACCATAGTAGGTCTTGAGTGGATGACCTGAATGCCTTATGGAGGTAGCATTTAGCCTGTTCCCCTTCTTTTAGTCATTAATAATTGCAGACGGTAAGCCCGATCACAAACTGGCAGAAGGCACAGGTGCTATTCCAATTGGGGCTGGGAAGTAGTGTCCCCCATCCTCTGGAGAATTCTGCCTTGGGTCCCTGGCACCATCACCTACCCCTGAAGCCACCTATGCCAGGTTGGGACTAGGCAGGGACTGGGGCTGTACCACCATTAGGGCTCATAATTGGTGGTTGAGGTGAAATGCCTTTTTTTAAAAATTTGTTGCCAAGACGCAGATTCCTTCACACTAGCACACTTCACAAAGTTATCCTGATGTCAACTAAATTTGTCTGAAAACATTTCTTGGACCCAGGATAGATTTTGTGAGCAAAGTTCCACAAGCAAATTGCCCCAGAGAAAGTTGTTGCTAAGTGCTTTCACTCAGGATATAGAAAATAAGGCATTAAGTCCCTTCTCCCGCAGGCACGGATTACAATCAAAAATTTTCATGCATGCTTTGAGTATCAGCTCCTCTGAAATTGGCCCTCTCTCCCTTTTCTTCCCCAAAATTCTTGAAAGCCTGTTTTGTTCACATCAGGAACGGAAAACAAATGCCAGAACTCTGACATTTATCATAAGATGGAAATCTTGTTTTCCATCCAGCTGCATTCAATACTTCAGGGAAAAGAGACAACAGGCATTCATCTTTATTTTTTGTGTATAAATTGAGAATGAGATACATTAAAGAACTATTTTTTCTAGAGACTTCTATGGGCTTTGGAGTGGTCAAGAGATATAATTAATGTTGTCTGGAAGAATCACTCTCTATAGAAAAACTGAGACAGGTAATAAACTGACTTTATCATTTATTTTATATAACCGAAGACTTCTCTTATCACAGCTAGCTCTTTCTGAAGAACTGAAGTATATTACACATTCTGGCAAATTATTCACATAGAATAAAACTCCTTCAGAATCAATGGAGTTGTGCCATTTTGTACCAAGTCAGTAGCTATCTCCCGTGCCTGATGGGTCTTGCTGTTTTAATTTGGGCAGCTGGTATATGACCAAGTGAAGGTGTGATGGGCTACTATAAAGCTTGACATCTTTGCAGAGGATGATGGCAGCAAAGTTAGTTTGAGCAAATAGCCTAGTGTTAGAGCTTCAGGGAGCAGCTCCACAAATTCCCCAGGGCAGCCTGAAAAATGGAGTCCCTATACAGATGTACAAACTTGGGTGTTTGTGAAACAAAAATATAACACAAATAATTCAGAGTCAAAGACATTTGGTCTTTTTCTCATTTCTCTAAATTGGTTGAGTCCTTTTTTATTTCAATATTTTCTTCTGAAGAATCATGGGTGTGGTATTTTGAAGCCTAGCACTACCCTTATCTCTGCATCGGAGTTATAGTTACTGCCAGAGACACCTGCCTCAGCAAATATCTCAAGGACTGATGGTTAAAACATTCTGAGATACTTGAAAATTAGACTTTTGCAGTTGTACATGCTGTTTACTTAACTGAATAGCAACAGCTGTCTTTGTAAAGGTGGTCCAAGTACACAATACTTCTGCCTATTTGAAGACCGATTAATGAATAGGAGGAAGAATTAGAGATATTTCACTCTAAAGCAGTAACTGACAGCTGGCATCATTATTTTTCTGAGTGAGAGCTCTTCTGACGTTCCTTTACGTTTTTCCCTATAATAAGGTCATGGTAGGAGGAATGTTAGTTAATGAATGTTAATTAAAGAGCGTAAACTATACTCTAGTGAGAGTGAAAAATCTACTTAAAATCCTACATATCTGATTTTAGAAATATTGAATAAATCTGCATTGTATCTATGTGTTAGCTTTCTTTTAAGTATTTGCATTTATTTATCTTCAATACAGTTCTAATTTTATGGGGAAATAGAGAGTCATTAAAGGGTAAATTTTATAGAAATTTAATAAAACATGGTACCAAAAGTAACTTTATTTTTCTGTTTTCTTGAAAATAAACACACATCAAAGGTGATATGGTAACAGTCTATAATAAGAGGCAGCTGAACTTCATCAGTCTACCGTATCTCCATGTTTCTTTTTTACCTACAGGAATATCTCATATATCTAGAAAAATAAAGCTGCACCTGTGAATCCAGTGATCTCTCCTACTATGTCGTTGCAATACCGCCATGGGTATGCAAAGCCTTGGGAATCCGACGGGAGTTGTTTCCTGATATCAGCTGTTGCAGTTGTATTCTGAAGTTCAGTATGATGGTGCTAAAGGATTTAAATAGGTGGTTGTCATTGTAACCAACTCTCCCCAGTGCTAAAATAGCAGGTGACAGTCAAACATTCTTACACATGAAATATGTTCCTTTTGTCTTCCATAAAAAGCAGCTGCAGAAGAAAGGATGGCACAGTCATCTTTTGACAAAATACTATGCAACATGGTTTCATATGTGTAGACTTTTTTCAGAACAGGCTTCTTTGCTGTAACTGTGTCTGGTGCCTTAAACATCTGGGTGTTGAACCTTTATTTGGGCCTCTGAACAATAACATATGCTTCACATACATTACAGCAAGTGTTTCTGCCTTTAAAAGCGGAAGCAATGGGAAAAATGTTTCAGTTCTTTAAGTGTTTTGTTCCCTTTTTCACTTTATATGAAAATGTCAAAGACAAAATAGTCACAATAAACACAATTGTAATTTAGTGGTGTTTCCAGTTAAAGACAGTTTTCAACAAGTTTGTGTGCAGCAGTCACTGAAATGCCAATAAATGAGTGATGTGATTCAGCACAGAACCCTTTGTTGACAATATAAAATATTAAAATTGAAGATTATATTGTAATGATAGACTATAACGTAGTAACTGTAGGTAAGCAATTACTTCTAATGATGAAGCCTGAATTTATGGATTTACCTCATCTCACTGATATAAATCAGGTAAACTATCTCTATTGCTCTCTCCCACCTGAATGTTCTCAGAGTAAAAGAAAAGTTCTGTATTTATGGAGAAATTATATTTCTTACTATAACGGTATTGCAAATATGTCCAGTAATGTTGTTCTGCTTATTCTGATTCACCCATAAGAAAAGCATAACTGAGTCTACAGGCCGTTTGTATTTTGATTTTTGTTGAGATTATCAACAAAACTACTTGAACACTATTTTAAAACAAAAATCCAATTTCAGGGGGGTTTGTGGTTTTTATCCGCTTGCAAAGAGTAATATATACGGTGTTTAAAAAGAGACTAGTATTTTCTTGATATAGTTATTTTGTAACCGCTATGCCTTTCAAACATGAAATGTTTGCATGATCACTCCTGCAGTTCCAAATGACTGCTTCAGTTCTACAAGAAGAGTCAGTTCCCTAAGGAGTGAAAGTAGATTTAAAAAGCCTTGGTCTTAGAGAACTGAGACTGGAATTTTCCACCTCTACCCAGTCACAGATTGTCATGAAACTTATAGGAATCAGAGAAAAAGGGGGTTTTTTTGTTTGTTGCCACCAGTGCTACTGTTATATCTCTGAGGATCTTCTAATGATCTCAAAGTTTTAATTTGGGTGTAGTGCGTTGCTTTTGCAGAACCATGTGGGCACAAAAGCATGAATCACACTGACTTCAGGTCATCATTTGCCAAATGGAGCTAGACTTTGCCAGGAATTGTTGATTGGTACTTGGAGTTATTGTTGCATGAAGAAACCTGGGTACTCATAGGCTGTCTGACTAATGGGAATGTGCACTGTCAAATAGAGGATATTTGATGATGGCTGCACACAGAGTTACGTGAATAATGAATTTTTTTTTGTTTCTGAGGCCAAGCAAAGACATTTGTTTTAAAAATGCTGAAGCAAAACAGTAAAAAGAAAAAAAAAACCAAGGTCTTTTTCCTGACCAGAAGTGTTTTCCATATGAAACACAGGCCTGCAATTTTTTTCTGTAGTCCATTCATCCTCCCTCTCAAATTTATATTTTTCAGAAAATTGATTTGCTGATAGATAAAAACACAGTTCTGGCTAGTAATGTTCAATGTCCTTATAGCTAGAACAGTCTTTATTTATTCAGATCATTAGCTAACCACACACAGTAACAATAGATACTGCTAGATACAGTTCTTTTAAAGTTAGTGAAGACTTCAGATTTTACAGCTAAGTTACTGAGGGTCTTTTTGCTAACTCAAGGTTTATCTTATAATTTATTCTTTAACAGCACTCTCCGGATTCCTCTCTAATGAAATGTGCATTCAACTAGATGTTCGATATGCAAAAGCTGTTTTTGCTTGCTCAGTAGATCTTTTTAGCCACCACATGGAAATACATTCAGTAAAACCCCTCTTATGTTTGCAATAAATTGGCTGAAAGTAATTTATACATCTATCCCTCATAGTCTCCTTTGAGGCAACTATGAAGCCTGCAGAGGACAACTATGATGAACAACTGCTTGAAAATGCAGCTGACCTGTCCTGAAGGAGACTTTGGTAAGGTTTTAGTTTAAGTAGTCTGTTCTATCAAATGTCTTGATGACCTCTTCTTGACATGTTAATTGTATAAATCTTCTCTTATTCATAGCTTCATTCTTTTCAGCACAATTTAAATTTTCTCTCATCCCCAGTTTTAACATATTTCTCCCTAAACCAAAAGAAAACAGACAACATTTTTCACAGTCCCTTTTCTCAAACCTACGTCTCTCTCCAAATCCATCTCCAGGTTGCCCTTTCACTTCTACTTCTGTCTCCAACACTCTACCTCTCGTCTTCGGTCTGGGAACCGGATTTGTCTCTCTTCCTTTAAAATACTGAGTTGCTTCCTTCTTTCAGATTTTTCCTTTAAGACATCTACTTTTTCTAATTTATGACTCATTCTGGATAGAATATTCTTATATTTCATTTCAGTTATGCTACATCAAAATAAATGGCACTGCAGAAATATAATTTGCAAGGGGATTGATGCCCTTTTCAGCTTTCAGTAAGAATGTACCTGAAGTCAATTAAATTCTATTTTTTTTGAAAGTGCTCTGAATATTTAGAAAATATTGATATCAGAATACTAATGGCAATGTGTTCACATTCTTAAATTTAATTAACCCTTGATTATTTAACTTTCTTCGAGAATATGAAGTTGCAAATGTAAATAAACATAAAAGTTGTCCTGAAATTGTTTTCTGATAATTTTTGTCATTTGGTGAAGTATTAGCAGCATATGACCATCAGTCAGCAGCGTAAAAGTGTGTGGAAGGTCAACTATGATAATTTTTATATTATAAAAGGGCCTACTTAACATTTAAAGTTTGCTCTTTAAAAATACCATATTTTTTTCAGCTATCACATTAATAATGTGGTCTAAATTGAAGCTCTCTCTTCAGGTGCCACTTACCACATTTTATGAAATGGATGTTTTATAGATAAATTTTTCTAAAGACAGAAGCAAATTTCTCTAACATGCGTTAAGAGGTTTTTCACTGGTTTCAGCTGACACAGTAGCTGCTGTGGAAGCGCTGGCACATGATGACTTGTTGTGCCCAAACAGCTCCATCATGTGAGACAGCTCTCCGTTCCTTCATGGCTAATCTGATGTCAATGCAGCACTTAACATGAACTCGGTCTGTTTTCCAAACTGATAGTTACTCTTATTTACTATTAGACAACTAAATATCTGCAAGATATTTACACTACAATGTGCTTGGGAGTCTTATGCAGCCTGACCTCTCTCAACAAATTCTTGTGCCACTTTAGGTGCTCCAAGAAACCTCCAGGTATGCATAGCCCCGGACAGTCAATGAAATAGCAATTAATGCTGGTACCAGTGCTATGAAAGCAAATTGTTTTGGCTGAGCTGCAGCTGACCAGGGGCTGAGTTCTATAGCGATGGAAACAAATGCTCCTTTGCCTGCAGATGGTGAACTACGGGAAGCAATGCTCATTTCCATTTCTCCACAGGACTCACCAATGAGCAACAACAAAATGAAATTTTAGGATTTTGGATCAAATGCGATGCTAATGCATGCATACCATGTATGCATATTTAACTAATATCTAATGCACAAATGTCCCTGCTAGTCCTCTGTAAGACCTAGATAAGAACATACAAGTGTAAAACTTAATTTTGGGTTTAGCAAGCCAATTGTCTTTAACTGATGATAAAAAAAAAATGTACTCAGAGGAATATTTCAATTGGTGATGACACTTGGGATAGACTGGCTCTGAATTTCCTCAGTTCAGGAAGCTGGAAACAACAATAGCTTGTAACAGCATATTACAATCTCAAAACCAAATAGGTTTATAGAAAAGACGGCATATGTCTCCCTAAATCTTCCTTTTCTTCTACACCCCCACCTCCTTCCTCACCTTTGTCAATTTGAGGTCCTGTTTGGTTTCACGCCCTTTGTAGTTATCACTTTCACCTATTTTTTTTTCTGCAGGTTGCGAGAGTGCTGCTATTTCCATAAACACAGCATATTGTGTTCTATCAGGCCAAATGACCTTCTATTTAGATTAAGGAAAACAAGGAAATAAGAGGGAAATTAGTGAGCTCCACATGAGAGAGAAAGCACAATGTTTGTCATTCATTCTGACAGCAGCTGTCTTGAGCCAAACAGTCTGCCCTAAATAGGAAGAAGGATAATACCCCTCCCATTTAAAGACACAGATAATGAGCAAAGAACAACATGGACATCTCACTTCCAAATTCCATCATTACAATATAAAAAAAACTGTGGAAAGTTAAGTCTGTAAAGGTGTCCTATCTCAGAGAAATACCCAGCAGAATATAACGAAATATTCAGTGTGCAAGCTGTAAGTCATATATACCTTCAAATGGGAAACCAGAGAGTGCTGTGGGGTGGGAGAAAAGAGAGACGACTAGAGGTTATTTTAAAGAATCCAAAAGCAACATGGAGAATGTGTCAAATGGAGATGCATATCACTTCCTCATCAGAGCTACCTTGGAGTAAAAAAAGAGTGTGATCTGCTCTCCTTGATCTCTAATCCTGAGATTCTCAACAAGCTTTCTAAGTCATGGGAAGCATGTGCACGCAGTGGCTGCAAAACCAGGAGAATTTGACTGAGAAAGTGTTATTGTGGACTGTGGGACTAGAATTTTGGAGACTAAGGTCCGTTTCTTAATGTGATAAGTTAAAAAAGCTAGTCTATGAAGTTGGAAGGAATAAAAAGCAAAAAATGTGTATAAGGCTCAGCAACCATTGAAATTCAAGGTTTAAATCGCACAGAATTTGCATCCTAGCCTTCTAGGAATGGTTTCCACAGCAAACTAAACAGACAGCTTGGATGGAACTGAAGTCAACATTAATCAGCAAAGAAAGATTTTGGAGTTAAAAAATACAGGGTTAAAGTGGAATTACGCGAACTCAAACTGAGTGTGACTTTGAAAAGGAAATGAAAACGCATAAAAACAGAACAAGGAAAGATGCAGTGTAGAATTTGCACATTGTCGACGGGATAGGAAATAAAGACAATTAAGAACCATCTAAATTTAGACCCAAACCTAAATGAATACTTTCCCTTAGTTCTCTGTGAGAAAGACTTTAGTGCATACTAAGCAAAAGTGGTCACAACAGGCATTGCTCCAAGGCCGTAGCTGCTTTTCTGGAATAGTGAGAGAACTGATGCTCTACACAGATTTCTGATCTGTCAAATCAACATCAATACCATATGACTGGACAAAAGAGAATGTCATGCTTGTGTTTAAGAAGGAAGAAAATGTGTTCAAGTAAACTGCAGGCTCATTTCTCTGATCACAGTAATAAATAGGGCTTTAAAACATAGCATGATAGAATCATTTTTGTTGGAAAAGACCTTTAAGATCATCGAGTCCAACCATTAACCTAGCACTGCCAAGACCACTACTAAAGCATGTCCTTCAGCACTACATCTACGAGTCTTTTGAATACCTCCAGGGATGGGGACTCAAAAACTTCCCTGGAGAGCCTGTTCCAGTGTTTGACAGCTCTTTCGGTGAAGAAATTTTTCCTAATATCCAATCTAAACCTCCTGTGGTGCAACTTGAGACTGTCCTGTCACCTGTTACTTGGGAGAAGAGACTGACCCCCACCTCTCTACAACCTCCTTTTGGGTAGTTGTAGAGAGCAATAAGATCTCCCTTCAGCCTCCTTTTCTCCAACCTAAACAACCCCAGTTCCCTCAACCACTCTTCATAAGACTTGTTCTCCAACATCTTTTCTCTGGACACACTCCAGCAGCCTCAACAGTGCATGGGTTTTGGAGATGATAATAAAGATACAGAATTAAAAGAGCAAAGGGATATGGTGAAACACAAATTTTTTGAAAGTTCTTTGATGATCTTTGCTGGATATTTGCTGTTGTGACATACTGTGTTGTCCTGTTTTTAGAGAATATTGATGCAGCAGAACTAATCTACTTCAGGGAAGTTTTTAATGTGATACTGCATTGGAATTTACTTGTTATGCTAGAGCAGACAGATAAGGTGGACAAGAAATTGGTTAATGTAGAGAAAAGATACTCTTTCATTGAAAGAGGAATACTGTGCTGGAGAAAGATTACTAAGGGAGTTCCTCAAAGGTCAACCTTGAGACTGGTTTGATTTAATATTTTCATTTATTATGTTGGCACACACAAACATTCTAACGCAATTTTCTGATGACACACAGTTATTAGACTTTGTCAATGCAAAGGTGAGTTGGAAGAATTTAGGAGACTCAAAGGGTTTGAATGACCTTGAAAGCTGGAGCAATCATAATGGGATAAAGTATAGTAGCACAAAGTGCAAAGTCATGCACTTGCAGACTAATGAAAAAAGACTTTTCTATGAATTGGAGGATTATCAGTGGAGAATAACAGAGGAATAAAAAACATAGCTGAAATCCAGAACAGAAAGTATACAGGCCACTATACAATGTATCTGCGAAAAAATGAACATCCTAATCTCGGGAAATAGCGTGTGAGGGGTTTCTGAGAGAGTAAGGAAAGCCTTACCTAGAATAACGTGTAAATAAGTCACTCATGTTCAAGAAAGCTCAATTTAAACTAGTCTAAAGGAGGGAAGATCTGTAGGTAGATATCAAACCTATCTTATAGTAGAAGACCAGAAGAATTTAAGTTCACTTTAGTTAAGTGATGGCTAAGAAGCAATGATGTGACTCACTCCAGAAACAAACAAAGCAGTAAACATGTGTATAAGCTAGTCAACAATTGATAGAAGCTCAAAATTAGAACCATCAAATGAATGACTTTCTAAATTGTTCTTACAATACAAGAAACTTTACTAGTTTAAAGATGCAACTAAATAAGTGATTGAAAAAACTTTATAATATACAACTACTTATAACAGCAGGGGACTGGATGCAGTGAACAGGCCTTTGATTATGTGTCTGTTGTATATTAAGGGAAATCAGCTTACTTACTAAAGTGAAACTGACTTCAAAAGAAAATGGAGCTGCTCACTGACAGTCCATTTGTAAAATTATCCGAATGGAATGCCTCTTAACATTTGTAATATCCTTTTAGCATGAAATGTGTAGGTCTTGATTGCTTAGTCTAATTTCCTGTGTAAGGGTGTCTTAAGTTTCTGAGAGCATGATATGATAGAATCATAGAATCTTAGAATGGTTTGGGTTGGAAGGGACTTTTAAAGATAATCTAGACCAACCGCCTTGCCATAGGCAGGAACATTTTTCACTAGATCAGGTCCCTGCGTTTCAATAAAGATCAGAAGAGACCGTAGAAATTTTCTGCGGTGCAGAAAAAAATGACCAAATCAGAAACTAAAAAATTTGATTTAGTTGTTCCAGGAAACAAGAATACTGGCAAGAGTCTTGCAAGTTTTCTTGAGACGTAGAAAAAAGAGGGGAATTATCTGTTCTCCCTTTTCCATGTTGGATAAGTTATGACATAATGTGTTTAAATTTTTCTGAACTGAAGTTCAGAACATAATTTCTAATCGTAAAAATAGTTGAATGTTGGAATAAATTGGCCTGGAGGTTTTCAGAATCTCCATTACTGGGTTATCTTTAAGAACGGGGGTTAAAACATCTGTCAGAAATGGCACAACTATAAACAATCCTCCATTTAGATAAGGAAATGTACGAGATGACAACCCTAAGCTTTTATGACTCTTCAGAACCAATATTACTTTCTCTATCTCCACTCCCAGACTTTGAGATGTATAATTTAAAATATGTTTTCATGCTAATATTTGCCAGAGTAGATATTTCCCAATAACATTAAAAAAGGTTTGCTGAAAACAGATTCTCAATTGCAACATACTTTGTCCTGTATTATGCTAAAGAACCAAACAACAAATTAAATAAATGTAAACTTACTATACCTTCCTATTTTATATGAGATTATTTTGCACAGCTGAATGATACAATTTAAAAAAGTAAACACTAAATTTTTAGGATTACCACAAAAAGACAGCAATGGCAGTCTGTCCTTATTCATTTAAATCGGCGTTCTCATGTAATCTCACCATCTCTTATCCTTTCTTCTGTTCCTAACATTATTGTTAAAGTTTTTCAAATGTATCTTAAACTATAAAAATGTATATGAGAGGTACAAACATTAAAGAGGTAATTACATGAGTTTTAAGCTATTTAGAGGGACACTAATACAGCAATTACTACTGGAATAATAGTAGTTCCATGTATTCCCTTTCAAGTGTCTCAGGATAAACACCGAATATATTAATTACTTTGTCTCAAGAGATAAAGTTACCTTTGTTTTGCTTAAGAAAAAGTAAAAAATATTTTTATAATAGTCAACTTAATCCTATTTGCCACTGTATTACAATTATCCAAACTTTTTAAAAAAGGAAATATACTTCTATGTATTAAAGGCAGCAATTGTGAACCTGCATGACATTTGTTAGATGTCAGGCATGGTTTATTTTGTCTTTGAAAGCATACCCAGAAAAAGGAAGCATTCAGTAAGTCAATCAATGCACTTACTCAATTGTCCCTGAATCTCACCAGAAAAATGAAATGAAATCATGGAATTTATAGTATGTCTCTGATGTTCTCAGCCTAGGATTAATCATTGTTTTGTATTATTTCCTATGATGCTTCATATCTGAAATATATAACTTGGCATCTTTGGTTGATTTTTCTTTATTATTCTAGTCCTCTGACTTCAGACAGTAACATCCATTCACATATCTATAACAGGCTAATCTGTCCATGTGTGCTTTTGGCAAAATACTCCTAAACAGATGAACAGATTTTTCACAAGTGAGTAGTTAATCGACACTTTATAACTGGAGACGTTACTTACTGGGTAAAAAGTCTGAAACGTCTTGTCTAGTTGATGTGCTAAGACCAAACAGTACCAAAAGGGCTTATAGCTAATTAAAGTAAAGTAGTGCTCTTCCCATTACAGAGATTTCTCTGTGTCTCTCTCATTATTTTTTTTTAAGTTATGTGCACTGAAATGAATAGAAAGACTCCATTTGTTGGGAGGGAGATTGTTCAAGGCCTTGTCAATTGATATAATCTTTAAAATGTTCCTTTTCCTTTATGTTTCATCTTTTGAAGTGTCAGTCCACGCGGGCTGCTTAGCTTGAGTATTTCACTTTTCAACATTTAATCTTTCTACCCAGATGCTTCTTTTTGTTTTTATCCTCCTTTGAATTTTTCTTTCACAACTTGAATTCATAGCTTCATTCACTTTAAGAGAAGCCCAAAGCAGCCTTGGACTGGACTATAGCTATTCTTTGACTTCCAGTCCAGTTTTCTAAATGCGTTTGTTTTATTTGGCTCTCAGTCCCAAGTCTCCTACCTATCTCCATGCCAATTTTTTTGTGTTGTTTTTTTTTTTTTTATAACGTTTCTCTAACAGTCCAAATTAGACTGCAAATTCCTCAGAATTAAAAGTCTATTAAATCGTTTTTTAAATGTATTGTGTTTACCTGAAGGCTGGTGCTGTGGGAGGATTTGGGGAGTTGGTCTTTTGTGTTACAGTGTAACAAAAATTAAAGTGAATGTTTATTTTCTATGAATGAAATTCATGACAGGGGTGAGCATCTCCAGAGCCATCTATGAGCAACCCAAGACTCTCTGAAGCCCTCAACAAAGCAGCTGAGGGGATGGGTAAGCATTTACACTGCTGCTTTTTTTTTGGCATAAATCTCATTTTTCCTTGCACAAAATTCTACAAGTTATGGATTTACTTTATCCTCTGCATAGATATATTGATATAATTAATGACAACTACATCTATTTCAGTGTCAGTGTAAAAAACAAATAGGTATCACAAAATTCCCTAAGATACAGCAAGGAGAATTAGTTTGGCCGTAGTTTATCTGTAAGGTTATTCTAAAGCAGGTTCTGGATAAGGCATATAGTAACTCTTTGTGTCACTGTAGCAGCCCGAGTTATTGTTTTACTAAACAATTTCCAGTGTAAATGGTCCTAAATTCAACAGTTAAAATTTTTCAGTCACTAAAATACAAGTTCATAGTAATGTTATCATATTTTATCTGTACTTCTTTGGCTTTCAGACTCATTTCAATAAATTACCATATTTACAACCTACTTTCAAGATATCTTTTTGAGTTAAACCATCCCATGTGGCAGATGATGCATGTTGGAAACCTCTGTGGAGGTTTAGTCCAATTCATCATGGAGCTAATGCAGAATGTGCGTTTCACACAGCGCTCATGCACCAGTGCTCTGTAATTTGCACTGACTATTAGCAGGTTGCTGTGTGCAATTCAGGACATTGTTCTTAACTTCAGGAATTCTAAATCATTCCCACATGGAAGAGAGAGCTAATGTGTCAAATCTTGTTTTGCTCTGGGAAGGTGGTCTGAGTTGTGAATTGATTGTGTCATGGGTGCAGAATCAAACAAGTGGAGTTCAACCCCACTAACTCAAGTTGGCATTTGTGCTAATGTTGGTCACAGGGTTTCCGTTCAGCTCAGAGAAAGCTTGTGTCTGCCTGTAGACTGTCACGTACTATATTTGTGATGGATGTACTTGTCCCCTTAACCAAACTAGCTGTAGTTTGGTACAGTCTCCAAAGGATGTAAAGACCTAAGCCATAAACAGGCCAAGAACTCCTCTAGTTTCAATCTGCTTTCTGAAAACCCACAAAGGACCAAAGCGTTGATGCATATGAGCTTGGAACGCAGATCATGCAATTAACACATGAATAGCGGGTTGCTTTTCCAAGAATCATTTATCAAGGAACAAAGTTGTGGGTACAAGGAGCCTCATGCATACATTTTCCATCACATGTAATTTGACTACATGCCAACCACTTTATTCTATAAATATGACAGCCTACGTGAGCCTTCTTTGAGCTCTCCCTGCTAAGCAGCCTGGCTGCACGGTGGCGGTCTCCCCTTGAGTTGGGACACCTCTCAAGCTTGCTCCTTGAGGCAGAGACACCTCTTACCAACAGCAGACCTTTGGTAAGCGACCGATATTGTGTATAGCCTTGCATTATGATAGCTTTGGTTTTGTCTTGGTAACTGTGATTTGTGCCTTGGTAGTTTGAAATCATTGTTCAGATAATTGTGCCGTACAGTAATGGAGTGAACCTTGACATCGAACTTTGTTATGTTGGACTTTTACAACATCATATTAAAACCACTTTTGCTAATACCTTTGATGGTGACTCTTTAACTGATCTAAATCACCCATTTGTGACAATATTACACCAATATAAGATCACCTGCAGGGTGAAAAATTTCCTGGAAATCAGCAATTTAAGTCACCAAGAAGGAAATAGTTTGTTTAGAAGAGACAAAGCTGAAATGTGGAAGCACTGGAACTTGAATCTCCCTGAAAGGGAGGGAGCGCCACTGACCCTTCCTATGGAAGGCAACTTTCTGGTTCTCTCTGTGAGCCCTAGTGCCTGCCACAAAATTAATTTCTCAGCTATTTAAAGGCTGGGAAGTGCTGTGTTTAATGTGTAAGAGCATTCACAACATCTTTAGGCTTGTGAAAAACAAGAGTACATTGTTAGACCAGAACTGAGACCTCGTCTTGAACTGACTGTGGGTCTGATCATGGCTTACCTTCATGAAAAACTACTGCACAGGAAGCAAATTGCTGCGTAACAGCGTGGGATTTCCAGGGTGCCATTTCAAAAATCTAAATTAGGTTCCTGATTTGCATGATTCCCTTGATAATCCTACCACTCTCCACTAACAGTCTTAAGGAGACTGGACTGGGACAGCTGAATACTGCTTTATGAATAATCTTCTAGCTCTGCCCGTGAGCACCCTCAGCAGAAGGTCAGACCTACTGGAGCGGGGGATGACAACCTGTACTGGAGCTGAATTAATTGAACTCTGTGACTGTCTGCCCCTGACTCATTAGCCATGCCCTTATTGCAGCTCAGGAGCATCTTTGCACGCTGCCTTCCACAGCAGGAGCTTCACTGTAATGTCAAACCCACAATTAACAAGAGATGCGAAAAGTGGATCCCAAACAGATCCTGAAAATTCAAAAAGCTTTGTCTTCAGAAACTGTGTGAGGGAAAAGGGAAAGAAAGAAGGTTATTTATTTGAATAAAGTTCACTCGCTTCTATCTCTGTCTAAAGGTCTGCTACTAAATGTGCGTATCCTTTGAACTGCATTAACAAAACAATACTGCAGTATTTGGAAAAAAATATTCAAAACCTTTGCAAAAATGTTTTTGTTAATCTACTGCGTCACTTCAAATCTCATGAAATTATATTATATACAACATACATACCATATATAGTGCTTAGATGGGCTGTGTCAACATTAAGTATGTAATATGTTGCAACATCGAGAAAAGGTTACTGCGCTTTTCTGTTTCTTAGATATATGGCAAAGCTATAAGGAAGCAACCTGAAAATGTTAAACAGAAGTTTTATTCTGATGCTTGCTGAATACCTAAGACTTTGAACAACAATGGTTGTCACATCCAGTACCACTTTTTAATGGCTTTTTTGTCTACTGCTATATATTTATCTTCCAGGAACCACATCATCTTGGTGGTAGCTGATCACTATGTGCTTCTTCTTTTAAAGCATATTTAATTTTTTAATAAAAAAAATCATATCCCATTTTACAAAGTCTGGTTATGACATGCAAAATTAATGTCAAAGGCCAACATTTCATTATAATGAGCTGCTGGCAACTTTTCTGATGTGCTATGGGAAACTAGTTTGATGTTCATGTCTTAACATTTTTTATGTTCTAGTTTCTTTTGGGTGTTTCAGAATAAACTTTATTTGTTAAAAAAATAGTTTAAGTGTTGTTGCTAATATTTTTGAACTTCAGTCTATAAACTATAGTGGCTTATTCAGTGCTTTGGAGATAACTGCTTGTTACTTTCTGGAAAGGCGGAACATCTGTAGCTTTAAGAATTCATTATTTTATGTCGTCATATTTCCCGCTTTTCTAAAATCTTGCCTAGACAAATCAGTATTTTGCAAAAGAACCTCAACTCTCCTCACAACTTTCGTTCCTAGGTGCAAGTCCTACCAAACAGTGTAATAGAGAAAAGCTTGAAAGCATAAGATTTAAGAATCTGGAATAGCAAAAAACGCAGCACCAATGTACTCTCTCTTTTTTTGTTGGTTTTTTTTTTTTTTTAATTTTATGACTTTTTAATCTTAAATTGTGGTGTTTATACTCCTTAATCTAAGATTTTTGGCCATGTGATTAACAGTATTCCATATTCATCTTTCAGAGGATGTTATAATAAATGCTTTATCATCACAGATGATTCCTAGGTTAATCTGTCTGACTGAATATCACAAGAGAGCAGATTTAGTGTACCTAGACTAACATATCAGAAAGATTTCCCGAAATGAGTCAAATATAAATCCTGCAACATCATTTGCTACTCCTTCTGAAAGCCAATCACAATTACAAAATTTTGTGACAATCAGTATTCACTGGGCTCAACTGCGGTGTATTATCATTTAAAAGGGATGGCAATTTCCTTTTAAATAATATTTCTGTTCAAATGGATCTGTGCAGGCTTCAAAATCTTATCTTTCCCACACCTGCAGGGAAAAAGTCAGGACATTTTGTATCATTAGAATCTGCACTCTCATCTTCTCACAGAGACTTAGAACATTCTCCTTCTTGAAGAGTCCAAGATTTCAAAATGTTAAAGTCATGAGTTGCTATTGTTTAATACAAAATTATTTTAGGTCATTTAGATGTTTAGGAGTCCCCTGAAGCTATGGAAAGTTAGGCTTATGGCAAGTAAAACAAATAATAAAGATGAAAATACCAAAAGAAAAAAGAAAAAAAAAAGAGAATTCAAACAAAAAGTGTCTATGTATAAAATATTTGAAAGGTATGTGTTCTGTATGCACAGAAAACAGCTGCAAATTATGAAGCTTTTATCGACACTTTTTCTTGGAAGATTTACATAGCTTATAGTTTATCCACCCCAAAACTTCTCTTTGTAAGATCTCACTATAAGCAGTGCTATCTTGCGTTCTCTAGCCATGAATCATAAAAGGCATTGAGATAGAAGTGACAAATTGCTAAGTCACATGGAAACCATATTGCTCATATCTCTTTGCTCACCTTATTTTCACTCTGCTAGTTTGTCTATCTCAGGTTAAACTTCGAATATTTCACAGCTCTGAAAAGCTTCAAACAGCTCCCACTTCTGTCTTTTAAAGCAAGATGCTGTAAACCCCAATATTCCTCTTGAACAAATGTGGAATTATCTACTTACACTTAGCCCCAAACTTGGGCTTTCCCAAAGTTCAGGGTAGACAGTACTTGTTCCAGGAACATTTCCTTTTTACCACTAATTTAAAAGCGGTTGAACTGATGATACTTGTACAGCTTTCAATTTGTCATAGATAACATCTGAAAGTTACCCATTTTTACATTCATTCTCTTTCATGTTAGTATCTATGTAAATGCAAGCTACATATGCTTATATATGCTTACATATAAGAGGCCCACTAGTAATGAGCCTAGGAATAAAGGCCCAAGGATGGGGGCAAAATCGGTAGCCCAGCTCAAGTGCATCTACACGAATGCACGTAGCACGGGCAACAAACGGGACGAGCTGGAAGCCGTTGTGCAGCAGGAGAGCTATGATGTAGTTGCCATCACGGAAATGTGGTGGGATGACTGTCATGACTGGAATGCTGCGATGAATGGCCATAAGCTCTTCAGAAGGGATAGGCAAGGATGGAGAGGCGGGGGGTGTGGCTCTGTACATTAGGGAACGTTTTGATTGGGTAAGGTTGAAGCGGAAGGGAAATAAGGGAGATGTTGTGCTGGGAGTATGCTATAGACCACCCAACCAGGATGGGGAGACAGATGAAGTATTCTATAAGCGGCTGGCTGAAGTCTTGCAATCTCCAGCCCTTGTTCTGGTTGGGGACTTCAACCTGCCGGGTATCTGCTGGAAATATAACACAGCAGAGAGCAGACAGGCTAGGAGGTTCCTCGAGTGCATGGAAGACAACTTCTTGACACAACTGGTACGTGAGCCTACCAGGGGAAGTGCCTTGCTAGGCCTACTGTTGACAAACAGAGAAGGACTAGTGGGAGTTGTGGTGGTCGGAGGTCGTCTTGGGTTTAGTGATCATGAAATGGTCAAGTTTTCAATTCGTAGTGATGTAAGGAGGGGGACTAGAAAAACCTCCACCTTGGACTTCTGGAGGGCGGACTTTGGCTTGTTCAGGACACTGGTTGAGAGAGTCCCTTGGGAGATAGTCCTGAAGGGCAAAGGGGCACAGGAAGGCTGGACGCTCTTCAAGAAGGAAATCTTAAAGGCCCAGGAGCAGGCTGTCCCCGAGTGTCACAAGTCTAAAGGGAGGGGAAAATGGCCAGTCTGGATGAATAAGGAACTTCTCATGGGACTTAGGAATACAAGGAGGGTTTACCACCTTTGGAAGATGGGACGGGCAACTCAGGAGGAGTACAGAGATCTCCTTACGTTATACAGAGAAAAAATTAGGAAGGCAAAAGCCCAGCTGGAGCTAAACTTGGCCACTAATATTAAGGACAAAAAACAAAGCTTTTATAAATACATCAACAAAAAGAAAGCCAGGGAGATTCTCCATCCCTTACTGGATGGGGGAGGGAAAGTTGCAACCAAGGACGAGGAGAAGGCTGAGATACTTAATGCCTTCTTTGCCTCCGTCTTCAATAGTCAGACCAGCTATCCCCAGGGTGTTCAGCCTCCTGAGCTGGAAGATAAGGATGGAGAGCAGAACAACCCACCCATAATCCAGAAGGAAGTACTCGATGATCTGCTTCTGCACCTAGACGCACATAAGTCTATGGGGCTGGATGGGATTCACCCAAGAGTACTCAGGGAGCTGGCGGGAGAGCTCACCAAGCCTCTCTTCATCATTTATCAACAATCCTGGTCAACAGGGGAGGTACCAGATGACGGGAGGGTGGCTAATGTGACACCCATCTACAAGAAGGGTTGGAAGGAGGATCCGGGGAACTACAGGCCTGTCAGTCTGACCTCAGTACCAGGAAAGATCATGGAGAGGAGCTCCACGGCAAGTGCAGGGCAGCCAAGGGATCAGGGCCAGCCAGCATGGGTTTAGGAAAGGGAGATCCTGCTTAACCAACCTGATCTCTTTCTATGACCATGTGACCCACCTTCTGGATGCGGGGAAGGCTGTGGATGTTGTCTATCTGGACTTTGGTAAGGACTTTGACACAATCCCCCACACCATTCTCCTGGAGAAGCTGGCAAATCGTGGCATAGACAAGTGTACTCTTCACTGGGTTAAAAACTGGCTGGATGGCCATGCCCAGAGAGTTGTGATTAATGGGGTGAAATCCTCTTGGTGGCCAGTCACCAGTGGTGTCCCTCAGGGCTCAGTTTTGGGGCCGGTTTTGTTTAATATCTTTATCAATGATCTGGATGAGGGCATTGAGTGCACCCTCCGTAAGTTTGCAGATGTCACCAAAGTGCTTGAGGGTAGGAAGGCTCTACAGAGGGACCTGGACAGGCTGGATCGATGGGCCAAGGCCAACTGCATGAGGTTTAATAAGGCCAAGTGCCGGTCCTGCATTTTGGTCACAACAATCCCAAGCAACGCTACAGGCTTGGGGAAGAGTGGCTGGAAAGCTGCCCGGCAGAAAAGGACCTGGGGGTGCTGGTGGACGGCCAGCTTGACATGAGCCAGCAGTGTGCCCAGGTGGCCAAGGCGGCCAACAGCATTCTGGCTTGTATCAGGAATAGCGTGGCCAGCAGGAGTAAGGAAAGGATCGTGCCTCTGTACTCGGCCCTGGTGAGGCCTCACCTCGAGTACTGTGTTCAGTTCTGGGCCCCTCTGTACCAGAGGGACACTGAAGTGCTGGAGCGGGTCCAGAGGAGAGCTACCAGGCTGGTGAGGGGTCTGGAGACCAGGTCATATGAGGAGAGGCTGAGGGAGCTGGGCATGTTTAGCTTGGAGAAGAGGAGGCTGAGGGGAGACCTCATTGCCCTCTACAACTACCTGAAAGGAGGTTGGAGAGAGGTGGGTGTTGGCCTCTTCTCCCAGCTGAATAATGACAGGAGCAGAGGAAATGGTCTGAAGCTGCGGCAGGGGAGGTTTAGGTTAGATATTAGGAAGAAGGATTTTACTGAAAGAGTGGTCAGGCCCTGGAACAGCCTGCCCAGGGAGGTGGTTGAGTCACCATCCCTAGAGGTGTTTAACAAACGTCTAGATTTGGCACTTCAGGGCACGGTCTGAAGGGCAGAGATTGTAGGGGTTTGGTTGGACTCGATGATCTCAAAGGTCCTTTCCAACCATGAAGATTCTATGATTCTATGATTCTATGCATGGAAGTAGAAATATTAAACCATGGCTTTCAGTCATTTCTATGTATCTTACTTTCCTTTGTGGCACAGCTGTTAGACTCAGTGTGAAAGAGTCACATTATAATGTTGCACTGCAAGAAACCCTCCAACTACTAATTCTGTCCTCCTTTTTTCAAGTCATGAATTTTATGAAGGCACTGTATCTAGAATGACTGATTTTACAACCTAAAGGTAGAAGATCAAATTCTTTTTATGGCAGGAAAACATCTAAAATGAGATGTTTTACAGACCTCTTGTTCTGTTTGTGTTGGAAGCTGAGGTATTTGCTGTTTGTTCAAACTGTTTTGCTTTTTAACTAGCACAATGTATTCATTCAGACTCAAGGATTTAGATATATCCCATCTCATAAATGGTTCCCTACATTTATTTCAGAGCAAGCTATCAAATTTTCACAAAAATGACTTGTGTTCGTCTTGACAACCTTAGTATAGATAAGGTGATAAAATTTCCGTTATTATTGCCACATTTAACTTCGTAACTGGCACTTAAGCATATAAACTTCTTCTAAGTCTTGTAGGTGATAAAAGTGAAATTCAGCTTGAAAAAAACCTGAAGTAAATTTTCTCCTGTGTAATCTTGTTTTCTTTATGGAAAAAGATGTTACCATATTTGGAAACTCCACATAAAACTGGTGGATTTATGTGGGCTTTAGCTGATATATAGACCTGTAACTTCTATGCAGAGGTGAATTTCCCTCTGTGGTAATTTAATAATGTCTCCCATGTCAGCTTGGAATGTGCCTAGCACAGCAAGGACTTGATTCTGATTAATGACTGCAATATTATTTGTTTCATTTTGTTCTTACTCCTAATCAAATTATATAAATACATTTTACTGTTCTCCTCTGAATCTGAGAACATGATCCCCATCAAATGAAATATGTTTTCTTCTCATAACTGTAATGTCAAGTAAAATGGTAAAATCATAAGTATTGTTGTTTAACAGGTGCTTTCAGAGTATTAACATAAACAAATAATATTTGGCTTAATTTCCAAAAAGTGTTGATATGTTCGTATACTCTATTGTCTAGTGAATGAAACAGAGTATTTCAGTAAAGTTTATCTCTTAACTAGGATATACATAGTCTCATGTTTGTTTTCTAATACTCTTCCTTCTTTATGATATACAGAGTGTGATCATTCCAATTATTATGTATCAAAGAAAAAATTTCCATACGTAAACTGGTAAGGCAGATGAGTGAGAGTGGTTTCCATGTTTTCTCCTCGAACAACAGTGCAGTTCTCCATCTTCATAGTGAGGATATGATCTTGGCAGAGAACATCTGTCACGTTTGTGAATTCAATGGAAAGTCCGTAGGGGACAGGCTGTGCTGGCACACAGTACCTACACTATTTGTATAATTCCATGCAATGAATGTTTGCGGTTCATCTCTTCTGATGTCAGCCTGTCTGTAAAGACAAAGAAGAGGAGACTGATCTCAAGCATGTCTAGGCTGCGGGATACAGAGGGGAAAAGAAAAAAAGGAGGTGATCACAGAAAGGACCTGAAAACCTTCTGCTCAAATAGAGAGGGGAAGAGAGATGGCAGAAAGGAACAAGGATCAGGCAGCCAGACCACAGAGGAGGCAAAAGACCACAGAGGAGGCAAAAGACCACAGAGAAATAAGCAGAGTTTGCTGCTGCCCAAAATGTCTCTGAGCTACTTAAATCCAAGATCGTATGCAAGGACATTCTTTCAAGGAAGAACTGTTTATAAATTTTTATTGCTATGTGTGGTGGGTTGAACCTGGTTGGACGCCAGGTGCCCATCAAAGCCACTCTGTCACTCCCCTCCTCAACTGGACAGGGGAGAGAGAAAATATAACAAAAGGCTCATGGGTTAAGATAAGGAAAGGGAGAAATCATTCATTGTCACTGCCGCTCCTTCCTCCTCACACTCTTCCCCGACTCCAGCATGGGGTCCCTACCATTGCAGACAGTTCTTCACGAACTTCGTCAACAGGAGTTCTTCCCATGGGCTGCAGTTCTTCCTGAACTGGTCCAGCATGGGGCCTTCAGGAACAGATTGCTCCAGTATCGGTGCCCCATGGGATCAGAATTTCTACCACCAAATCTGCTCCATGTGAGCTCCTCTCTCCACAGGTTCACAAGTCTTGCCAGGAGCCTGTTCCAGCACAGGTCCTCCACCGGGTCACTGCCTCCTTCAGGTGCATCCACCTGCTCTAGCATGGGGTCCTCCATGGGCTGCAGGTGGACATGTGCTCCACCATTAACCTCCATGGGCTGCAGGGGGACAGCCTGCCTCACTATGGTCTTCACCATGGACTGCAGGGGAATCTCTGCTTCGGTGCCTGAAGCACTCCCTCCTCCTCCTCCTCCTTCTTCACTGACCTTAGGTGTCTGCAGACTTGTTTCTCTCACATATTTTCAAGCCTCTCTCCGGCGGCAGTTTTCTCCTGCACAATTTTTTTTTTTTTTTATTTTTTCTTAAATATGCTATTACAGCGGCACTACCACCATCGCTGATGTGCTCAGCTTCAGTCAGCAGTGGATCTGTCTTGGAGCCAGCTGGCATTGGCTCTGTCAGTCTTAGGGGAAGCTTCTAGCAGCTTCTCACAGAAGCCACCCTGTAGCCTCCCCACTACCACAACCTTGCCATGTAAACCAAATACACTACGCAGACGTAGTCATTCTAAATTTTCTCTCCTTTAAAGTTCATTCTCCAGTGAAAACTGTCTTTTCCATTTTAATAGCCAATATTACAGCTCATCTAGAGGACCTCACATAAAGGGCAAGTTCTAGGCACATCCAGTTCAAGGATTTGTCCAACTTAATGTTCCACCACATTCAACTAGCTTTGAATGTTCCTACATACTGTGATAACAGAAACTGTCCAGCTTTGTAACTAAAGTATTTAAGTTAATGAGGGGAACAGAGTATACAGTCACGGACAGAGTTCAGCAAAGCCAAGACTATTCTCTGGTATCCAGGCTAACTCTGATGCAGCTGGCTTGGATGTCTCTGTGTAGTTCTTCACTATCCTATACAGTTATAGGTTTACTAAATGGACAAATTATACAGGCTATACAGTCATAAAGGCCATACAGCAAATGAAAGCAGGCTGTGAAGTATAACATGAGAAATTATAGCTTTACTGTTAGTAATAAACTATGTACAAGTGGTTTTCTGCTGCTGCCTCAAGGTCATTTAAAGGTTCCCCATCCAGACCCATTCAGGGTCAAATAATTGATTTAATTTGAGAGTAAAAGTATACCAGTCATTAAAAATATCATTGGACTCAATATAAAGGTGGACCCCACGTAGCTGTGTAAGAACTTTATTCTATTCCCTATATCTGCATCTTCTGTGTGAATGAAGACATCTATCATCTCTTTCAGTCTGCAGCACAGCAACCCATTCACCATCCCATTTCTAGCCCTAGAGAATTGAAATCAAGGGCAAACAGAGCCCTGTTGGAAACATCTGAACAACTGCCTAATGGATGGTTGTTATCAAAGTACTCCCATTTTGCCATCCTCAGACAATTTTGTTTTGTAGATGGATGGCAGCCTTTTTTCTTTTTTTTCCCCCAGCTTCTATAATTAACATTTAATCTTATTGGTGTTTCCAAGTACTCTCTCCAGGGTTGTGGTACCAGTAATAGTGACTATATGAAAAAAATAAATTTACTTATCAGAAAAGTATTCAGGTAGAGATAAGAATTCAGTGCAGCTGAGGGAGATGATAACTGAACATTTGAGTGTCTTGCATTCGGGACAGATGCAGACACACGCATCCATAAAGATTTGGATGAGATGAATACTATCAGGCTGTTTCATTTTGCCTCAAAACAAGAGGCCTGTGGAGCATCCCTCTGTCGTAGAGGTGAGATGGGGAAAAGCTCTGGGACTGTACCAGGCAAGACCCATCTACCTTGGGTCTGTGTGGGGATACAGAGGTGTCCACCAAGAGGAGAGTTCCTGGGGAAGTCTGACACACCCCCAAGTGAAAGCCAGGGTTGCTCTCCTAATTTGTGGCACTACTGATTTCCAGAGCAGCTTCCACTCTCCTCTTAGCTCATCATTTCTACTTCCAAGGTTTAAATTTTCTGCAGTTTATAAAATAGTTGACTTCTGTTTCTTCTTGCTTCATCCTTTATATATCTTCCAAAATATTAAGTTATTCAACAACCTTCTGTTTGCAGATAGTCAGTCTAACAAATATGTTATGAAAAATAGATCAATGAATCTTTTTTTCCTGTAATTTTTTCTTTTTCCTAAAGTATATGTAAAACTGGCAAAAGTGATGTAAGCACTTAATTGCTAAAATTGCTATGTTGGTGTTCAATTAAATGTAAAAACCCAAATTCCTGCATCATTTTTGAAATGGAATTTCAGCTTCAAAACCATGTAGCTATTTTTGAAAATGTTACCTTGTCTCTTTCTAATCATTTTCTCTGTAATTATGTTCTTTAGTTTCTTTAAGGAGATACATTTAAGTCTGACTAAATTAGTAGAATCAAGATGTTGAAGTTTCTCTTTGCTTTTTTTGAATTACATATGACAAAAAAACAGGAAAATGTGCCATTAAAAAAGTAAGAAGAATTGGAAAATATGAACAGAAATGTGAATTTAAGGATACGTTTCAAGCTTCTGCTTAGAAAATTCAGATGCAGTCTATACTGAGTATTGTTCTTTGGATTAAAAAGATAAAAATCCATCAATATAATTGAAAAAATATTAAAAGCAAGGGTTTTTGTGGGGGGTTCAGCAAGACTTGAAATGAACTAAATCATATGCCTGGTAAAGCATCAAGCTCAGAACAAGTTCTTTCATGCTTAATGTCTCCCTGATAGTAGCACTGACAAATTCTGCCTTGCATGCATTCACAGTATCTTTGCAGATCAAGATGAAAGGCATGAACAGAAATCTCAACTATCACAATGTTTTTGAGAAATGTATCCTATGCTCAAGCTGCTCCATGCATTTCATTAAATCTTAATAAATAGTGTTACTTGCTACTCCATACATTTCTGGAAAAAAATGTAATCGTCTAAACAATTCCACAAAGAAATATAATTCTCATCTCAGGAGGAGTAATTCTTGTCCTTCAAAAATTTTTCATATTTTATTATTTTTATCTTAGAACATAGAGCTAATCGTTTTTCACAGAAGGTTAGTGCTCATCCAATTTCATGGGGTTATTGGTTCATATCATAGATGTAAAAAATGCAAGTGTTGGTTATTTCATCTTTTCTAAAAATACAGACTACTGCAGGACAGAGTAATGGCATTTGGCTTATCTCTCAAGCACGAATATAACTTGGAGACCACTGGTGCATTTTAGGAAAGTAGTACCAATTTCTCATGTAAAACGCCAATCTCATTACAACATTTTCTCTCTAGGCTGCAGTCCTCCTAAAAACAGTATTAGTACCAACTGCTAATATTCTTTCCTTTCAATAAATAAAATGTGTATGCAACATTACTGAAGTTTTTTCTAGCTATTGGTAGGTCACCTGAGGCCAGCTCTTAGTCTCTGGGCCCAGAGGAGATAAGGTTCAGCACAAGAAGGATTCTTAGATTTTGGTAGATAGGAACAGGTTGAGGTCAAGTTTATCATGTCCTACAGATCTTTTTTTTTTCATCAGATACTCAGATAGGGACTGAGGGAGAGATTAACCTCTCCTTAATTTAACTATCTAAAAAGAAGGTGCTGAGTCTGAGGATGTCAGTTGCCTTGGTTTCTTCTAACCATTGTAGAGGAAGGTTTGGGAATTTCTGTTTAGTTTTACAATGAAGTTAATTTTAACATAAAACCCACTTATTTTAAAGCTGAATGGAAAACTAAATTGTATGCTGCAAAAGGACTCTTTTTTAATGTTCAAGTTTCACTGATACTTCAGAGATCATAGCAAACAGATGTAGATCCATACAGTTAAAGATATCTGGAAATGAGTACAAAGAATTTGGGTTCTGCTGATATAAAATACTCTCAGAAAACCAACAGAGTTGCATGATCCTCAGACCAAAAAAGAATTTAATACATCTGTATAAAATAATACTATGATATATATGATAGGTACAAATTAGTTTATGGGTGATAGGAAAAGAGTACATGTTTCTCCGACTACACTGGCCTCAACAAAAAAATCTTCTTTATATTTATTACAGGATAGTTCTTCCATGTCAGGCTGTAGAGAGGCCGCTGCGTAACAGCAGCCATTACACAGAGCACTGCTTTCTGCCAGCCCTTGGCAGGCTGGCAGGCAGAGCAAAGACTTCATGAACTTGAGCAATGGATATATGTCCCTGGATGCTGGTCCTGCCTAAGCAAGCTCGAAGCACCATTAGCAGGAGCTTAAAAAATAATCTTCCAAGACATTAGCCTAATATTTATCAGAAACTCCGAATTCATTTAAAAATTAGGTTTATTTACAGAAATCTATGCTTTGTAAAAGTAACTCGGTTAATCCTGGGCTGTAGATTCACACACACAGGGCATGTGAATCTATTTCCATGGCATCAGTTGCTGAGGAACTGCTAATATTTCATTCAGATGTTAAGAGCAAATATGTCAGTCTTGTCTGTCACTGGTAGGAAATGAGCAGAGGTAAGTTTTTGTTTTGTTTTGTTTTGTTTTTTTCCTTAGCAACTGGACTCCTTTCAGCTTTCCTGTTATACTGCAGCCCTAAATATTATTGCTAAATACGTTTGCTTAACAATAATCAGGATTCTCAACTGCTTTCTAAGTTACTATGTGATTTATTACTGGGAGTGCAGCAAAATATATTTTTTCCGGTAACTCATCCAGCTAAAGATCACCTTCTACTCTGATAATATACAATGAGATCAAGCAGAGGAGAAATTACTGCAGCCCTCTGAACTCTTTATGAAGAAGTCACAATTCAAAGGAGCAGGAATATGCAGTTATTTCTTTCAAAGTGAATGGCTAGTCAAAATCTGTGGTCCTGTGAGTTATTTTGGTTAGATGGAAAAGAAAATGATGAAGCCAGGTTGCTTTAATACATTCCTATTGTTATTTACATCAAGCATGTGAAACACTGCTTCACACTGTACTTGAGGAAATCAAATGCTATAAAATGGTCAACACTAACCTCAAGATTCTTTCACGTGAGTTCTCTCTCAGCTCTTTCAAAAGGGCTTTTTCGCTCTTTTTTCTGTCTTTTTTACCCTTTCTCTGTATCTGTTCCTGTGATTTGTCTCGCTGCTTTTCTCTTTCGTATATTTAGCTACACTAAAATAATAGTCTCCCCCAAAAAGGGGTGTGACTTTTTGATCAGCCAGGTGCTTTGTCACTTGACACTGCAAGGCTCTAGTCAGGTGACCTTGCAAATGTAATTATACTGCATCATCAGCATTACACTGATATGCATACTGTACATATTCATATAAACTTTACATACTATATAAATTTGAGCTCAGTATTTGTAAATACTTTGAGCTGTCATAAAAGGGCAGACTCATGTTATTTTCATCCGGTGTTCATATGAAACAGGCCAATCATAGTCTATATAATCAGGACATCAACACAAAACTTAAGTAAAGATTAATTCTTAGCACATGTATATTCACTAATTTCCCACAAAACCAGCACTTGGAATAGTAATAAGTTGTTGGTAAAGAATACAAAATCGGGTGCAAATAGATAGAAATGTCACCAGAATAGTAGCATGGCATCAGTATACAGACAAAAGTAGTGGGCTCAGTATTGAGTCATTCATACAAAAGAAAAGTAAAAAAAATCTGAAATCAGATGTAGATGTTTCAGTAAATATTACAGCAGCAGGTACACAAGCATTACTGCCATCTGCAAAACAGATTCAGAAATCTGTAGTCTTGATTTGATTTGATTTGATTTGATTTGATTTGATTTGATTTGATTTGATTGATCTAGTGCTCATCCTCTTAGGCCCGTGTTCGTTTCCTTAGTACCCAGCAAGCAAGAGCAGTACAACCCAGAGAGATTCAACAGCCTAATATTAATAATAATTTAATGCTTATATGGAGCATGTTTTACATTCAAAGAACTGTACAAATATTAACCAACTAATACAAACTAATGTTATTCCTTTACTATCTCATCATATTAATGAAGAATATTACTTATTCTTCATCTACTCTCTCATGTTTTTCGCTCTTTGCATTTAAGCATTTTATGGTAAACTCTAGAGATCAATTTGTACAGCTAAGAAAAATGCATACATGCATAATACATTTTACAAACTCCTCCTTAAACAGTGCCTGGTGAGAATGGCAGTTTCTCAAAAATCTTCAAATGTACAGTCCAGCACACATGCTAGGATTTTCTGAGGAGGGGAAGTCCTGAAACAGGGCTCAAGGGCATCCAACTCTGAGTAGCCCAGTTAAGTTTACCAGTCCAGTGTTGAACAGTTGGGGAAAAGTAATAGTTCCCAGTTCATTGTGTTTTGAAGATGGAAATATGGTAGAAATACTAAGCGTAATTACTCTATGCTTTATTTTTTTATGTAAAGTTTCCAGTAGTTTGCCTATTGGCTCTAGCGTCCTGGACACTTTCCAGCTTGCCTAAATAATTGCATTCTGCCTACTTACATTTTTGCCTCTCTTGAGGGACAAGAGGCCTTGCAGAGCCTAGATAGATCTATCTAGATAGATTGGAGCATTGGGCAGTGATTAATGGGATGAAATTTAACAAGTCCAAATGCCAGATTCTACACCTAGGATGGAGTACGGACACAAGTATAAATGAGAGAGAGCAGCCCTGCAGAAAGGGATCTGGGAGTGCTGGCTGACAACAGGCTCAACACGAGTCATCTGTGTGCCCCGGCAACCAAAAGTGCCAACCACATCCTGGGGATCATCAAATGCAGTATAACCAGCCCGTCAAAAGAGGTGATTATCCCACTGTATTTAGCACTGGTGCAGCCTTACCTCAAGTACTGTGTACAGTTCTGGGTCCCACAATTTAAGAAGGATGTGAAAGTCCTTGAACGCATCCAGAGGAGGGCAACAAAGCTGCTGAAAGGTCTGGAAGGCATGTTCTGTGAGGAGTGGCTAAGGACTTTGGGCTTGTTGAGTTTGGAGAAGTGGAGCCTGAGGGGCAACCTCATTGCTCTCTACAGGTTCCTGAGAAGGGAGGTGCTGATCTCTTCTCCCTGGTATCCAGTGACAGGATGTGTGGCAATGGTTCGAAGCTGCGCTAGGGAAGGTTTAGACTGGACATTAGGAAGCATTTCTTTAATGAGAGGGTGGTCAAACACTGAAACCGGCTTCCTAGAGAGGTGGTTGGTGCCCCAAGCCTGTCAGTGTTTAAGAGGCATTTGGACAATGCCCTTAATATGCTTTAACTTGGTCAGCCCTGAAGTGGTCAGACAGTTGGACTAGATGATCATTGTAGGTTCCTTCCAACTGGAATAGTCTATTCTATTCTATTCTATTCTATTCTATTCTATTCTATTCTATTCTATTCTACTCCATTCTGTTCCATTCCGTTCCATTCTGTTCGTTCCATTCTCTACAATTTATGTTATTAATCATTTCCTGTTGAGCAGTGTTACTGTGGCCTACTAATTCTTTCATTTTTCATTCAGAGTTTAAGTCAACCCTAGATATGTTTGAGTGTCTGAGAGCAGGAGAAAGAATAATTGTGATATTTTTTAGGAAATGCTTACAAACTAAATGCAGATAAGGAGTGATGAAAGAATTAGGGAGATGTGGGAGGATGGACATTCATTGTAGCAGTATGCTTAAATGGTTACTCGAAAAGCAGGGTAGATTGTGTTGAAAGATTTCGTGGTTTATTTTGCAGATATAGCAAACAAATAAATGAAAGTGTTTATATATTCATCTCTTACGTAGCCTACCAGATGTAGTTCTTGTGGAAGCATGTGGATAATAAAGGGTTTACCTGACAGACTAACTCAAGCATAATAATAGACAAAAGGAAAATTCAGACAATCTTGACCAAAATAAGATTGCAAAGCTACTGAAAGATATGAAAAGATATGAAAGAGTAGGAGTGATGGATAGATATGAGAAAGTAATGGAGCAAATACATGCATGTTTATATGATAAAAGATGAAATTGTCTTTATTTGTGCTGTCAAGACTGGATAGTATTCTATGCCAATATTTCCCATTCAATGCAATGACTGTGTATTGAAATGTTGTAGATTTTTCAAACTACTTACCCAAGAACACAATTTGGATTTAGGAATAGTTAATCTTATGGTGTAATAAGAATGAATCAATGCTGACAGAATAGGAAAAGTCAACTATGTAACTTGTGGAGGTAACCTATGTCCATACTGAGAACAGCAAGGATTTGTAGTGAACAGACTGCAATACAATTTTGGAGAGGAGAAGGTTCTGCAATTGATTTTAACTAGTTACAGAAAAAAAAATAGATGTGTGTGTGGGGAAAAGTTGTAAGTTTTTGGTTTCTTTTCTAGGAAGCTGAGGCTTTGGGCACTGTTATTTTACCACTAATAATCTCTCATAGTTACTGCTTTACCACTTCCTGCTCTAATAATTGTAGCAAGAAAGCTCTCCCATCAAGAATCACCCATTGAAAGCAGCTGTCTTCCTGCATAGTAACAACAGTATAGGGCACACGGTTCCCATGCCCAAAGATTTACATGGACTACCAGACCATTTCCCAGTGCAATTGGAGGAATTAGCTCTGCTTTTATGCTTTGGACCAACTTTAGGCTAGAAATCAAGACCATCTGGAAGATGAGTGAGAATCTTGCCATGAAATTTGTACCTCGTGGTGAAGCAAGCATTACTCTCTTGAGTTTTTCCATTCTCAGCTTAGTCCAACAGAGATCCAGGTTCATTGGCAATGAGAATACATTCCAAAACTTTCTTCTTTACACTTGCTTAAACCTAAAGAGTGAGTTCAACAGGCTCCTATGGAAGACCATTCTCTTTATGATGTGTGTTAGAGAAAGGGCATATCATGTAAGTGATACATAGACAAATATTTAAATATATTCCTCTGATTGGATTACTTTTATGGTGGTTCTTAACTAAACTGATAGAAACTCCCTATGAAAAATATACAAGTGAAAAGCTAATAGCTGCACAAGTTACTTCTGGAAAGCAGAAGCCTAAAAGTCATGCAGGCCCTGACTTTATCCCTGTAAGTGTTGCAGTGAGTCTGCCCCTTTGAGGGTTTTGCTTTACTTTCTTTTTAAACTGTTGAAATAACACTTTTACTTGGGGGCTTGGAGCTTAATTAGGCAGGTATGATAAACGTCTTTTTAAAGGTTAATACAACTGCCAAGCTTTATTACCTGTCATTTCAGTTTTGTTACCAGCTCCAGTTTGCTACTAAACCTCTTGCACAAGCCTCACAACATATTGCTATTAGTGCCACGTCTTCACTCTCACCTTAAGAGACCCACAGGTTTATCCAGTATTTTACACCACAAATTATGACAAGAAGTCGTTATTTCTTGTATTTGTGTAATGTTGAGCGAAACATTACCCAGTTGGCTTCTCTATAAATATTAAACACCAATTTTATAATCATTGTGGTTATTGTTATGGTTGTTATTATTATTGCTATGATTATTATTATGTAATGGCATACTTAACATCTGTAAGCCGTTACATATGTTTTGAATTTATGTTATACTGTAATATAGTATCTTGAACCTACGTTATAGACAACCTGAGTATTCTACTTTTATTGCGTTTAAAGCTGAATTTAAAGTATACCTCCACTATATCTGGACAAATCAATAGGTGCTATCAAAAAAAAAAGCCCATATACCACATTGATGCATCTATATGTCTGCTAATTCTCGGGCTATTGTTGACTTTTGCATGCTTCCACCAAGCTTGTTGATCCTGTTGGGAAGCAGCAAGAGTGGGCTTCTCTGCTGAGGGAAGGGAGCTGGGAGTTGAGGGTGACACCAGGCTGACTGGACAATGCCCTCACTGACATGTGCAGAGTCCTGCTGTGCTCAAACCAGGAGAGCAGAGCTGTTACAGTGAGGGTAAGCAGAGTCAGACAAAAGCCCTGGCATCCACAGACAAATTTGCACTGGCCAGGCAGGTCTGAGGAGAAGGCAGCCGGGTCAGGTCAGAGCCAAGAGGCCCAGGACCAGGCACAGGCACACCTGCGTGGTGGCTCAGGTGAGGAGCTGGGGCAGGGGCTGAGCTGGGATGGGCTCTTGAGTCAATGGGCTGAGGGTGCCTGGGTGAGCCCTAGAGGAGGCTCTTCACAGCTCCTCTTTGCAGGGCTCTTTGCACTGCCCCTTGGCTGTGCTGATCCAGAACTCACTTCCAGCAGCCCCAACTGAACCTTCAGGAACTGGGGGACAAGCTGCAGAGCTTCTTGGTGCACTCAGGCCCATGACAGATACATGGTGGTCTGTTGTGGGACTACTTGGATTTATTCTACCTGTGTTCTGCCTTGCTAGCTAGTTACTATTGAAAAAGAGAATGCCAAGTAATGCCAAGAAAAAAAAAAAAGAGAATGCCAAGTAATTGCAAGTAATGCCAAGGAAAAAAAAAGTTCCTTGAAGTTTCTGGGACAAGGATAATAAAATAAGTAATTATTCCAAGCATTGAGGTAGTTGTGGGTCACTGCAGCAACTTGAGGCCATAACAGAGCACATGAACAGAAATGCAATGCTCATAATACAGTATTGCTTGCTCCTGGTCCTGTTTCTTAACCTTTACCAAACAACAAGCCCCTAAAAGAGACTGTTCCCAAGTGTAGTGTATCTGCTGGGTTTTCTGGCTTGTCCTCTCTCTTTGTGCCTATCCCAGTATCCATCATTATCCTCTCCAGCTTCACAGTGCTGATCCCACTGTACTTGGCTATGTCAGGTGCTTTTAATTGTGCTCCTGTCTCCTCTTTAATCATACCCCAAACCTATAACAATCTAAACCCCTCCATATTGAATCTGATTTCTGTCTCGCTTTTCCCTTGTTCTTGCCCTCTTCTTGCCTAAGTGATCAGAAGAATCAGAGGAGAAATCCTGTTTTTACAGCGCTTGGCATATCTCTACATGTATTTGGTCTGATCTAGGTGATGAAGTTCATCCTGATCTGATCCCAGTTATGTTATCAGCTGCCTTAGAAAACCTTATTTCATGAGATAAAGTGGAAAGGAGAAAATTATGCAGAGAAAGGGAACAGCTGGTGCACTCCTACACATGTGCAAGAGCCCAGATGCACAAGCTTTTGGATTTGTAGTTATAGAAGCTTGGCAGATTTAGGTGCTTGCAAGATTTAGTGTGAATGAGGACTGGGTGAACCACATTGTCCTCAGAAACTTGTGTTCATTGTTCATGCCACCTTTATAAATACTAAAGATGGGTGAACATGGGTGTAAATATTTTCGTTGAAAATAAGAACATGTATATATAGGTCAGTAAGCAGATGGTGACTCTGAACTCTTGGCTTTAGCAATAAATTCTCAGTCTGCCTTTTGAGTAAAATAAGAAATTATGTTAAGCAAGAAGGACCAGGAAACCATAGCTGCTATTTCTGATGTTAAGTTTAGTCACTTATGACAAGTATTGCAGCATCTTGGAATTACATACAATTTATACTGTGGTCTCTTGCACAGTTTCTAAGTTCTTGGGGACTTGGACCTTCATAACCTGACTTTTTAATGTCATCACATGAGATGCTGAGAAGACTATGCTTGTAATATTTTAGGTGTAAGGCCAAATAGGAATTTGTAGTGTAATACTGTGTCCTGGACCTGTGCTGGTATATTTGAATTATCTTATGATGGTGGGAAATGGATGAATGACTATTGGATGAATGAAGGAATTCTGCTTATTATCCCTCATCTGGACTGGACTCAGTGACTTTACAAATGTACAGTTAAGTTAAATTACATACTACTCTCAGTTTAAACTGGTTTTTGTGCAGTGTGTATGTAGAGGTTAAAAGTTTCTACTTTAACAAACCTACAAAACACCTTCATGGTATGAATATCTCTCAGATCATAAAGATTCTTTTTCCACGGTTCTTTGATAACTCTTTACTTGAAGTATGTAGCATTTTTTAGTTCCACTGATTTTTTTTTTATTCTCATATTTCAACTTGGTATTACTTATTTTTTACTATTTATTGTACAGGAAGTAGACTTGATGAGAATTCCAGAAACTTCAAGTTCTTAAATAGATTTATTGATTTTCAAGTTTTAACTCTCTAGAAACTATAGCTCTTTGATAGCATATACAGGATTAATACATTAGATGCCAAAAAGTGTAATTTAAAAGGTAACAAGAGAAACAGCTGTAATTTTCCAGATACACTATGAAAATACCAGATAACTTTTGGATACTATGCTAGAAGTTTCTTCTACTAATTAAATCTAAATGTACAGCCATTAAGGAAATGAAAAAGCCTTCTGCAATGAACTTAAGTTTCAGAAGACTTTAAAACATTTAAAAATAAAATTAAAATTAAAAGCATGGTATTACTTAGAAACCAGTCACCACAACAACAACCACAACCACAACCCTCACAAGTGAGGGTTAGATAATCTTCCAAGGAATCTAAAAATTTCTGTATGGTAATGTCACATGTAAAATCCTTTTTAAAGTAAGAATATTTAAAATTTAGACACTCAACAGGTATCCAAGACATACTCCCTATTTAAGTGCCCTTCTAAAGCTGAATCTTAACAAGCTAAAGCCCCTTCAATTTCTTGCAGCCTTGGCATTTCTTCTGCATCTGTTGATATCATCAGTCTGTAACACCTAGAAGAAGGAAGCTCCATTTCCAAGTCCAGGGAAGAGTGATTATGAATTCAATATGCCAGCAGAGAAATTCAAACAGAGGTCAAGTATCCTGTATCCTATTAGTGTGTGGGATTGCTATAAGTCATCCAGGGGTTTTTTTAAGTCATCTCAGTTCAACTTTAGGAGAACTTTCGGACACATCTGGTTTTAGGTTTAAATTTTAAAAAAGATCACTTCCAAAAAATGATGGGTTTATAAACCACACACAGTAACATCCAGCTTTGAGGGAAACCAGGCTAGCAAAATTCTGTCTGTACTGAAATGAGCTGCAAATCTCCAGCTATGTTCAGAGGAGTGAAAGTTTTACCAGATTAAGCCAGTATCAAATGCTGGATTGGAACTGGAGTAAAGAACATTCCAACCTGGCAATCACTGAGAATGTCTTATTTCAAACCCATTGAAATTGGTGGCAAAATGAATTAATCATAATGGAGCCAAGGCACTATCTTTGCTCTTTATAATAGTCTTTGTTTTAAAGAAAGAAGTTATACTGAGGCATGGGAGGGACAGGGAACTATACAGAATCATCTATATAGTCACCATGGCAAGTTCCCAATGAGTTTAATGCTATCACCTATATTTCTGACACAGGCTAGCCTATTTCTTTGTATAGCCAGTCCTCTAACATATTGGTATAACCAACCAAAGGGTCAACCTTAGTGTTTAGATTC
Source organism: Rissa tridactyla (assembly GCF_028500815.1). Taxonomy (NCBI): domain Eukaryota; kingdom Metazoa; phylum Chordata; class Aves; order Charadriiformes; family Laridae; genus Rissa; species Rissa tridactyla. The sequence goes on along the minus strand of NC_071467.1, from coordinate 28,789,743 downwards.
AGAATGCAAAACTGTATAAATAATTAAAAATTTAGGCTAATCAATGTTTGTTAGGCTTTTTTTTTTTCTGAATAAGTTCGTGTACTCTACAGATTTGTTAAAAAGTTGGACTAGATTGTTTAAACATATGATGTTGTCTGTTGATTTGGTTGGAGATCTGGGCAGGTTGGAGAGATCTAGGCAAAGAGGAACCTTATGAAATTCAATAAGGGCAAGTGTAGGGTGCTGCACCTGGGGAGGAATAACCCCATGCACCAGTACAGGTTGGGGGCTGACCTGATGGAGAGCAGCTCAGTGGAAAGAGACCTGGGAGTCCTGGTGGACAACAGGATGACCATGAGCCAGCAATGTGCCCTTGTGGCCAAAAAGGCCAGTGGCATCCTGGGGTGCATCAAGAAGAGTGTGGCAAGCAGGTGGAGGGAGGTCATCCTCCCCCTCTACTCTGCCTTGGTGAGGCCGCATCTGGAGTAGTGTGTCCAGGTCTGGGCTCCCCGGTTCAAGAGGGACAGGGAACTGCTGGAGAGGGTACAGCAGAGAGCTACCAAGATGATTAGGGGACTGGAACACCTCTCTTAAGAAGAAAGGCTGAGGGATTTGGGTCTCTTCAGTCTGCAAAAAAGACAACTGAGGGGGGACCTTATCAACACTTATAAATACTTAAAGGGTGGGTGCCAGGATCTTTTCAGTGGTGCCCGGGGACAGGACAAGAGGTAACAAGCACAAACGTGAGCATAGGAAGTTCCACCTAAACGTGAGGAGGAACTTCTTTACTTTGAGGGTGGCAGAACACTGGAACAGGCTGCCCAGAGAGGTGGTGGAGCCTCCATCTCTGGAGACATTCAAAACCCGCCTGGATGCGTTCCTGTGCAACCTGCTGTAGGTGTCCCTGCTCTGGCAGGGGGGTTGGACTAGATGATCTCCAGAGGTCCCTTCCAACCCTATGATTCTATGATTTCCTAGGTTGGAACATAACAATATTCTGTTTCTATTTAGAGCAACAATATAATTCTTGGATAACCTAAAACCATCACATTAGGTATAAGTCTCTCTCAGTGGATCACTACTGAAAAAGATATTTTCTAGAGAGATTTTAATGCTGAAGGAGGCAGTTCAAAATTTATTTAAAAGACAATATTCCTTTCTCTGATTTTTAGCTACTTCTGTGATAGGAATTTTGAAGATGAAAATAAAACTAAGACTAAGTAAAACTGATTGAGGGTCCTGTTCCTACTGTGTGCTGCATTTTACATCACTGCCAATAACATTGAGATTCTAATGAATTAATTACCCATTGGGCCCTAGACCTGATCTGATTGAAACAAAACTACAGGGCAGGAGAAGAAGGGGGACAATAAAGGCAAGAAACAGGTGACATCTCCTGGAATATAGATTGGTGCTGGATCTTCTAATTGTTCAGGTAGATAAAGACAAAAAATTACATTATCCCAACACAAATTCACATGCAGCTCCAGAAACTGAACATAGAAATGGTAAAGCACTTCAGAAGATCTCCAAAGTCCATTCAAATCAGTAAGAGTGTCCCGACTGAATTTGCCAGCGTTTGGTTCAGGTTTTGATTGAAACCCCCACCCTAAATGAACATTGTATGCTTAGCTGGAAAAAAACCCAACACATTATCGATAGGCCTTTCTTGATATCTGTGTTCCATATGACTATTCTTCCAGTGTTTGATAAATAATGGTGAGCTTTTTAACCTTGAAAGAGTCCAGAAAAACTGCAGAGAGATAAAGCTCCGTCAGTGAACGGTGAATTAGGTAGCGTGTAGTATGGCAATGACTGATTCCCAGGTGCATCACCTTGAAATGTACCTTTCAAACCCATTTGCCAGATAGAAATCTTGGTGACCTCAGAAAGGCAATGTTTTTTCTCGTATATATTTACATGTTATCATTTGCATCCTCTTTACTTACAGCTCAACCTAACACTTCTCTTGGAGTGCTATTTTAACATTTTTACCTGTAACTGTATGTAATGCTTATGAAATATTAATAGCATAAGCCAACATTTATATTAAAGAAAGTTTAGTGTGTGTGGTTAAAGATATGATTTGACATTATAGCCCTAAGAAAAAAAAAATTATGTAATTTTCATAAGACCATCAGGTTATAACACTACTCTCAACTTAGTCTTATGTACACCCAAATGCAGAAGACTTACTTCAGCAAATGCTGAAATAGACAAAATAATGTTCTTTCAAATTCCACTCAAACCCTCCCTCTGGTATTTCACAATAGAGCTGTTTTATCTATGAAGTAAAACGGGACTATTGTAAAATATGTCATGCTTTCAAAGCTAGTTATTGGTAATAATTCCCATGCTAAGGGAATGTTTTCTGTCTTTCCACCAACATAGACAATAAACCATGGAAAGAACTACACAAGCGACCCAGCAAGAATAGAATAAACTCACTTTTTAACAGTGGCAACTTGAATGAATAAGCAGGACTTTCCAGATAATTCATATTTAACATGAAACCAGTGAATTCGATATATTTCTCATGTATAAAAGATACCCTTAAATCAACCTTTGTTCAATTAGATTGCTTTTCATATAGAGACAATGAGATTTGAGAATCACAGCCAAATTGTCCCATAAGCACACAAACTCAGGTCATGCTCCAATTGAATATTTTACTCCTAGGCAAAGTTTTCTATTTAAATCTGTTTTCCCATAAGAAAGAAATTGCTAGTATGTAATAGAAAGCACCATCTCAAATGTTGTACACAAGTAGGATTTAATCGCCTAACTGTCATATGAATAATGTGTCCAAGTTTCAGATCTTGAAAAGCCTCTTTCAGTTGCATCCAAATCCTTGAGGAGACACCTCTGTTTTTGACATTATCCTCCTCCAGACAGCTACACTTCAGCTCCGGGCCTCTCAAGAAAGACAATCTTTACTGCCTTTACTGCGCTGAGCAAGCCAGCATTTCTTTGTGTTTCAGTGTCTGTGCTCCACACACCTTGCCTGCAAGTTGGATTTGCTAAACCAATATTTATTAACTTGGGTAGTTTGCAGACCACTCAGTCATGACACACAGGAAGGTACTCTGGCTATAATGCCTTACCCACAAAATGAACACGTAGGCATAGTTCTACCTGTGTAAACAAAACAAATAAAGGTGACTGAGTATGAAAATAAAGGTTACGCGACTCCTCAAAGTTTAACATTGTTTTATTTGTTTTTAATGAAAGCCATTGTGGAAACAGTGGCTGAAATAGTCTGCAGATATCTTGGGGGAAAGGGTCACAAAAAGTTACGAATCTGTATTTTAGTATTTAAACATTTTAATTGTTTACTTTAAGAGCTATTAAAAAGCATTTTTAAATATAGAAAAAAATTATTAAGTTAACATTTCCTTGTTCTTCCAGAGCACAGTGTTAACAGCAGTAACCTTTTCTTCTCTGAGGGTACAGCGCCCTGCTGGGAGCTGGTGCCAGGTCTGCTACGTTCCTGTGGGGTGAAGTTTTGTACCCGCACTAGATGGCAAGGAGTCCTACACAGCACTGCACTGAACACTGACACGCTCTTAGAACAGGCTTCAAAAGGTGGGAATCTGTGTCATTCCCATTAAGCCCTTGGATCAGAAAAAGAACTTCAGCTCCCTTGCTTTGGTCACAAGGTGGGTTGGGAATCCTGCCTGCCAGAGGTGGATTTCTGCTGAAGACCTTCTATGACAGGGCATCCTTGTTTGCTTTTGTGAGAACTCTGCCATGCACAAGCAAATAAAATATAGATAACAAACGATCTTTACATCAGTGATTAAGGAAGACGCCGATAGCCTGCAAGTTACTGGTAATGATGGTCTTCCTTGGTGGCAAACTCAGCAGAAAGCAAATCCAAGTGTGTTAATGAACTACATTTTTGGGAGTAGGGCTTACCTTTCCATAATGGGACCAAGTGAAATAAAAAGATTGAGAAAATCTGTTTTTAAAAAAGAATATTCACTACCATGACGTTAACTGGTACCTTTCATTTCATGTAAATATAGGCCATAATTCTTATAGAAAAGTTAGCCATAGTCTTTCCTGTAAGGCAAACTAACAGCTCTACTGGAGTCGATGGCGTTGGTGTTTTAATTTCACCAAGGCCACAAATTCAGCCCCGCGTCACTAAAAATTCTGACTACATGGAGAAATATCCTATGGCTCCAAAAGAAGCTTTGGTTCTTTTAGTACTAATATTGTCATTAATATTAGTAGCATTATTGTCATCCACTGTACTCCAATTGAATTTTTTCAGTCTTTGTGCTATTTTACCTTTTCTGCTAGTAAATTATAGCAAATTTTAGAGATAGTCTCAGGTCTTATTATTATGTGAACAAGGAATTAAAATTTTCAATATTTTCAGTAGACCATTACAGCATTTAAACATTCATATTAAGTTCTAAATGCCTATTTTTGACATCCAGCAAAAAATTGTATTTGCGGGATGAAGTTTTCATCATACTCAATAAAAGTATGCGCTTTTATGAAATGTTAATCAAAAAGCATGTCAGATCTGTCTGGAAGGCAATCAGTGGATTAAAGAACTAAAAAGAAAACTAGATTTTTTTTTTTATCAACTGGATTTCCCTCTTGTTCTTACTATAAATAACTTTGCTCCTGTTTTATATTTAAAACAAACTTACACTGTTTTGACTTGTCAGTTTAATTGACTTCCATGTATAAAACAATACACTGATTTAATAAGATAGGGATCAGTCCCATAATATTTAATTCTTTATTAGCTTTCACTGGATGTAGCCTGAACATATATCACTCTGTCCTAAACTATTTTTAAGCCTGGCTTCCTGCTTCAAGACACCAGGGAGAAAAATCCCACTCCAACCTCATTTTAAATTATTTGACAAATACACATCAGGATGAAACCTGCCACAATTAGGGATGCAGAGGTTGTAAAGTTAGTTGCAGTGGACCATCTGAAGGTAATAAAAATTACTTATTCTCTAGGACAAGCAATGCTTCAATTACCCACCAAAACCTGGACTCGGATATCAGCTATCCAATAATGTATCTGTTATTTGTCAGGAAATCCCGCCAGAAGCATTTACTTTTCTTTGCAGATATAAATATGAAACACAGACATCAGATACATAGAGGTGTCATTTCTTTTCAGGTCTGCAAAACGAATTTCTGTGTCTGGAAGGTCCCTTCTGCAAATGGTTTTTGCTCTGGAAAGGGGATTTCAAAAGGTTTTTAACAACTCTGAAGTTGGATAATGAGGGGGAGACACTCCTTCACCAGAGTTATGTTATACTTTCACGGATTGTGGCCACTTGCCAGAGGGCTTGGTAATCATTATTCTGAGCCCACATATGATTTCTAGGGATTAAGTGCAAAATAATTGCTTTGAACAGATCATTTCACCCTGCAGTTAATTGTCCCGTGAGACTTGTGAAATGGGACACTTGACAATCTTGTCTTCTTATTCTGGGGAAAAGTGATTGGAATAGTTCAATATAGTATTTAGCACATTTCTCTGACACCACAGTGATTTCTTGAAATCTTCGTGATAATTCCTATATTTTGTATTTTTATTATTGTTTAGAACCAAACTAATCCTTTCATCTATTTCATGAGTTTGCTGCACAAAGAGATTGTTGAAACTCTCTGTTTGGGATCAGGGTTTTGGGTGAGCTGGATTTTGGGGATGAAGTCGTCAGTCTGTATATCATCACCAGAGTAGTGGTGTCCCATACAATGAGGGGGCATGGTCTCGGGGGGAGAATGGCCTCCAGATCGGTCTGAGTATGCCATCGTCTTTTGGAAGCAAGTGTTTAGCTGTATGAGATGTGCCAGTTTCCTCAGAGAATGGGTCTGTTGCCTAAAGCCTGTTGCAGGCTTTTGTCACCTGCAAACAGCCAGGGATCCAGCATCCCTCGTCTCCCCTGGGAACACTGACCCAGCCGTGGGACATATGCTCTTCACGCCCCTTCAAAAACTTAAAGCTGCCAAAATGTTGGGAAAGCTTAAATCCCATGCAAAATCATGGTAATAACACTCCTCTTCTAGTGAAATATTTTTCTATTGTATCAGATTAGAACTAAATCTCTGTTAGAGCAGCAATGGCTCTACACATTTTGCTCAATGGTCCCTAATCTTGCTTGTGTCCTTATGCGATACGTTAATTGATATTAGTAACATATTGGTATCTACACAGGTGCTAATTGCATGTGTAACTCGCTTTCTTACCAAATTGTTGGCAGTTTTATGGGGCACAGATATATCTTCCCCTCAACTTTTGAATCTTGTGTTTCCATGTCTTTGTCTGAAAAGACCTGATAAGGTATTTGGGTGTATCGGGTTTTCGTGGCAAGGTTTTGGTAGTGGGGGGAAGGAGGGGCTGCAAGAGTGGCTTCTGTGACAAGACATCAGGAGCTGCCCTTGTGTCTGACAGAGTCAGGGCTGGCTGGCGATGGTGGTAGTGTCTCTGTGATAATATATTTAAGAAGGGGAAAAAAACCTCAGCAACTGTATCTGGAGAGAATATGTGAGAGAAACAATTCTGCAGACACCAAGGTCAGTGAAGAAGGAGGGGCAGGAGGTGCTCCAGAGCAGAGATTCCCCTGCAGAAGAGGTAGAACAGTTGTGAGTGAAGTTTAGCCTGGGAGGAAGGAAGGGGTGGGGGTAAGGTGGGTTTAGATTTCTCATTATCCTACTCTCTTCTTAATTGGCAATAAATTAAATTAATTTCCCCAAGTCAAGTCTGTCTTGCTGGTGACAGTAATTGGTGATTGATCTCCCTGTCCTTATCTCAACCCACAAGCTTTTTGTCACATTTCCTCCCCCTGTGCTGTTGAGAAGGTGGAGCAACAGGGCAGCTTGGTGAGCACCTGGCAGCCAGCCAAGGTCAACCTACTACAAGAGCCTAGAGTAAGATGTTCGAAACATTGCTAGAAGCCAATAATTATAAAAAGGTATACAGAAAGTAATTATAGAAAGATAATGACCACAACTTTTGCCTCTGTCATCAGTCTTCTTTTGAACTATCATTCTTGAACAATGCAATGGATTATTGTCTCTCTCTCACAATTTTCCTAGTCTTTTGGCTTTCTTGAAAGCTTGAAGGTACTAATAGTTCTTATATGAATGAATACCTCCTCATGCATAGTTGAACAACAAGCTACAGTGCTGTATACAGGTAATACAGCTGATTTAGACAAGCAATTTTGAATACCAGAAGCTATCTGGAACTCCAACTTGGCTAACTTATCTGCACACAAATTAAATTTTATAGAATCATTTATGTACAAGATACTGTAACAAAAAAGAAAAATTAATGTTATCTTCTCTCTTTCTCCAATATACTGTGAAACTTGTAAAATGTGCTTTTTTTTTTTTTATCCTTCTGGGAAAACAACAAAAATTTATTTTCTATAGAAAATGTTGATTTTTTTTTTCTGCAAAATATTTTAATTTGTTGCCTAAAATTCAAAAATAGACTTAAACAAAATTAATTCTTTTCTTAATTTGGAATTGGACATATTCTGTAGATCCTTTGGTGATCTGACGTTAATAAACTGTGACCTACAAAACAACTGCCAAAGATTAAACAAACAAAACAAAACAAACCAAAACCAAAACCACAGACAAATCATAAATTAGCAACCCAAACAGGCTAGCAAACAGGAAGGCAAATGATAAAAATGAAAATAATAAATGAAGAGGATTTAACAGGTTGTAAATGAATGTATCGACTGTGGCAACACTCTGAAAAGCAATGCTCAGATTTTTTGCAGAAACGTTAAGTGGCCCTTAAATTTAAAAAGGTTGAGACACACTACTCTAAGAGATGGACTATTGAGATTATAAAGACCCTTTAGCAGTGATTAATGGTTGTCTTTCAAAGTGTAACTATGTGATTCAGAAACTGCATTTCACAGAGATCTCAAGTTCTGCTTCATTTCAGCCTTATTTTGATTTCTTTCACACAATTTTTACTTTTTTCTGCTATTCATTAGCTAATGGCAGGTCTCTACATCCTCTGTCACTCAGATGCACAAGGAAGAGTGAAAAGAGGATGATTATTTGAAGAAAACAATTATATGGAATACGTTTTCTGAAAGACTGACTTGAGTATCTATTTCTAGACCTTGATCAGAGTTGACCGAAGTGACCTTTTTGAGCTTGAGGAGTAAAGTGGTGGTACAGACCAAAAAAAGGAAAAAAAAAAAAAAAGACTTTGGCAGCTTCTGGTGAATATCTCCTAAGTGTAGCTCAAGCCCAAAGTCAGTCAGCTGCGCAGATTCAGCAGGGAGCTTTCAGAAAGGATTGCCTCCAAAGGGCCACAGTTAGCAGTTTATTTAGGTCCGCATTACAAGCTGGAAAAGATTAAACCGCTTCGTTTTGCTATCCCTAATTTGTTATATGGTTTAAATTGTTGATTCTAATAGCTATTCACATTTTTAGGAAGAAGGAAGAATTATAGTGATTGCTATCATAACTTCAGCCACTGGAAACATTTACAAAATCGTGATATTTGGGATGCTATAATGTTTCTCAGCCCTTAGAATAGGAAATAACTGTGGTATCAGATACTGCGGTAAAGTAATTGTTGCTAAATGTTGGGTTGTTAGTTTTTTTTTTAAATAGTAACCACAATGGCCACTAATTATAGACAGTGAAATAATGGAATTGCCATACTGAGTGTTTTATTTGCTTCAGGATAAAACTGTTAATTTTATACTGTCATTTACTGTATATGAAGATATATTAAGTACCCTGACATCAACAGCTGATTAGTCTCAAGAATGAGCTGAATTACCAGTCCTTTTCTCTGAAGAACTGAAAGCAAATATAGTTATTTAACAATTTTGTTTCTTGATGTGGTGAGAAAAGTTTTCCATTTTAATTATTCAGCTCCTGAGAGACAGCCTGTAGCATTTTTGCAATGTGTGTGTGGGCAGGACCTCCTCATCCCAGCAGCTTGCAGTGCGATCTGCCTTTAAAAGTATCTTCCTTGGCTCCTCACTGACTTTTGTGCATAAGGATGAACTTGAATAACCATTTTAATCAGAAATGTCTGACCCTGAACACTTCTGGGACTTTGGCAGCACCTTATCAGAGCTAAACTAATGCAGCATATCTGCCATTAGTTTTACTAATGGTTTAGTAAAGCCTTTACCGTTAAGAACAGCGCTCTCCAGTCATCTTGCTTGTCCTTCAGTTGAGTTATTCTGACATAAAATTGCAGTAAATGAAAGATGAAGGCCTATGGTATTTGTTATAGGTATTGGATAATAATGTAACTATGCTATTCTTTCTTCATTATCTATAACAATATTTGTTTTAAATCCTTATTTATCTTGAAAGAGGTGATAAGAGGACAGTGTTATCCATTTTAGGGGTAACACTAAACTGTAGAGGTAACACTTTGACTGCAACTCAATTTTAAGCATATTAAAGAAATCCAAAAGAACAGTTTATAACTCAATTTGCTTCACTCAAGGCAGCTGGCTTATACCAAAAGATCATGTATGCCAACATTTTGTATTCTTCAAAAACTAATTTTATGTTATAAAGGAAGAAGATTTGCACAATGGCCTTTTTTTTTTTTTTTTTCTGAAAATTATTTGCAATTATTTCTCTATAGTACTAGACCTATTTGGAAGGGCTGCCATGAACAAAATCTGACTCTGGGGCAAATGGAGTAAAGGCACAGTGAGAAGCAGTGTGTCTGAATGATCTTGTTTAAGAACAGCTGTAAGAGCAAGATCTGTGCATTGAATACCAGGCTACAGTCTAACACCTTTCCTAGTACATTTTTTTATAGCTCTGGCTCAAACAAGACAGACTATATTATAATCAGCTGTGCAAACAAGTAAGTGGAATATATACTGAACCAATACACCTTGATTTAAACCTTTATTGCTTTCATAGTATTGTATTGACTTCATATGTTGGGCCCTACGGACGCGGTGTGGATTTGTGGCCGTTTAATGGAACATTTTTAATACAGTGTAGAGTACAAACTCAGATCTTGGTAGACACTAATGGGTTTTATGCATAGCTCTCTCGCAGGCAACTTCAAGAAACTGTTCCTTTAATGGCCATGCGATACAGTTTGATAGAAGCAACAAGCCAAGTAGCCATAACTCCCAATGGCGTTCGAATTTCTTAACCTCACCTGAGAATCAGGAGAGTCCTGTTGCATGAGAATGTTTGATGTTCTGTGTGCTGTTTTATCCTTCTGCCAGGAAATATTAAAATATATTATTAAAAAAGATTTACTCTAGCTGTTTATTTCCCACAGCAGTGATAATATAACCTCCTTTTCACCTACCTCATCTTGGATGAATTTCGTTCTAGCCATCAAGGGACACATATATGGATGCTTATTCTTGAAGGCTTTTTTTAGTTGGAGCATTTCTGCAAGATTTCTTTTTGCCTTTGGCCATTGTCATTGCCCGTGTATAGTACATGGCAGGCCAGCTATCCCTCTCTGGCACCCCCAGAAAACTCGTGGGATATTTGTTCTACTTTTTTACTGCATTTGAGAGCTCATTTCTCATCATTGTGGTATAATGCCATCATAAAATCATGCTTAGCATGGCCTGTCAAATAAAAATAGCCAATGCTGAATTTATTCAAATACGGTATTAAGTAAGTAAGTTTTGCTTCTGAATCAGAAGAAGGACCTAGTAATAATTGTGCACAGAATATATTTTTCTAACAGCAAATTATTGATATTAATAACATAAATTTTAGAAAGAGGTTTTTCTTCTCAAGATTTTAACACCGTAAAATTTTGCACCAGTTTGAGATTAACACAGTCAAAAAGATCTCTTTCTTCAGCTGCCCATTTGTCACGGCATGGCAAGACCAGCAATAATAAAAAGTCACTCTCCATTTCACTGTACTTTCCTGCGATTCCCTCCCCACACCACTGCCTCACAATGGAGTGGGAAAAAAGGGGACTCTGTCGATGGCTCTCCAGACAGAAGGAGATTTTGAAAGGGCTCAGCCCTGCCGCAGCTCCACATGAAGCACTGTCAATTGAGGTTGAAGAGCTTCTCATATGATAACAGTTGAGTTTATTTTATGGTGGAAGAGATCAGAACCCGGAGGTGCTGTACTCATGCATTTATTCTCTGGTGTTTTTACACACTGGTATTGACAAGGCACTGAAATTATAGCCTCTAATCCCCAAGCACGTCTTTCTGCAGTTCAGTCTTAATTTACTGGCAAAAATAGAGGCAACCACCCACTTCCTTGCTTCCTCTGCTCAGTACCATTTCTCCTCTGCTCCATTCATTTAATTTCTTTTTTATTGTGTGTTGCTTCATTTGTTTAAGGCTCCTGTCCCACACTTCCCCACAGGTTTTACCACACTCTTTATTACACTCTTTATTACATTTGCTTGTGGCTTCATGAGCTGATTGAGTGATTTTAGGGGAGACTGGAATGATGTCAGATTAGACAAGAAAAGAGTAGTATGGGTTAGTAAGGTGAGTAGAGCAAGCCGCAATAAAAAGAACAGAAAGTAGATTTCTCTGAGGACTTGCTTCACATCTGTTAAGAGGAACACTTTTGAAAACGGGCGGTTCATATTCATTTTTCTTTCTTTTAACATACAGCTCCTTCAAGTAATGTGGTTGCCATAGATACACTGTTGACCAACTTCATAATCTTAAAGGAGATTAATAAGACCAAGATGAAAAAAATAATTATATTTTCCAAAGAAAGGACAAAGTTATTTCTCTTGAAAAACCATATTCATTCTCTTTTTTAAAAAAAAAAAAAAAAAAAAAGATTTAAGCAAAGCAAATGAGAACTTACTTTTCACACCAGAAGAAAAAAACCCAACACAAACGGAGACAAACAACAAAAAAATCTCTGCCGAGATCTCTTCTTTCTTTAACTGCCTAAAAATTAAAATCCTAAGAAACAATAATAGGCCTCTTGTGACCTGCTGCTGAGATGATAATGGTATTTGAAGCATTGTTTTCATGAACGGAGCCTGCCTAGACAATGCATCATTGCTTCATTGTAATTTCATCATGTGTTAGAAACTTAACTCCTGGGGGAGCCTTCAGCGCAGCGTGGTCACATAACACAAATCAACTTTTTGTATGCAAGTATACTACACTAAGATGTAGAGTAAGCCATGCATAAACTTGCTTCGCTATAGCAATTGGCTATCATCATAGTCATTTTAAGATGCCATCTCAAATTCTTACCCTGTGTACCTATGCATTAAAATGGCCTTGATGTGTCATTTGATGTTGATGAAAAGACAGCAATATAAAGCAAAAATATTGGAAAAAGCAAAAATCTACTGTAGTTTTTCCCTGTCCCTAGATACCACTATGACTCCTGTAAGATCAGAGCTCTGTGCCTCTGGGGACAGCTATTGCGGGAAAGGTGAGAAATTATGGGTTTACTCCTCCTGCATCATGCTTTATTTGGCTTTTAATACAAACCACACTGTTTAGCAGTAACAAAGCTACAGACACCTACACAGTGACTGTTATCTCTGGTGTGTGTGTTTTTCCACATATGCAGAGAACTAAAAAATCTCAGTCCATCTCCATCCAAATATTTAAATGGTAAAGCAGCTGTCCTTTCTAAGGAATAGACACATACCTTTGCTTCCTGTGTAAAGGAAGATATTCTTCAGTGGGAATTCATGGATGTATTTAGTTCCTGTGCAGAGAAAATCTGCTTAAATGTAATGTAATAAAAAGTATGTTAGCTCTGCAAGAGCAGACATTCCGTCTGCAACAGACCTTAAAACAAGTGTGTCACAGCAAGCGAACGGGTCCTTCTGGGTATGGACAAGCCAGACACAAAAATCTTTCTACATTGAATTGAGATAGAATCTACAAAGTCTGCAGCTGAATTCAAGATGCTATGAGTCCATTAGGCAGAGGGTACTTTGGAGAAGAACAGCAAATACGTTAACAGACACCTGGAAAATTTCAAGTCTGGGCTTTGTTTACAGATGGCTCCTTCTGGAAGAGGTGCCAGAATGCAGCCTATGGTATGTTACATTATTGAGTATCTGCAAATATAGAGATGAGATATCTTCAAGAAAACCTACAGTCTGTCTTGCTTAGGGAAGAGTACTCTACAGATTAAAAGGAGAAAAGGCTGGCATAGCAGGATTTAACCTGAGCAGAATTACTGACCAAAGCAAACTCTATTATATTCTGCATCTGCAGTACTCACGAAACCCTATTCTACTCCATGCTTCATCTGATTTCATGACCTGCAACCTGCTGCTGTTCAATTTTTAGCATAGGCAAACCTAGGATAACAAATCGAGGTGTGTCAGAGCTGGATGTTGTTTGGTTACATGGGAGTATAACATGAATCCCAGCAGACTAAAATATTCTAAATCTTCAAATTATATTTTCAGAATAAATTGAAGAAAAAATAGCAACATAGCAATATATACTGACGTGCATAAAATACAGCAGGCTAAATGAATGAAATGGAATAATGCATATGATGTATTTTAGATAAGCCAGAAACTCTTCTGCATCATACTTTGTATTTTATAAAAAATGCTACGTTAGCATTTGAAATCATAAAATGAAACAAAATGTGCTATAAGGCTGTGTTCTCAGATTACGTCTCTTAACAAATGACAAGCCATCCCATTTTCACATGATTTGTGAGGTTTCTCTTTTATTTTGTAATACACAATTTAAGACAATGAAGAAGTACAATACACTAAGCTGCTGATGAAAGGGTTTATTCTTGTATGTGTAGGGCAGGACAGATTCAGATATTACAAAGTCAGAAAGAATTGTTGTTTTGATTTCCTGTGTAACGCAAGCCTTTACCATGGAGTTGAATTAATTCTCACTTGATACAAGATGCACTTTTGAAAAGCATGGAGTTTTGTTTAAAAGTTTGTGCTACTCAGTCACCCACTCTATTCCTTCAGAGAGCTGTTCTGGTAGTTAATTATGCTGTTAAACAAAACAAACAAACATACAAAACAAGCGCAGGTGCCTGTTTCTGCATTTATCTTTCTTCTCTTTCCAGCCACCAGAACCTGTATTTTTTTCTGAATGATTGCAGAACTTTCAGCTGTCAAATATTTCTTCCCTAAGCAGGTACTTGCAGACTCTAAGCCACCCCTTAGCTTTCTCTTTGTTAAACTAGCACATTTAACTAAGGAGTACGTATAAAAACACAAACCAAAACTTTGTGAACAGACCTGCTGTTATAAATACTTGTACAGGAAGGGAAACTTGCCCCAGCTACATCTAAGCTGGCACCTTCCTTACTGCCCTGAGCTATATATTGAAGTGTGTAACACCCACCCTGAGATCATCCATGTGCACAAATGAACTGCACTTTATGCGAGCTCCCTATTTCCGGATAGGTTCGAGTACCAGATACACATGTGAAAACACAGTGATTATACTGAGCCCCCTAATGTTTCTGGCATTTGCATTTTATAAAGAACAAATACAATTTTTAGGATATACATCAAAAAATGTCACATATTACTCATATCACCCTTTGTTATCTAGTTTAGTTAGAGCTACTTTAACTTCCTGTCAAAAGAATGATATTTTCTACCCAATGCAGTATTTTTTCTCCATTTCGAGAATGGGGTTGGAATATGTAACAAACCACTGTTAAACAGACATTTACTGCAGTCTTTTATGTCCCTGTTCTTTCTTATAATTGTTCTCAGTCTTGTGAAACCAATGCTTTTAAACAGCAAATGTCTGCAGATGTACGAACAAGTTCATGTGAAGAACAAATACGCGCATTTTCTCTCTCCTTATGTATGAAATATGAGCAAGTCATGAGCATTCAAACAATAACTTTTCAGCGCTCTGATCCCTTCCTTGGTCTGTGCCAGGAGGAGACCTAATAGTGTTTTTCCCTTGTTGGAGAAAGTGTCCCTTGCAATGTTTAGGAATTGCGTTGTGAGTACATCCTACTCAGAGGATGTAAAAGTGTCAGGTAACACCGAACGAAATGCTTTCAGTTCAGCTGTTAACCATTCTCTCCATTTCATCTTATACAAGAAATATTGTAACGACACATATAATACTTTGTCAATTAGTGGTCAAGATGATCACAGAATGGGACAAAAAGGTAAAAAGGAGGAAAATAGGAATTACTGATCAGTCAGCCTCGCTTCCATTCCCAGTAAGAACGTGAAGCAGATCCTCCTGGAAGACATGTCTAAACATATGGAAGACAGAGAGGTAACTAGAGACAGCCAATATGGCTTCACCAAGGGCAAATCATGCCTGACTAATCTAGTGGCCTTCTGTAATGGAGTAATTGCATTGGTGGACAAGGGAAGAACTAAGGATGTCATCTACCTAGACTTCTGTAAGGCCTTTGATAGAGTCCCCCACAGGATTCTGGACACTAAATTGGAGAGAGATTTGTGTTACAGATGGACTGTTAGATGGATAAGAAGCTGATTGGATGGCTGTGTCCAAAGAGTTATAGGCAATGGCTCAATGTCCAAGTAGAAACCAGTAATGAGTGGTGTCCCTTGATGGTCCATACTGGGACCAATACTATTTAATAACTTCATCCATGACAGACAGTGAGATTGAGTGCACTCTCTGCAAGTTTGCAGATGACATCAAGCTGAATGGTGTAGCTGATTCCCTACAGGGAAGGGATGCCATCCAGAGGGATTTTGACAGGTTTGAGAAGAGTGCCTAGGTGAAATTCATGATGTTCAACAAGGCTAAGTGAAAGGTCCTGCATGTGGGTCAGGGCAATGCCCAGTATCAATACAGACTGGAGGATGAACGGGTTGAGAGCAGTCCTGTGGAGAAGGAATTGGAGATATTTGTGGATGAAAAAATGAACATGAGCTGGCAACGTGCACTTGCATCTCAGAAAGCCGACCGCATCCTGGGCTGCATAAAAAGAAGTGTGTCCAAAAGGTTGGGGGAGGTGATTCTCTCCCATTACTTTGCTCTTGTGAAACCTCACCTGGAGTACTGCACTCAGCTGTGGGGCCCACAGTATAAGAAAGACATAGATCTGCTAGGGTGGGTCCAGATGAGGGCCACAAAAATGGTCAGATGTAGTGACCTGTACATTGGCCTGTAATGACAAGAAAAGGGCCCATGGTTTTAAAATGAAAGAAGGTAAATTCAGATTGGACATAAGGAAGAATTTTCTTTATGATGAGAGTGGTGAGACACTGGAACATGTTACCCAGACAAGTTGTAGATGCCCTATCATTGTAAGTGTTCACGGTCAGGTTGGATGGAGCTTTGAGCAATCTGATCTAGTGGATGATGTCCCTGGGTTGGACTAGATGATTTTCAAAGGTCCCTTCCAACCCAAGCCATTCTATGATTCTATGCAGATACCTTCACACCATTAAAACCCTACCTCTCTGTCTTGCTATCTATTGATACAGCTGCTCTCTTTCTGTCTGTAGTAAACCATTCGTTTTTCTTAGATAAATACTCATGTAAGTCATACAAACTGCCTTGTGAACTTCATTTAGAACAAACCTATTCTTCAAACACATATGCTTTCATGCGTTAAAACATCAGTTTAGGACAAAACAAATATTCTTCTATTTCTTCAGGCAGTGAAATATTAGGTTTTCCTTCAGTCATATCTCACAGCTTTTGAAATTAAATTGTTTTATAGAAACATGGCTCAGTGCTACTGTAAAAATGGAGCCAGGTTTAATACGGAACAGCAAAACATTAGCGAGCAACAACACTAATCACAACCATATTGTGAAACTATTGGTAGCTTCAAGTAAATTCCTAATGTCCAATGTTTCTGATCATTAGTAAGCTGCCGTCTGTATTTCCATTTCATTTTTCTCTTGACTTCAAATCTAAGAAATTACAGTGTTTCTATTTTCAAATTAATTTCAGGCTGTGCTCCATTGATAGATTTATCGGGGCAGGCTCATAGGCTCACAGGCTCACACTGGACACACTTCTTGAACAAGAGCAACAGGACAAGTCTGTGCTGGTGTAAAGTACTTCCCACAGACCTATGTAAACTCACACCAGCCGCGGCCTGATCCTTCTATATTATTATCAGGAAGTCCCAGCACTCTAACAACTTTTTTGATAATCTAAAAAACCAAAGAATTCCACCTGATATAGAATTGACACTTAGAAAAAAAATTTTCATCGTGCTAAATTTGATCCATCTAGATAAAAAGGATTTGTATTGCTCATATATGGATGACATTATATGGCCTAACTCATATTTTATTGGCTCCTTGGGATTCCTAATTTATCAGGCCAGAAGCAAGAAGGCCGTTGGTTACTCCCCAAATTTTGTAATTTAAAGAAAACAGAGTTATGACAGATAGTTCCAGGAATACCATTCACAGAAGGGTTCCCTCTGAAAAGATTGTCCAGCTCTGAGTTTCTTTTCCCATGTCATCTCCAGAGACATGTGTGAAAGAAGAGATTTTTTTTATCTTGTTTAAACCAAATTCACTCTCTGCATCCCTACTCTCATGGTTTCATTGGGGACCTCCTAGGAAAGGTGAGCACAATTTTGTTCAACTCTGAGATGTATGGGATGGATGAAATTTATTTTTTCTTTGCACAACTTGACAGCAAGGAATTTTGTAGTCTTTAGATGTAAAATCTACTGTATTATAAACTATATTAAAAACTTGTATAATTAAGTGTGTGAATCCCACAACTCATACACTTGAGCTGGTGAGAATTCACTATGCTGCTATTCCATGTGAATCCATAAACACAGACATTACTGTCACAAACCTAAAGCATTTATTTCAGTGTTAAAACAAAGAAGTCTTTTTCCAAATCATGGTACTCAGAACTGGAGTGAATTGTCTTGCATCTTCTACAGTATTTCTTAACAGCAAAATGACTGGTTTGTGACTAAAATGATTGAAAGCAGTATCCAAAATATAAACTTGAAACAAACTTCAAAGCTTTTTCAAATTCACAATATGGTTAACTGAAAAACAAAAAAACAAACAAACAATTAAAAATGAACACACACACCCCTCAGAATGTGAGAAATGTGAAACTTTAGTTATGATTTCCTTTTCTTTGTTTGTTGTTGTGGTTGTTTTATCACAGATTAAAAGATTATTGTGTTATAACTAAAAGAGACAAAATTAAGAATCCTTCGATATCTCACAGGAAAAAAAAAAAAAACAAACCACAAAAATTTTCTGGCAAGACTTTATCCTTGACTTTTTTAAATGGAACTAAATCTTAGACGATATAAGGTGTGACTACTACTAATTATGACAGCATTTTCTTGTAGAAGACTTTAAGCAAAGTTTTAACATAAATTAGATCACTCAAGAGAAATCAGTAATGAACTGTGGGTTTTTTTCTTGTTTTAACATCAGTAATGTTAACCGTAAATTTGCAATGCATAATATAATACTAGGAATATGATGATGAATATAATGACGAATATAGTATTGTGGATATATTTTTTAAAAAGGAACCTGTCTCCTCAAGGCTATTATGTAGGTTTGATTCTTTTTTTCCGCGATGGTGCTGGTTGGTTCAAATGCTATCCACAGAAATATTCTGTACCTGGCTGTTACATGTTCATGTTATACGTATACATGTTCCTTTTCTACATTTACATTACATTTGCATATACATATATGCATTTGCATATACATATGTCCTGATGTTTCTTTTTTCTTAAAAACTGCAACAAAGTCTTTTTTTTGGGAAGTAGAAACATATTTTCATATTAAAGGTAACCAAAAATCTTTGTTTTAAAAATAGACCTCCTTTTATATTTTCCTTTTTGAACAATTCTTTGAAATATCTGGAAGAATTAACAGAAGAGAACACATAAAATGGGAATCCTTACTGCATGGAAATTTTGACATTTGTTTTCATTCTAAATAATGATGGAAAACATGGAAGTTTCCCAAAAATTATTCTCTGAAACATTTCATTTCATTGCTTCCAATAAAAGCTAAGTCTTTCACTACAGCTGTTTCTGAACTGAAACGATCAGTTGGCTGCTTAAACTTAAGCAAAAACAGTTTTAGCTTCACTTATCATTAAACTCTTCTTCTCCAATAAATTGTTTTTTCCCCAAAATTTGTTCTCCCATGAAGCCTACAGCATATAATGCTGCCCCTGGGCCAGGCTTCTCAGCCAAACTCACCACCCGTGACACATCACATCAGTCGAACACCAGGGGAGAGGGAGCCACCTGGCAAAGGATGTGGCCAGACCTGCAGCGGGAAGCTGAGCCGCCCAAATAGAAAGTGACCTGCAGTTCAGCTGAGAAGAAATTCTGTTTGAACTCAGAGGGGATGTTGTGATTTGATTTAAGAAAAGGAAACAGTTCTGTTTGAGTCTAAACATCATCCAGCGCAGTATCTTAGTTTTTCAACAGAGAATAATTTGGGCAAAATCATGAACTGTCTGAGGTAATTCTGAACTCGGTGTAAAGCGTACAGTCTCTTTAGGCTATATTGGATGGAAAATTCCCATATTGGTCTTAGCTAATACTAAAAAAAAAAAAAAAAAAAAAAAAAAAAAGAAAGAAAAAAATGGTGGATTAATCATGATCTTTATTTTTCCATTTGCCATTTTTCAGTTGGCCCATAAAGTGCTTTCAGCATCTTCCCTGTTCACGAACTAGAAGCATTATGCTTTACATTTTTGTGGATACGTTTCCAAGGCTACTATTTTAGTTTCATTTGCTTTTATACTAAAAGGAGTAATACTTAAAAGAAACCTATTCTACACTGCAGGTGCTATATAACAATTCTGAACAAAACCCCCAACGGTTTTGTAGCTGTAAGGAAGATACTGATCATAGGGTGTTACGTGAAAGGCGTCTGTCATTGAAATGCTGAAACAAGATGTTTTAAGAAGTTTAGCATGTGTCTTCGTGTGCATGTGGGAGGAGAGGACACTGTGTGTAACAGCAAGTGTGTAGATAATTAATGGATGATGGTAATACAAGAGAAAAAAACCACAAATTGTTACTTAGTACCCTCAGGCTTACACAGAAAACCGATAGAAGCAGATTGCACGGGATAAACAGAAGAAAGATTAGTGTGCATGAAGGAATAATTGAGAGCTGCGTTCATGTGAGCGTATTGTTTTTAATTATTCATTGACAGAAAACCTGTAGATAAAACACCCGCTAATCTTTAATCTGACAAACCCTCAGGCCCATAAAACCTACTGAGGATGTAAAGAGGATTAATAAAGAGGTAGACGGAATCAAGAAGGATGTGTATGTTGTCCTCCTTGTTCATTTACAGTATAAATTGTGCAGAGGTGTCATAAATTAGACTAAATAATTCAGTTTTATTTAGCTGGTACTGCTGCATATTTCAGAATGATATAGAATAGCAATAACAGACATTCCAAACTATAAAAAAACTTCAATAATAATTCTTCTACCCTTGTTATCTTCAACCGTTATCTTTCTGTTTAAGAAATGGGACAGACGCTTACTCTGAAGTCATTCTTAAGAAGGATCTCACATCACAAATCTTCTAGTTTTTAATAAAATTTACAGTCTCTGTGATTGACATCATGATAAAACTGACCTTGCCAAATGAACATCCAAATCTCAGAAACAATAAAAATGAAGTAAATGAGCAAACAAATATGAAAGGAAAAAAAGAAAGACAGAAAAATAAATTGAATTTTCTGAAGTTTTGTATATTTGGGTGAAAAACGTTGTCTTTTTTTTTTCCTATTCCTCCCAGCTCAGATATTTTTTACAGTTCACATGACAAAGCACAACTAAGTCATGTCTACTTAGTATTTCATTCAATCTTATGCTGAAACATGCAGATCTCTATAGCTCTGAATGTTACAACTAGGATGTTTACCAGATGCGAACCAAATCCATTGAGAAAACTGAAAAGAAATGTGGCCTATTTGGGTCAAGTGGTGGACAAGGCCCATTCTGCTCTGAATACCCTGTCGCTGCGGGGTTCCCCCAGCTGGGTCCAGGTTAATCTGAGCAGTATCAAAATTTAAACAAAGTCCTGTAGTTGTGCAAATTGTTACTGAGGAGCTTTAGCTCCAAGGGCCAATACATCTCCCACCACATCATGACCAGCCCAGTTTAACAGCCTTTCTGGCTGTTAGGGCTGCCAGCGGAGCACAAAACAACCAAAGTGAGGATCTGTCTGGGTGCCTAATCCTGTGGGGACCCAGGTATATCTCTCCAACTCCTTCCAAGTCTTCTAAAGCTATCAATCATTAACATACAAATAATTAGAGAACCAATACCATCTTAGGCTTTAAAAACTCCTTTGACTTTTGTCTGTCATGCAGCCCTTCAGGTGTTTTACATGTATTCACTGGAGCTAGCAAAAGGTAGACTGACGTGACATACATCTGTCATTCTGCAGAGTATAGATTAGCAAAGCAGATGTGCAGAGCCTGGGACAAATCTGGTTGTGCTGAATTTTACCACCAGCAGAAAGAAATCTGCATCTTGCTATGATTAAACTCAGCAGGAAGAGTCAAAATAAATTGTGTTAAATCAAGCATGACCTTACAAAGTCTTAATACAGATCAAACAAATTTAGAAATGATTTTTCATGGTTAGGCATACAAAATACAGTATGGACAGAAATGTAGGAAAAAAGACAGAAAGAACGTTACAATGACCCATATACAGTGTCAACATTTGCATTACTCACCAGATTTATTTAAGAAGAAGTATATTAAAGCGGTTCTGTTTGTTTATATAAACAATTCTAGGGACCTTCCCCTGCTGAGTCAATGACACCAGAAATATTTAAATCTGCATTCTTTTACGGCTTGGATACATGCCTAACTTCTCAGTTAAGCGATAAAGTTAGAAAGGAAAGTAGAGAAGGTGTGAAAGGGCACAAATACTACATTTTTCTCTGACACCGTTTGTTAGGTTCACGATATTGCTCTTGTCTGCTGTGGATTCCTGACAGATTGCTGCTGTAGGTGTGGAAGATAAAGAACTATGTAGTTTGTGCATCCTGGCACATTTCACCTGTGATGTAGATACCCAGGTATCCTGTGCAGGAGAGGTACAGAATAGCTGGGCAGGCCCAGAAGTCATTTTTCAAACCCCTGAAATGTTATTGGGAGAAAAAAAAATACGTTAATTTCTGAATCTAAATGGCTACGAAACCTAATGTAAGGCAAGAACAGAAATTAAAAAATGTCATCCTGAAACTTCTTAGAATAGTAAAGATTCCATATGTCTTAGGAAGGTATAACACTTAACGGCTGCCAACTTAGTGGTGATTCTAATGGGGAATTTAACTTGATATGTACCAGAACAGAAAGACTAATGGTCTGACCACACATTCAGCACAGTGTTAGTTGTGTCTTTTTTCTTTTGCTGCCCCTATGCAATAGCAGATGCAGAGGAAGACAATTAAATCTCACAGAAAGGGAAAACTGGGCATACTGCACAGTATCTCATGTGTTTTATTGATCTGGGGTACTAAGTGCTTAAAAACCTATGGAACAGAATCCAGAGGACGACTTACCAACATTTCTCCTGTTCATAGCCCTGTTCATATTGCTGGGCAGTATAATTGCCATAAATTACAACCGTGTTGCTTAATGTTAACTGAATTGTCCAAAGAGACACGGCTCTTCAGATACGGAATTACATTTATTTGAATCTCTGGCATGCGCTTTTTTTGTGTGTGTTGGCATGAGTAAATTTTATTTTCTTGCTTACTTGCTTGGTACTTATGATATGGACATGAAATTTTGGTTTGGTTTGGGTAAAGTATTTCCTGACTACTGTATGGTAGTTTTCCTTGAAAGTCTTAAGCTATATTTAAATCCCTAGGACTTGTGTCATGCCCCCTACTGAGAAAGCCTGCCTTTCTGAGCACTGGCGTTAAGCAGAGAAACTGAGGGACTGCACACTCTACTTCAGATCACCTCTGCAAATACTTTAGAGTCCTGTATCTCTGTACTTTTGAAAAATACCATGGCATTACAGCCCTGCTGGAAATCATGAATGTAAATTACTTCATATAAAAAAAAGCAATATATTATTTAGTATATTTTCAAATAGCTTACTTCAAAGCAGAGAACATTAATAAACATCAAGAAATTTAAAGCAGTAGTGATGGGGGAACGCAGAGAAGAATTATGCCTTCAGCTGAAATATAATTTTATTTCTCCCCAGCTAACTAGTCTGCCAATGAAATGCCAGGGCATTGCTGTCTCCCAATCAGTAGCAAGAGTGCAAAGCTTGGTTGAGTTATGACACAGGAGTCGAGGGAACATAATCCTAAATTAAAAAGTGCAAACAGTAGGAAAAACCTTGCCCTGATCCTGGGTTTCTCCAGTTTTTCAGTGAAGGTAAACTGTTGCAGCACAAGTTTCTAATATTGCACCAAAATAAGAATTAATAATTAAGGGTCTTGACTTTAGCTCCTAATTTAGCAGTGCAAACCACAATGTGGCTTGAGGAAGAATTTATTTTGAAATTCGATAGGAAATTTATTGCTATTTTTTAGCATGTGTCTTTGTAAGGGCAATGTATCAGGCGTCAATGAGAACAAGCGTTAGTTAGATGGGAAATCTCTCTGCAATCTGTCTATATACAGGTTTCTTTTCCCCCTCTGCAACATACCACCTCTTCATAGCCCTTCACCTCATCATTTTCTCCATTTCGCTTTCCTCAGTGGCCTCACAACCAAACCCCTGACCCTTCACATCTGTGTCTTCTCCTTTCCGGTGCTAGGACTTCGCAAGCTGTCTCCTATCACAAAATGTCACTTTTAAATTGATCTTTTTCAATCAGCTTTTCAAACAGGTCAGCTGCGACACTTGCAGCCTCTGTTAGCCTGACCTTCTACCCCATCAAACTCCAGCTGCATCTCCTCCTCAAGTTTTTAAGTGCTCTCATAGTGTGGTTTATTATTTTCAGAAGAAACATGAAATAGCAGCAGGACCCAGTGAGTAAGACTGAGATAATCAATCCATACATAACCTGTTGCAGAGGAGGTCTGGAGAGAGTTTCTACCTCACATCTGCACAATGTGATTCCACCCTAAGAACAAAATCTTTTTTTTATAAATGTACGATACCAAAAATCAGACCTTCTACATTTTTACTCTTCCTTCCCAGTCACCTCCTTGTTAGTTTTTAGAAATTTCTTCCTTATATTTCTACATTTATTGGATTAGTCACTCTGTTACTAGCCTACCGCTCTGTAATTACCATTAGTGTAAATGCAGCCAGCTTGGCCAAAGCCATCGGCGTGAACTCACAGCCATCTAGAAGCAAGGTGGGGAGCGGTGCCTGTGCCGGTCTGCTCCAGCAGTTTGCTTTTTCCTGGGGAGGACCTCTGGTGCCTCCTGGCTGCGCGCCGGCTGAGACCGCTGCAGTAAGTAAAAGGATGCTGTTCATCATCATGACAGGTCCGTTCCCTCTGCCAGCAGCGTCACCTGGCTCGGGGAAGGAAACCGTAGGGTTGTGAGGAGCCGAGGAACTGCAGGTATCCACATCTAGCAGAACTGGTAAATGTATTATATTGGCTAGCAATTGCTTAAAAGCACCTTCAAAACGAGAATACAATAGCGCGATGTCACTCAGCCTACCCCATAGCCTGTAACTTTCCTCAGTTAGATCCCATCATAAAACCCAATTAAGCTATAAAAAAGGAGGTAGTTATGTTATTTTTGCATGAAAACTAAAGGTGAAAATGTTCTAAGGGGAAATTTGTCCTGCTTATGCCTGTACTGAGCAGCTTAATTATCTCAGGAATGGGATTGCTCCCTTCAGACTGGTCACTGCTCTATTATTGCCTTGGCTGGGAGGAAGCGGGGGTCACAGCTACCAAAATCACACAGAAGGGAGCTCTGGGTCTGTACAGCAGTTGGGGCAACAACTGTTCTCCCTACAAAGAGCTCCAAGTGCATCAGACAGCAGGATGAAGTCCTTACATTTTGTGCTTTTTCAGATATGAGAAGTCCTGCAACATTAGTGAAAAAGCTGTGGTAATAACAGTTCTGTAGGAGAATATTCCTTGGTGCTAGCTACTGACGTTTGTGACAAAGGTCTTGAATACAGAGAAACCTTCTTGGCTGTCTTAGCTTTAAAGAAGTTGCCATTCTTGCGATACCCCTGGAATCAAAAAGTCTGGTTGGGAGACCTCTTCCTTGGATAAATAAATACCTCTGTGTCTGAATAGTGACTTGTCAGGAAAGACTCAGAGAATTGTTGCTGAGTTTGTGTAACAAATACTCTAATAATATATAAATATATTGGAAATAAACAAGTTTTTTTATTAATTCAGAGCTTATCAAATTTTAGAAAGACAAATTTCCCTTCAAACAGGAAACTCAACTGTTCAGGCTTCTCTAAGATAACAAAGATTTTTCTAAACAATATTTGAAATATGCAACTATTCACAGATTTTGTTTTCCTTCTTCTTGTTTTCACAGCGTAAAGCACTGACAGAAGAAGGCTTCAATAGTAAGAGGCTAAATATATTTTAGTCCAAAATACAGTGGCCATATATGAAAGATAATTTTGCATTGGGCAGCTTTATAATGAGTGCTCTAAATCACTGTTGGCCCTAAACTGAGATGCCCCATTTTCTCTTTGGTCTCTTGTGAACTCATTAAGACAGCAAACGTTATTAGAGAACAATTCCAATGACTTGTAGAATAAATTGGCCTTCATGCACTCACTGCTCAGGAGAAAAAAACAAAACAGTTTTAAAATGGTATTGCAGACAGGGTACAATGCAGTGCTTCCTTCTGCTTTGTCTTCCAAATGTGTGAAATATACTTTAATACTAGATAGAAGTCTGTAGAAGGCAGCTTTACACAATATAATATTATTTAAAATACTTTTATATAAAAAACCTGCCAAATTTTGCAGTCCAAGTAAAACCAACTGCAAATCTGGCTGCCTAAGTAAACTAGTGCAGATGATACTTTCACTGAGAGCAAAAATGGCCATGCAATCCATAACTTCCTCTTCATTTGGGAATCCTGTACTTTTGATTCATAGAATAATGATCTCATAATCCAGCAGGATTTTCCTGTATTGAGAAATGTAATGATAAACCCAATGTAGATGCCTGCCAGATGATCTGGGGGAAATTTCAAGAACAGAAGTATCTGTGACTTGCCCTCAGACTACTCCCTCCGCAGGAATATGCAGAGCAGCTCCTGGGAGATCTGTTAGTTCTCAGAGCCCTGTCTCCTTGACCTCCTCTCCTAAATTTGAGGTGCAATCTGGCAAAGCAGTAGTCCAATTTCTCTTTAAAGAATTCTTTTTCCAGTCTTCCTGGGAATAGAATTGCTTATTAAATTTCGGTGAATGAGAATATGCAGGAACTTTCTGAAAAAGACAGTAGGGGCTGCTCTCCTTGTAACCGAAGTCATTCCTATGGCCAAGATAGCAGACAAACAAAAAAGACAGAGTAGCTTCTTTTTCACTCTCCTTTTCCTTCCGATATGTAGATTTCAGGTAGTTTTTTCTTTTTTTCTTGTTTTCTATTTTTTTTGGTCAGTTATGCTTGAGTCCTCGTCAGAAGGATCCACACAACATAAAAATTGTTTAGAATTAAGAGAAATCTAAAGAATAACCCCAAAAGCTCAAGATCACTCCGAAGGACTTTCTGTGGCTTTCATGGTCTCTGCTCATCTTTTTCAGCCTTAGTAGTCTGGCGGGTTTCAAGAGGATGCTATCAAAGACAAAACATTTCACTCTCTCTGTCCCTATTTTAAATTCTTCTAACTCCTAAATGCTCAGCAATAGCAGGATTTCAGAGCCAAAAAGAGAAAACTTCCACAATCCAGCAGGTACTTCTTCCTAAACCTTCCATGAATTCTAACTCCTTCATGGCTACGGTTAGTAAATTATAACAAACTGAAGACACCGCTAGGAGCTCTGGCTATAGGTGATTAACCTTTATCTATTGCCAAAATACAGATTCATAAGCCAGGCCATAGCTAAATACTGGGGAAAGGCCTCTTTACTTTTGCTACAGAGTCACAAAGGTGACACAAATGCAATCTTCTTCTGTTGACACACAGATTTGTCAAATTTCAAACACCTAGGAATGGGTTGAAACATTAGATGTAATTAAAGAGCCACATAAAAAGCTGCTAAAACTACAATTCATTATTTGTCTCTGTAAATCCTGGGATATCAAAATTCAAATAGCTCTTATCAAGCCCACGATAAAGAAAAATTGCCAGTTTCCTCTTGCAAGCTGGTGAAATCACAGAAAAAGATACTAATTTAGTTGCTATATGCAGTTTTCACATTGAGAATAATTCCAGATGGTTACATTATGCCTGAGAGAATTTAGTTTCTTAGGCAAAGTTTCAGTGATGAACTTATTCCTTGAGTTGCAGGTGTGAATAGCTTTATGCACAATTGCTCTGAAAACTGGATACAGACAATTGTCTCTGTTGTGAAGAAATCCAAACGTTCAATTCTCTTTCTGCCTGGGCTTCAGGAATAGGTTTACTGAGTCATGCTGGAAATGATGATTACTTCCCAAGGTTGACTTTAGATTGTGACCCATGAGCTTTCCAAACTTTTGCAGTGATTTGAGGTTTCTTAGAGTTCTTTAAATACCTATTGGGACACAGAGAGATGAACTGAAAAGAGAGTTAAATCTAGAGACTTACCAGAGAAAAAGTCTCTTTTTAGCTTTTTTTCACTTATCTATGCTAAAGGAATAAAGCAGATTGTAATTGTATGACCTAGTAATTATAAATATGTCAGTAGCAATTCCATCAAAAGAGTTGTGTTAAGAATTGCACAAAAAGTAGGTTTATAATTTCTATTTCACGCTTTAATGATTGAACTTAGACTTTAAATTTCATGCAGTGATTCTTCAGTGGACATGTGATTGTCCATAATAGACTTGCTGAAGAAGAAACAGCAAAAGATTATATGGTTTTGAAAATCTTCTCAAAGATATTATTGAGTTACTCAACACAGGCCCAAAAAATCTGGGCTACAGACATGTCAATGCATGAAAACACACACACCTCAAAAAATTTAATATGCACCCCAAAATATAACAGTTGTCTCCTGAACACCAGGTAAGTTGTTTCTGTTTGTTGTTATTTCAGTTCATCAAAATCACAGCATTGGAACGACTAAGCTGTTCCGGTGTTTTCGGGACTGACTTTTTTTTTATTTTGATTCTCTGTGCTTTCACTCTGTCCCACCATCTTGCTGCCAAAAGAAGTCCTTGCAAGCATCCTGCCAGCTCCAATCAACAATTATATGTCACAGTTTTCATATAATGTGAAAAAATTGATAGTATGGTCACACATCCATAGAATGGATGTTTATGCTCTCATCAGCCAGGCTAGACGATACCTTTATATTGGAGGTACCTTTATAACGTTTGCTTCTTTGGCAACGTGAGTCAGAAATTGTAAACCAATTCCCTCCGCTGTCAAAAAGAAAAAAGAAATAGGTTGCTTTTGGTGGGGGAAAAGGAGGGGAATGCTGCAGACAAAATCGAGCTGCACATTACATTGATATTCCATTACAAAGGTAGCTGCTGCTTCTAATTTGTGGTTTACTAGAAAGCAATCTGAGTCAAAGGATCTTCATAAAATTTGCAGTCTGAACTCAGCCTGATGGAGGTATAGTGTAGGAAGGAGGGTGTCTGGATAAGATAAGAGCTGGCAATAAAGTCCGTCCCCTGTTAAATAAAGCCTGTTCCCTGTTAATTACCGCAATCATACAGACAACTCCCACTCAGTCCTCTGTGCAGCCACTTTCCCAGGACTTTTCTGCTGTCTGTCTGTATTCTCTGTTAGCTTCCCTTGTACTCAAACCCCCAGTTCTTTAAGGCTTGTTAGACATATGAATGCCTCTACACCAGAAAATAGCACAATGTTTCAGTTATATTCCCTTGTTTTCTTAAAATACACTTAAGTCTAGCATATTCCTCTGTATAACCAGGGCTTGAGGAAAGGGATGTCAAGGACACATGAGACTAGTTGGTAATTGATCCGTATGAAGGGAGGAGGCTGTAGATGTGGAGTAAGTAAATACCACTGCAGAGAGGCGAGGTGCTCCATGGTGCTGCCACGCACCAAGTCCAGCCACTAGCGTGGCAGGGATGGACAATGGAAGAGACTGAGTCTATTCCATCACTGGAAGCTTACATGTTTTTCTTTTCATAGATTATATCGGGAGGAAATCAACTGAGCAGTTTTGAGTTAAAACTGCACAAGAAAGGGGGCTCATCCTCCACATGTCTGGGGTTTTTTTCTGACAAAAACTGAAATGTCACAAGCAGTACTATGACTCATTTTAATTTGCATGACCCAAGGTCACCCAGGCACTGGTCTAGAGAGGTCAGTCCCCAATGTTCCTTTGGAAATGACCTTTAGGAGGCTCAACAATGCATCAGCTATGCGGAGGGACAAGTATTACGTCCTCCCATACAGTCACACAGACACAGACGGCTGTTCCCTTCCAGGGTAAAACTCACTTACGTGATTACACAAAGAGGCAAGAGCAGCCAGCCTTGTCTCAAATCAAACTTTAGACTAAAGTAGGGTTTTAAAACTCTTAGAGAGTTCATGAAAATAGGGCCTTCTGGCCTCAAATAAATCTTGTCAGAAATCTATATAATCTACATATACAATTCTAAAAAACCCACTTATTTGAGTAATATTATCTTCTTTTCAAACAATATACCTTCAGACATGGAAGCATTAAATCTCAATCAAACGAAGTTTGCTTGACATTCACTGTTAGTGTTAATGCAAGGCTTCTATATTTCAGAGCAAAGCAAATTAAATAAGTCACCTGCAGGCACTGGATGAGTTTTGGGTTTTAATAAAGCCTGTCTGGGCTCTTTGAATAATGAGCAGTAAGCGCATTTAAGACCTAAGAGATATAATATTGGTTGGGATTTTTCTGTTCATATTATTGTAGGATTTTGTCCAGACAATGCAATATGTTCCTGTGACTTTTTTTTTTTGTGTGTGTCAAAAATGGTTTTCACAAGCTTGTTCTAAAAATGTATAAAAAACAAACAAAATTTAATGAAAATACTATTCTCTTGGTTTGGTCAGTTTTACAGCACTTTCATTCCAGCTGCCCTGCAATGCCCATTTTTACCACAAGTCTGATACTTTAGTGACAATGGAATCAACTGTCCATCATGTTAGTTCAAACGATCCATTTTAAGACAAAACGGGGAAGGATATAAATGTGAACATCCTCCCTCAAGTACGTTTAGCAGAGCATATACTGTTGAACATGGATCAGTGAGTATGCTTTATTTCTTGAAAGGATTTAGGTCCCTGCAGAGGAGACCTCTAAGAATCATTCTGTCTCTTGTGGTACTCTGCAATAGCTTCTAATACCATCAAACCAGGGTCTGTATAGAGTTTCTGAATACTGCCTGCAAGTATATGATAATACTTTTCAGTCCTCAGGAAACCAATGCAGTCAAGTGCAGAACTAATAAAACTCCTCAGAGAATCAGTATGTGCTGCAACAGTTCCCATGTGGCACCTCAGAAGATAACTTTTAAGTTGTAATGAATCTAAATAATGGCAGCGCTAAAGCTAAATAAATTTGCATAGCTGTTTTAGTGATTCTGGACCAGTTTGGTACTGCCCAAGAAAAGTATCACAAGTGTGATAATTTAAGTGCTGTTTCTGACTTTGTTCCTGAGGGTCCTGAGGGGTGGCTGTTCTTCCTATGGACCGTCTTTCATGGACTGAAGTTCCACAGTGCACCCCAGAATTCCCAGGGACGTGGTGTGTTCAGCTTTTCAAAATTTTACATGAACGAAATCAGAAAGTTTCTATATTCTCAAATGTGGATTGTTTGGAATTTTCTGCTTTGTGCGTTAAAAAAAAATAAAGATACCTACAATAAACTTGTCTTCCCTGCACCTCGCTTAAAAAATGTGTCATATGTTTTGGAACAGAGTTAAAAGGCAACTTTTGAAAGAATGATATTGATCAAATTCTTCAGACTGAGGCTGTAGTTAAGGATAATGTAGTTAGGTCTTAGTTTTCTCACTCTAGCTAGCTGGAAAATGCCACAACTAAGAGGTTTTTCAGAGATTTTAGCCACAATTTCAATGAATAAATCGTCGGAGAATAATATGCAAATAATATTTCTCGAAGTACCTCTTTAACTTCTATTTCCCTTTAAGTGAGATAGATAGGAAGCTCTCATACTCAGAAAACCCAAGTCAGTGAATACAAGCTTCACAGATCATTGAGCTTTGATACTATGGTTTTTAGAGAGTCCTCTGAAGCAAAATTTTCCTTTGTGTATTGTTTGCATATAAATTAGCCATCCCTAGATATTCTGATCAAGCAGAAATGAAGTGGGCATTGCTATTTCCATTATTTTCACAAGTGTTTCAGGAAGTGCTTCCTTCTGTTCCTCAAACCCAAGGGGATAGAAAGCATAAACTTTTCACGGCAAATCATCATACACGACAGTGTATTCTAAAAAGATTTCTTAAAGATAAAGAAAAGTGGATATTTTTAGCTATGAACAATGTATATTTTAAGATCCTTTTAATAGATAAAATGTTAATTTAGTTATGATAAATATGACTGCTACATATTGCCTTACCTATGTTAATGAGGTAAAGCAAGAGCTTCTTGCCTTGGGAAATAACACTTCATCATCAACTGCAAGAGTTCCCAGGGAATTCAAAGTCATATATTTTACTCATAAAAAGCAGAAAATTATTGCCTTAGCACTGTTTCATTCTTCATATTGCCTTTGTCTTAATATTATTCTTTGTTCAACTGGTACTGTTGTGAGTTTATTCACACATTCTACTTGTGCAATATTTATAGCTCAATCTAAGTTTTCTTCTTTAAACTTGATCATAATTATATTGGGAAAACAGTATTTTATTCTAACATCTTTTTACCTCTTGACCTTTTTTGTGGTTACTCAAAATCCAGATACGGATTTTTGCTATATATTCAAGTCCCATAAAAAAATCTATGAAAAAAGTTAAATAAACCTTATACACAAAAACCCTACACAATAGGAAAGGTTGTTGAAAAATTGTTTCTGTAAAAGGAATCGGTAAAGTTCAAGTAAAAAAGCAAATCACAAACCTTGGAAGTCTCCCTGTTTAAAACATTTTCCTTTTCTATGGATACTAACTCTTTCAGATAAAAAGGAAGAAAGCTGGAGCTTCCTTTAGTAAAAGGAAGTAATTATACCATTATGATGGTAAGAAGAAGGGTGCAAACGACATATGCCCTCTTGTACTCAACCATTCCTTTTTTTCCCCTTCAGACTAAGTTGTCAGAACTTGAAACTGTCAGCTGCCAAAAAAAAAGAGAATATTTGCTACATCAGAAACAGTAGAATCATTCATGTTTGAAAAATTTTCAGACCTTCCCCACTTTATTTGCTGTTGCTACAGAGAAGAAAATTTTTGGAAAGCCATGGAAGTGAACTCTGGGGATGACAATGAGAAGCAAAGCAAGTAATGTGATTTATTTAATCCCACAATATTACTTAATGGTATAATTATTTTTATTTTATTCATTTAAATATTATTAATAGGAAATGATTTATATTTTAAATAATTTTTAGATTCCTCTGTCTTATACAAGCAGCTGATCCTTTTGAATTCTTGTATCATATTGCTGATTCCTCCAGACATTATATTTTACAAATACTTTACAAATATTTCTACTTAACGGAAAACACCAACACTTTTAGTGAACAGAAGAGAAGTCTCTTCTATTGTTGGTTTGAAGAGTTCCTGCATATTTTTCCCCATATAGATTTTTCTCCATGTGCTTTTTTCCTTTCATCAATAAAAAGTCTTTTCTACTTTATATCTCTTCTTCTGCTACTAAATTCCCTATTTGCCAACTGACCTCCTAGTCTGTACCAGTTCTACAAGTTGGTAGTAGAGTTTCTCTGTTGTTTGCTATGAAATGTCTTTTTTCTTTTATTTGTCCAGCAAAAGCTAAGTCAACAATTCATTTTGACTGTTCATATCCAATACTTTGTGTGAATTCATATAAAGACAGGTAGGTTGGTCCCCTGCTATAGATGACCCAAGTAAGACCTCATTTATGTAGAAATTCAACTTTAAGAAGGTTGAAGAACAAGGAGTGACTTGGCAGAACAAGTCACATTTAGAAGATGTGATACCTCAGAAAAGTTTGAAAGAGTTAGAGTTGTTTGGTCGGGAAAAAAAGGGGCAAAAGGAGAAAACTGTTGCAAAGGTAATAGTCTTTTCTCTGGACTATGTTGTCAAGAAAGGTGGTGGAGGAGATCTTAGAGAATAGTAGCAGAAAATCAGGGCTGATATGGAAGTGATTCAGCCAGGGCTGTAGTCTATATGAGCTCCCTCTCAAGCTTATTCTTTGTTTATAGGGACAGACCATCTGACTGTACAGTTTTCCTAGCCTTGTTCATTGAATTGGCTCCCTAACTTCTTTGTGTGAAAGGAAGGATCAAAACCAAAGCAAATTCAATAATGCATGGACAAACCTGAACTGGGAATAATTATGTGAGTGTTTTATATGTGCTGCTCCATATACATGGAGCAATAGCCTAGTTCACCTATGCATGAACCTTCAATAACATTGCCATTCTTAAACAAAAATTTCACTATCTCCAAAGTAAAATTCCTAAGTACCATTGAGCTTCTGTAGACATCTTTAACTATATTCACTCATCTCATGCAGATGATCGGTTTTCCATGACAGATGTTACAGTGATTAAAAACTGTAGGACCACACTTTCACACTGATTTAAAATAAATTTATTTTGAGCTCCCTTTTATATTTGCAGATGATTAAGTTTACAGTTGTATAATACTCGCTTTGCACAATTACAATCATGTATACCAGTAGGTACATAATTTAGAGTGATTCTTCAAAAGTTTAGCAGTACAGTGTAGACGACATTGAGTCCTTGGAGTAAAAAAAATTAAATACTCGATATTCAAATACTATTTCTGTCTTTTCCTTTCAAATACTGTTTGACCAAAGGCAATTTTCCTTATCCTCTAGGTACCTCATGCTTCTCTTTTGGATAAAAATAATAATATGCCTATCTCAGAAGACAGTTGAGAAGTTGACTATAATAAAGATAGATAGATATCATATATTTATGTGTATTACACTTGTTAATTTCTTAATTGCTAACTTTTGTCATTGATAACTTCTGTTTCTGGAAGGTGTTTCAGCATCCTTAAAATCTGTATTTCATGGATTGAAATATTATTTTCAGCAATACCACATCCAAGATTATGAAGATTATGGCTTTTCTGGAAACCAAAATCAGTCCAATGAATGACTGTTAGCATTTACCCGCGAGTGGATACCATAGTACGGCAAATAACAGAGTAGTATCAGTCTCCAAACTGTCAGACGATCACCCCAAAGTTCACATTTCTCTGAATAGTTGCAGATACATGCAAGGGAACACTACCAATCTCTCCATTATGTATAAAGTCATTACACAGGTCGCTTTATTTAATGAGAAAAGTGAAATTCATGGCTGAGTTCTTGAAAAATAAGCAGCCTTCAAAGAGCAGTATCTGCATTTGTAGGGCACATCACTACTCTCAAGTCAATTCTTCATACCAATGTCATTTTTTTAAGTATTGAGCCAGTGTTGTCATTCCTTGTCACCGGTTATGGATGAAGCAGTACAGGATAAAATATTGAAAATTATGGAAACCTTTCAGCTTTTAACAAGCATGAAAACTATACTTCTAGATCCATCCGGAAAGTTTGCCTATGTTTTGATATGATGATTTTACCATGTCAATGGTTCTGACAGCTTAAATAGCCTTGCCCTGTGACTCCGACAGACACAAATGACAAGTCATTTATCTGAAAGTGAAGGACAGAATCTTATGGATGAATACATATAATTTTACAACATAATTCTATCAGAAATATCATTCAAAAAAAGAAAACCCTCCATCACAGAACTTAAGCATCTGGCTAGCCAAGGAGAAAGTCATTACTACATATGCCTCTTCTGAGTCAGATCAAGCTTAACCCATGATTGTTAATTCCCTGTCTTTTCTATCCAGATATCTGAAAAGTGTGCATGGTATTTCCTGGACGCCTGCTTAACCATATTCTACATAACAAAATATACTAAAGAAATCCCAAATATTAATGACATGGATACTAATATAAAATTACATTCTGCTAAAAAGGATCATTCATAAAAGTTATGTAGTTTATAAGACCATTTTTTCTACAGCATCTGTAAGGCCATATATATACCTATCACTTTTTTTTTTTTCCAGATGTCTACTGTAAAACTGAGATTCTCTTTTTTTGGATCTGTGTAGGTATTTGGCACAATTCATAACTTCCCTGAGAAAAAGATTGCAATACCTAGCAATACCTAGGTACTACCTATCGTTTCAAGACCAGGCTGGATGGGTCTTTGAGAAACCTGGTCTAGTGGGAGGTGTCCCCATCCATGGCAGGGGGGGTGGAACTAGGTGATCTTTAATGTCCCCTCCAACCTAAACCATTCTATGATGATTCTATGATTCTTATTATTTGTTGCTGAAATAATGTTTTTCATCCATAGATTTCAAATCACATTGCACTTTGGCCAACATTATCGTTTTATAGACACGAAAACTGAGTTGCTGAGATTATAAACTACTTCTCCAAGGCACCTTATGATTTTGTAGTACATTCACAAACAGACGTATGCATTCTTAATTTCTGTAAAGTACTCTATATACCTGATTCATGTATACTTTTCAAACACACTGTAACTCATGATATTTATTTTAGCTTGTGAACTGACCATGGACTTTCATACCTGATAGTTAATTATGCTTTAGGAAACACTCAACAAATTCTTTAAAAATTTTACAGACATTGTCTCTACTGTTAATTTTCCATTAAATCAACTTTTGTTCTTTTTCAGATTTACTTAAAGGAAGTCTGGCCAGCTACTTGCTCCTTTTATGCTAGATAACTGTTGAAAGTCAAAAGGACATCATGGATACAAACAAAACAGAGTACGCTGAATTTAATTTGTGGTTCTCATTTATTCTACATGTTTTGTCACCACTGAGTCTTTGCCTAAGCCTGATTTGAGCCCCCAGATCCATGGAAAACTCGTATAAAAAGAGCATAAGGGTGGATCTATGCTGTGAGGTTGAGTCATCTACACACTGCACATGTACGTTCATACGCAGACACCAGTCTCAGCTAAAGCTGAGAAAGCAAGAAAACCTGCGTAGAAATGAAGGACGCTCCAAACGTGCTTCCAGAAGACAGTAGAGAGGAGAGTAGTTTGTACCAGTCAGCTTAGATGTATTCTTTAAGAATTTCATGTTCACGGGGCAGTGAGTTAGTCTAAGCTCCTTAAACAGACCAGCAACCTTGACAGTGTTGCCACAGAGTACGTCAGTGAGAAATGAATTTTTTTTCCTGAGCAGAAAAAAATCAGAAAATCCAAATAGCAACAAGTTTTTTAAACTGGAAAATGTGATGAAAATATCATTTTGATTATGTCAGTTAAAGTATTTTATTTGGTAATTTTAAAACATGTGTTTCCCTTTAAGTTTTTTCTTTATTTTACCTGGAATTTTTGGGGCGAATTCAATCTCTATTTATTAATTACATTCCAAAACAAACCCAGTTTGTTGGAAAAGATATAATATTTAATTTGGAAAAAATAGATTAATGTCTTTTGTCATAATCCTCAAAAAGATTTTTTTTTTAGTTCAAACTGACATTTAGTTCAAACTGACTAGTTGAAAGTAATATTTTTACCGTGCGCAAGCACAAAATGCATGAAAAATTTCAAGTAACAACATTTTTTTCAATAGTATATCTGAAAGGCATTGTTATAGTTTGTATGTCTCACAACACTCAAAGACTGTTTTCATTCTGTGTCCTGCAATTGTGCACTCTCTGTCTTTTGCAAGTGAAAATCTTGCTCCATGTAGAAGTAACTCAAGGACTTCTCTGCATTTTCTTTCAACAAGTGTAATGGCAGCTTTTGGCAGACCCTTTGCAGCAAACTTAGGCAATTTCAAATTTTCAAATATTGATATTTTCAAGGGTGTTTTTTTTAACACTGTTAGCAAGCAGTCACATTAAAACACTGAATCACGCTATAACTCTTTTAAAAGATTATTAATACACTGAAAATCTTTCAGTCTCAGTTTCTCTATTTCCAAAATCTCCAAGGTGTTGATGAGGTATTTGAGAGGTCTGCCTTTGGGGAAATGAAGCTCAAGTTTATTTAAATTTACTACTTAATCTTCTTTGGAAAGCCTTAAAGGGTCTGCTAACTGAACAACATGGAAGCTGTTGTTTGTCTAACTCTTACTCTATCCCCTCTCTAAGAGGTCTATGAAACATCCACAAGGTGGCATTACGCAATACTATTTTTCAGCATTCTTTGATAGATCTCCATGCTTTGACTTCTTCCTTTAAATTAATGATTAATTCCTTTGGATTGCAATGTTGTATCTATTTGGCCTAGTGGACAGTCTCCTAGTTTAGTTATTAAATATGTTTTTCAATTAAGTAGAGCATAAAACATTAAAAAACAGTACCCAATTCTAGAAGTTTTGTTCATGCTGGCAGCAATATATATGATTAAATAATTTTAAGAAAGGCAGTGAATTATTTTGCACAGGAGGCTGAATGAATTCCCATTGTCGTCTGTTGAAATACCTCCATGGGTTTGAAACTGCACCACGTAAGGCCATAAAGAAATATTAGATATGAGTACACAGACTACAACCAAAGCAAAACTCATTGTTTTAGAAAGCCAGATCATCTTATTAACTCATTAAAAAAATTCTACAGACATATTTGAATTATGAATGGGCTCAAGAGATATCAACTTATTTGTTTTACTTTCTTTCCCCCAACTTTCACAATATTTTTTTAGTGACCTTATGTATCACCTGAATCCACGTTCCTTGATAGAAAAGTAGAAAAAAAAAAATTTTCAAGTCAATGTTAGGTAAAAATACAAGAAGTATCCTGGCCTCTGCCTCTCAGAGACTGTTGATTGTCAGAGTGTTTCTGGCTTTTATTTAAGCCAAATACTGAGGAGTGATCTGATCCTGACCTGGTATCTAATATGGGATGAGAAAACATCAATAACTTCAGTTATTGTTGAGGAAAAGTATATACTTACTTACCCTAATAAAAAAATTTAACTGGAAAATTCATGACAAAAAGTGTCTTTTCAGATGGTACCAGAAAGTTTAAGGACTTCTCAAAATGAAAATGATGTTTTAAACTTCGCAGTTACTAAGAGGTTCCAGTAAAGTTTTGGGATGTAAAATTAATGTTTGGTAGATTTTCATTTACCTGACAGTTTCCCTGCTTAATGTATTTTTCTTGTAATGTTCCTTAGCAAAGATAAAAATGAAAAATCTATTTAGTGTTTTAATACCAAACCAGAGTAGGAATGCACCATTCCTCTGTTGCCTGTTGTAGCTCTTAATGTGCCAACACCAAGCATTTAAGTCATGAATTAAACCTCAAAAAAACCAACCAACCAAAAAAAAAAAAAAGCATGAAAAATTACAAGTTATGTCAAAACAATACAAATTTATTTTCAGATTGCTTGGTAGGATTTTGATGGTGAGATATCTTCCACAAACCAAAAGTAAAAATAAATGAAAGATGTTCTTGCATAATCTTATATTTTCAAGAATGATACACAGAAGAAAAGCTTCCAATACAGCGGAGTAGCAATGCAAGAGTTATCAATGGCAGCAGGTAAATGCTACAGGGTCCAATTTCCAATCCTCCTTCTGGTCTGTTAGCACTGAGTAACCTCCAATTCTATCATTATGTTTTTGTTTATGATAAGACTTTGTACAGATTTTACAAGACAAAGCTAATATACTTTCTATAACAAACAGGTAAGTACCTGGACCTGGGACAGAACAAGGACACAATAATATAATAATTTAATGTAGAGATTCTATGAATAATTCAGTATCATATGATATCAGATATAGCCCTGATCAATCCAACCTAACTTCATTAGTCCTGTTTTGAGGACTTCCAAACTCAGTTCTATGACTCAATGATTTATACTGATGAAGTAATAACAGCAATTACTTTTTTACCTACAGATAATTTTAAATAATTTTTAAACAAGTAAGTGGTGATGTTTTCACTTCAAGAATTTATAGTAAGACTCAGGCTTTTAACACAATCCATACAATTTTCTTACCCAACACTAATACCAAAAGCATTAATCTTTAACATTTAACATCACCAGACCACCTATGTCTCTGGTGAAATTATGAAGTAAATATTACTTTAACAAACAGAATTAAATTTAGTACATACACTATGTGCCTCAGCAATGACTGGAAAAATAATTTCTCTTCTTTCTAAACATGCTTTTCAACTGTTAAATTGATAATCTTTGTAAATTTGTATTTGTAAATTCCAGTAATTTGGTTATGTTGTCTACAATATACTTAGTGTATGCAATTCTGTTTGTTGACATTACATTTACAATGTATCCCTAGTTCTCTTGATTATTTTTTTCCTTATTTCTGTGTAAATAGAGTGAAATCTGGGAATCTAAAACCCAATAAAGGTTTAGATTTATAAATAACATTCTTGAGAGTGTTAATAATAAAAACTTAGAGGTGTTTATGAAAAAAAACTCAACCAGGAAGCAATTCACAGCTTCTGAATATCTAGCCATTCAATATGTGATGCATGGAGGTATCCAGTAAAAAATAATTAGATTTTTAAAATAATTTATTTTGAAAGAAATATGTTTTACCCCAGGAGAAACAAAAGAGTGCTCAGTTAGATTAATAAGGAAACTGGTAACGGTATTCTCAACTGAAATAATCAGCTCAGATTAGCTATGAAATAATGCTAGACAGGCAACTACAAGATTAATAAAAATAAGACAAGAAGACAAGAAAAGAAAGTAAAAAGTAGTGCATGATTAAAAGAGAAAATGACAAACTTTGCAACTGACTTAGAGTTCAAGAGAATGAGAAACTCTACCAGCTCTCCAAGGAAAAAGAATATGAATGTTTTTGTATCAGGCAAGATAATACGAGACAAGCAAGGTATCTTATAACAAATAGAGAATTGATAATTAACAAGATTGGCTCAATAACTATAGGTGAAAGAGGTTTTAAAACACATTAGAAAAGTGAAGAAAAGGAGAATAACATCCAGCACTGTTCAGTAAGTATGTATTATACCAGAGGAATGAAATCTTGTGATACCTAGTTCTAAACTTAAAAAAACCCAAACAACCAACCAAGCTAATACACAAATTCACGGTGTTTGCTCTTTATGTTCCATTAAGGTGTTGCATTATGCCCCCAAGTTCAGAGATAAGATCACTGAAAAGTATCTCTGCAAAACTGTCAAAGTTTGAAGGGTCAATGTAGCTCAATGTCATGAAGAGGAATACCTAGTACTATATACTTTGATTCTGCTTGTCTTACTGACAAAAAAACCCCAAACCAACAAAGGGAAGAGGACTTGGAAGTTAAGATCTAGAAATAAGCATACGACTGCACAATACATTAATTTATTAAAGTTTGTAATGAAAAGACATGCTAAAATATATTTTTAATTCACGTCATGCACAATGAAATTATCTCCACAACTGAAGCAAAATGTGGCTTCAGTAGATGGTTCACTATAAACTCTGTCTTGCAAAAAATCCTTTCCTATATAATTCCAGTTATAATCGATGTAATAAACCATATTGCTGAAATTGGATTATTGCCATTTACTAGTGATTTTGCAATGTGTAAGACTGTAATAACCTGAAAGTCATGTATGAACCCTGAGCATGTACTTTAGTTGTGCATCAACACTATGAGACAAAGGACAAAGGAAAGGAAGAGAATTTGGCCACAAGTTGTATGGCACAGACTGTCTCATGTCCGAGCTGCCTGGGACTACCACCCAGAATAACATACTAGTCATGCACACTGCATTGCTCCCAGAGCATTTGGCAATTACCAATTACAGCAATACCCTGTAACTCTTAGATATAATTATTATTTCAAGGGATAGTTAGTTCAAAACACCTGACAGCTGTGTTGCAACCATTGGTATTAGTCCGTTAGTATGAGGCTGAAGGTACGCAATGCATACCGTAGAGCAAGGCTTGCAGGTCTGTCAGGGCGCGTGAAGGTACAAACCTTGCTGTGATTGTCCTGGAGGAGTGCATACAGCAAGGGCACCCAGGCTTGGTGCAGTTTCATCCTTGTCCATTTTTTAGGAATTAATTACTTGTTCCTGGGACTTGTTTTACAGAGAGCTAGTAAGAGTGGTCCAAAACACATCCAATGAGCAGTCTGAGAGGCTAAACAATGTAGGACATGCAGGT
Organism: Rissa tridactyla; assembly: GCF_028500815.1. Classification (NCBI taxonomy): domain Eukaryota; kingdom Metazoa; phylum Chordata; class Aves; order Charadriiformes; family Laridae; genus Rissa; species Rissa tridactyla. The sequence goes on along the minus strand of NC_071467.1, from coordinate 28,748,434 downwards.
TCCAGTGCTCAGACTTGCTTGTTAACTCTCTTTTATTCTTGTAAGGCTAAGGCCATGCTAATTAAGAGAGTCAGATCATCACAGAAGTGACCATTTGAAGGCAGTTTAGAAGACTGAAGAAATGTATATATCGTGGGTCAACAAATGCATATGAGAGTACTACCCCTCAAGGTTTTTTGGCCATGAGCAACAATTTAAAAAGCAAACATCAATCTTCTGGAATAAAAATGTGTCAATATCTTAACACACTGAATGGAAAGCTGGGAAATCACAAGCAAGTGAGTCTATCACAGCAGTGAACTCATTTACGGTTGTATTTTAGGTATTCTTTGATAAGGGAAATAAAAGAGAAAGTGAGATCCCTAACACAGTTGTTCTAATTGACATGTTTCAGGAGAGTAGGCAACACCACTGTGTGCACATTCTTCAGAAAACTGAGTACCATAACTGTATATTGATTTTACAGTTGTAAAAGGCTGAACAAAGTAGCAGTGCATGAAACAGTATATTGTGGACCCCTTAGAGGTCAATTGGACAATGAACTGTAAAATAACTGAGTGTTAAAATAAAAGGCTGTAAAAGTTGCTGATACTGGATAGTGAGTGCCATAAAAGAAGATTTATTAGAAATTAGATAACGAAAATTTACCATGTGGAAACAAAACCCCAAACAAATCTACAGATGAGGCTCACTAGGGACAAAGAGAGACTTGGGCTGACAGTGAAGTTCAGGTTTTAAGAGAATATTACAGGCAATTTAAAGGAAAGGAAAGTTCTTTCATTTATCATTAGCAATGTAATGCTTGCAATTTAGAATCTAAGAGCTTTTGTGTGGCTATATGTTAATTTTTTATGTTGCCTAAAATAACAATAAAACATGAAGTATATTTGGGAAAATTACTTGGCAATGTCCTTCCAAAGCACATAAAAGCATTCTTCACAGAGTAATAATGACTTGCTGTGATATCTGTTTTATATGTTCCATATATATTTCATTTCTCTATCTCCTTCCATTTTTTCAAAAATGCGTCTTCCAAACACAACTGGAATAAAGTGGTAATGACATTTTATGTGTGTTCTTTGAGAGGCAGAAATGAACCAGTTTGTGAGTTGGCTGTCTAAAGATCTAGAAGTCCTGGGAAGTATAGTATGAGACACTGAGGTGACAATGGTCCTGGTGTCCTGTGGAACTGATGCTGGAAAACAGCTCAACGGGAAAAGACCGGAGCATCCTGGTAGACTTGGCCTCAGTTTGCTGCTGAGTATGAGTCAGAAATACATGTTTGTACTGATTGTCTAACTGAATACTGGAGTACATTAGCAAAAGCACAGCCAACAGGTTAAGGAAAGTTATTATTACTCCTAGTTCGGTCCTAGATGGGGCAAACCTGTAATAAAGCATCCAGTTTTGTCCTCTGGTGCAAAAGCTGTATCAATAAACAGGAGAGAATTCAGTGGAGGACTGTTAAGATCAGCAGGCAGCTGGAACCTTGGTGAGGCAAGGGGAGCCAGGTTTATTTAGCCTGCAGAAGAGAAAGCTAAGGAGAAACCTAATTGCAATCTTCCTTTGTTTAGAGACAAGACGATAGAGCCAGACAGTTGTCAGAAGTACACAGTAATAGAGCAAGAGGCAAGAGACAAAAACTGTAACAGAGAAAATTCCAGTTGGATATAAGGAAAAAAGCTCTTGACATGAAGGTGATCAAATACAGGAACAGTTTGCCCAAGGAAGCTTTGGAGTCTCCATCCCTGGAGATTTCCAGAAGTCATCTGAATATGACCTTGAACAGCCAGCTCTGACAAAAGCTATCCTTGCTTTGAGAGGGAAGTTGGACCAGATGACCTCTGGAAGTACTTTCAAACTGAATTGTCCTGTGATTTCACAATTCTATGATTCTGTATCTCTGTGACGTTTGATCTGCAAAATAAGCAACTTTCAGGGACAATAGATCCATGTGACACTTTTACTAACAAGTTTTATTTTCGTGATTATCACTCTGTCTTTAAAACTGGTGCAAAATCTTATGCTTTGATAGGTATGTTTGATTGACATCAGTTTGTATGTACCATAGACACAACCAACTCAGTGTTAAAAGAAGCAGTCTCAGGCTTACTGCAAACGTTCTGGGGTAGTACCATGCCCACTAAAAGGCAAACGTCACACAGTTTCTCTGTGGGGCTTGATGTCATTTCCACTGCATTCAGAGAGAAACCTGGAAGCTGATGGTTTATAGTGATGACTAAAGAGAATGCTGAGGAAAAGTGGCTCTCATCAGTGTTAAGCTGAAAAATACTATATTTGACATTTTACTCACTAACTCCTACCATGTTTCTCATAAATTTGCCACCAAAATAACTTATCAAGTTCTTTATTGTTTTGTAGATTGCAGAAAGTTCAACTTACGGTGGAGTTTTTTAAAAAATAGCAGAAGTCTGATATTCAAGGGGAGTGTTTTATATTCAAGAATATTAAAATGCCCTGAAATGATTTTAGATTGATTAAATGAGCTAAAGAACAGTAAACGCTTGCAGGAAAAGCTTTCTTTGACAAGTAGGAGAAAGAAATCATGAAGAAGGAACTGTTCCTCGTTACATCATTGAGTCATGAAAGGGAATCACACCACACCGTAACAAGTGTTACCAAGCCCAAATAATAGCAACTATTTTCATACTCCCAAATCTCATCCTTTAAAATTGTGCTTCAGTTTTCTCTTGTATAATTCATTACAATTTCATCCATCAGGGCACTGAAATACAATTACCATAAAATGAGGATTTAAAATCCACTCACTTTTCTTCAGGTTCGTCTTATATGAATTCTTGCATTATTACAAGGAAACTTTTGTCATACTGTAGTCTGCTAACATGTGGTTCCTACTCTGTGTGGTACAAAAGTTTTTTTGCTATTCTGAATGTTCTTAACATTCACCAACATTTTAATACAATGGAAATGAATATAAACATATTATCATTTGAATATTTAAAAATATGCAATGCTATATCTGGAAAACATCAGGCTGATTCTCATCTGGTTTATGCTGAAGCTACATTTAATATATATGCATAGAAGGAAAAACAAATAATTACATTCAGTTTTGAATCATGACAATTACTTGTATAACGGTATCTGTAACATGAGTGAATCCACCTTAGAAGTGCTAAGAACAATTCAGAGGTAAATAGCATCATCGTGGAAACATCATGAGAAATCAGAATCCATCTGGTTATTTATGTGGAAATGTTGCATGACAATGGTTTTTAAACCTTCTTTCAGAGACAAAACAAGACAATGTTGATCTTTCCCCTTAACCTTTTGTCAGAGAAAAAAAGAAGTTGATCTTTCTCCTTAAGGTCTTTAGACAGCCTCTATTTTTGATAAAATCAGATTGAATTCCATTTTTAAATTCATGAGAGTATGATTACACTAGCAATTTTAAATGGAACAAGCATTAGGTTTTGATATAATTAACATATTTACCTCCCCAGCACTACCACCACCCTAATAGAGAGAGCAGGAGCTCAGCAGTTATTGCTTTGGCCATAGTTCTGCTTTAATTATGATTGAAGATTGCTGGTGTAAAAACAGTAAAACAAGGCTATATAGGAATAATATTTTGACTAGTTTGTGGGTTGAACTTTGGTGTCAGGGTTCAAATCTTGATTCTACTACTAGCTTCATGACATGTCAGATATCTTCCCTGTGTCTAAGTTTTTCTGTAACAAAAATACAGCTAATAATGTGATTTATTTATAAAATGAAGAGGAGTTGTAGAGGAAATTAATCATACCGAGTTTGGTTTGCTTTTGCAGTTATTTTTATTATTTTCTAACATAATTTATTTTGCAAGTGTGAACTCAGGCTCACCACCCTCCTGGGAGGTATTTTTTATTATGTTGATCTTCCAAAGGGACACACTCTGATGTATAGAGATGTTAATTTTGGCATTTCCACAAGCTCATGCAGACACAGCAACCTGCTCCAAAAGGGCACAGCGTACTCATGGCCCCTACGGGTGTTTTCAGAACAACACTCTCCAAAATATCTAAGTTCCTGGAGTTCCTAGAGAAACACTGCACATTTATGGTTTTCACAAATAATATTTACAGGGACAAATTATGTCAAAGATGATTTAACATAATTAGTCCTTCAGATGTTGAGTTTTTTTGCTGAAATTAAGTTACTATGCAAGTTCGCCTAATACTGAGGGCCAAATCTGCTGCTAGTAAAAATGTACAGAGAAAGACAAAGGCTTCCCCAGCTCCCCACCAGATGAACGATAGTAATTCACCTTCCCTCTCCTGCCCCTGGGACCTTGCACCCGGGGCCGCTGGGTGACCAGCTCCTGCACAGTGGAAACAAGAGTGAGACTCATGGTTTGGGTGAAGAGCAAGAAGCCTAATGGAGATAGGCAGGCCATTTTGGAGTCTGAAGAAAGACTGAGGCTTTTGAGAGGTAACACACTAACTGGAAAAAGACAGAAAGAGCAGGAGCCGTGGTGTATATTGAAACTGGACAGAGACAACACAGATTTGGGCAAATAAGCTCTGGTTCCAAGTGGGACATGAGAGGCCAGAAATACAGCAGAAAGACCTATTAGTTGAGAAATTAGAAAAATGTCCTGGATTTGGCTGAACTGGAGCTGGGGATTAAGAGAAAAATGCATATTCTGGGCAAGGGAAAAAAGACAGGTTTTTTCAGGTGTCCTTGAGCCATGTAAGATCCTTCTTCCAGGCTCAACTTTATCTTCTCCTTGATTTTACCTGCCTTCACTTCTGACCAGCTCTTTATTTGGAAAATATAAACAGCAAAGTTAATATCACTGATATGAGTGCTTAGTTCTTTAAGGTGCGTCTGTTACTACTTAATATCTCAAATATAATTAACACTTCAGATTATGAGCTCAGTGTATTGATTTTTTCTCTGAGGGTCTTTTAGTAACAAAAATAACTGATCTCCTCACACTCTGGAGGTATTTTCAATATGTAAAAAATGTGTTGCTGCAAAATATCAAGGGGAAAAAATCAATTGGTGTTTTTTTCCTTGAAAATATTGGAGAGGTCATAGTACAGGTGTTGTGCAAAAATGTTTGTTTACATCAATACACAAAATTTTTTACCATACAGACAGCAGGAATGCATTGTGGTTAACATTTGTTTGAACATCATGAGTTTGGTATTTCCTCATAAGACTTAACATTTTTATGTCCTGCTTCTTACTCTTGGCGGAGAGGGTCGTTTTTTGAGCACTAGTTCCCCGAAATTTCTGTGGAAAGCCTGCCATATTGTAACAGATGTGCTGAGCAGCTGTGCATTAGGAAAGGGGCAACTATGATTGCCTTCTTGTGCTTTTTTGGAAGCTTTGAGATGGTGAGGATTACTACTTCTCAAAGGTAGACAAATCCTATATAAATGTTCTACATGAATGGTGTTACCAACCTGAGGCTTTCCAATTCCTTAAGAGCTTCAGAGGAGCATACCCCAAGCAACATGGTGGAATGCACCTCTTAAAAATTATGAAGGCCTGATGAGTAGGTACCACAGTAAAAACAAAGGACAGGAAATTCCTGGACACCTTGCAGGTCAAAGAAGAATCAAAGCAATCCATATAGGACAATGATCCATAAAGTCGAGATTCCTCCTGAGAAGAGGAAACGCACATACATGAGTTGCTTGTATCACAAGAAGGTTGTCTGTGGACACATTTTTGCCCTACAACTGGAGAATTAATCATAGAATCATAGAATCCTCATGGTTGGAAAGGACCTTTGAGATCATCAAGTCCAACCATACACACACAAAAAAACCCCCTACAATCTCTGCCACTAGAGCATGCCCTGAAGTGCCAAATCTACACATTTCTTAAATACCTCCAGGGATGGTGACTCAACCACCTCCCTGGGCAGGCTGTTCCAGTGCCTGACCACTCTTTCAGTAAAGTAATTCTTCCTAATATCCAATCTAAACCTCCCCTGACACAGCTTCAGACCATTTCCTCTGGTCCTGTCATTAATCACCTGGGAGAAGAGGCCAACACCCACCTCTCTCCAACCTCCTTTCAGGTAGTTGTAGAGGGCAATGAGGTCTCCCCTCAGCCTCCTCTTCTCCAAGCTAAACACGCCCAGCTCCCTCAGCCTCTCCTCATATGACCTGGTCTCCAGACCCCTCACCAGCCTGGTAGCTCTCCTCTGGACACGCTCCAGCACTTCAATGTCCCTCTGGTACAGAGGGGCCCAGAACTGAACGTAGTACTCGAGGTGAGGCCTCACCAGCGCCGAGTACAGAGGCATGATCACTTCCCTACTCCTGCTGGCCACACTATTCCTGATACAAGCCAGAATGCTGTTGGCCTTCTTGGCCACCTGGGCACACTGCTGGCTCATGTCAAGCTGGCCGTCTGCCAGCACCCCCAGGTCCTTTTCTGCCGGGCAGCTTTCCAGCCACTCTTCCCCAAGCCTGTAGCGTTGCTTGGGCTTGTTAGCTAGATTCACCCTGGAAACACTAGTGTATTCTCTGGAATGGAGTAGGCCACCTTGGTCTTGCCAAAAGCATCTACATGGGAATATAGGACAATATAGTTTCTGCAATGCAAATTCATATTTCAGCTTGTTGCAGCCACTTTCCCCATGTAGGGAAGCAAATCGTGTTGTGTTGGGGATGTACTCTGGGAGCCAAGTCTCACAGAAAGAGAATAGATTTATGTTTTTCAGAGCCCTCACAGCTTTTGAAAATTAGACTTTTTGAGCTGAGTAAATAGTTTTAAGTGAATAATTTACTAAATATACTTAAACATTATTTCTGCTCTCAGTACAGTTGTAAGCAGGTCAGTATTTTCTTGAAATTATTCATTATTTGAATTGATTCAGTGAATTGTTTTCCATTCTGTTTTTTCTATGTGGTTGAACACAAAATTCTCCTACAAATAAGCAAACTAAATAATTCAAATTGGAACTACCAGGTGGTTTTGGTTATTCACAAATACCATGCAGACACATACATGCATAGACATTTGTAGATTCTTAATTCTCTCTCTTTTCTAGATGATGGTCAAGTTAATGTTTTTCAAATACTCTTGGAAGAGCTCATACTTTGTCACCAAAGGGGAGATAAGAAAACAGTGCTGTGAGTTAGTCAGCAAGCTGTAAGACGTATTGACTTGATAGAGAGACTCCATTTCCTGACCCCAAATACACAGCAATCGTGTGTACCTATGTAATTCCACAGTATAGTATGTCCAAAGAGCCATCCTGGGCTCCACAGGTGTCATTTAATGAGGATGTATGAGAGGACATAAGAGAAGTTGCACAGGGAAGGCAAATCATGCCCAAGGTTGCATCAGCAAGAGGAAATAAGCTGCAGGTCAATGGGCGTGATTATCTCAATTTAATTAACATTTGTTAGGCTACAGATGGAATTTTGTGTCCAGTTTTGATTACACAGTTGAAAAGATAAACTGAAAAGTTGGATAGGGTCCAGCAGAGGGTCACCAAGATGATGAGAGGGTTGGAGGACCTGACATATGAAGAAAGGTGGAAGAAATTTGATTTGTTCAGAACAGAGAAGAGATGTCTCAAGGAGTATCTAATTACAGTCTTTCAACTCTTTATAGTCAGTTACAGAGAAGACTGATGTACTCTTCACAAGGACACATGACAGGCAACAGGCACAAGTTGTTTCAGAGGAAATTCTATCTTGATATTTAAAAAAAAAACTTTCACCATGAGAACAAGCAAACACTGAAATAGGTTTTCCAAAGTAATAAAATCTCCCTCACTGGATATTTTCAAGACTCCATTTTACAGGGCCCTGGGTAACCTCATTTGAGCCCAGGCCTTCAAAACGAGGTTGAACCAGAAGATCTCCAGAGGTCTCTTCCAACCTAGACTTTTCCATGATTCCATGATTTCTATAATGTTATGACTTAAATATGTAATATTCTGATTAAATAAAACCCTGTGTCTAATTGGATATTAAAGTGTTACTGAAGGTGCATGGATGTCTCAGGACATAACCTTAAAAATCTGCGCTACTCCCCCATATGAAACATTTGCCAAGAAAAACTGTAGTAAACAGTGATATGTTCAAGAATATAATTCAAAAGTTTTAGACAATTCAATTGTTCTTCTCTCTACACTCATCACTTGGCAGAGGAGTACATCTGACCCACAGAGTCAAATCCCTGATGGAAATGCAGATTTTCTTGACTCTTAATGATTATACAGTACATCTGTACAAGCTCTGTAACTCTAGCTTACAAATGCTTACATTAGCTTGCAACCAGCACCATTTCTGGGACAAAGGGCATTTTTCTCCCCTAGCTATTATCATCCAGCATTGTAGATGATGTTAGTGCAGAACACATGTTCACAGCAGTATAAACCCATTTTATGTTACTCTATTTTAATACCTGACACACATGCAATGCATGCTTCTAAACACCACATGCCCAGCACCATAAAACAAAGATGCAGAGAAAGTTTATTGCTGACACTTCTAAATCATCTTTCCCAGTTAACACAAAAGCTGCAAAGGGTTTCGAATGTGGTTATAAAACAATATACTACCGGGTTTAACAGAGATTTGGTTGCCGTAATATCTAATGTTGTATAGTGAATATTAAGAAGGACTCTAATCATAGAATCATAGAATGTGTTGGGTTGGAAGGGACCTTTAGAGGTCATCTAGTCCAACCCCCCTGCAATAAGCAGGGAAAATCAACCTGTGCCCATCCATTCATAGACACATAAACATTAAGGACAGGTGGAATCAGAGCAGTCTGTTAATCTGATCTCTTTGCAATTGAATTTTGCCCCCCAGAGCACAGCAGCACAACAGATATAATTCTCCTGAACTGCAACGTGGATGAATATAACATGATATGCCTCTACAAGTAATCATGTTTCACATTTGATTTCTACCAATGTATAACTAAAAGAAATTTGTTTAGTTTAGGAGTGGCAGTGCTATGAAATAACACAGGTGAGATCCACATCTGGCCTGTAAGTAGCTAAGGACCAATTGCCAAATCAAACAAGCACTAAAATTACCAGTGAATTGGACCATTAGTACAGGAAGACATTGACGCCAAAAACTTGTGACGCCATCAGAGAGTGGTATTGTCCTTCCGTACAATTGGAAACAGGGACAGGAAAGAGGACTTGCCTATCCTGGAAGTGTTGCAGCACATTGAAAGAAGTTTCCTTTATGATAAAATGACATTTTGGAAATCCTAGCTGTAGCAGCAATATCACCCTAATCCCCTTCATACAGTGTCAGAGCAGAAAGTGAATCCTGTCAACACACGCAGGGCTCACCTGCATTTGATTTCAGTAGATTTGCTTCTTGCAAACTATAATCTGGGAGAGGTTTCTTCAGACTGTTTGAAAACAAATAAGAATCTCGATATGAATTTGGTGCTAAATATATTTCATCTAATTCAGCACTGTCTGATCATAACAGAAATGCTAGGAAACTTGAATGACCTCTAGTAGTGTTTTTGGAATCATACAAACATCACATGAGTAGAATATTCCTTTTCCTCCCCACTACACGCAGCTTATTTCTGTAACATTTTTCAAAATACACACGGGACTCTAAGAGATGGTTTGCCGTCTATGGAGAGAAAATTCCCTGCCCAAGCTGAAGGTACTGAAGGAAATCCGGTCAAGATATCCTCAGATCTCTTGGCATACGGTTTTGCTCAGAAACACGAAGCTCCGCTGGAAAAATGAAATCTGGACCCCAACCAAACTCTCACAGACAGTAAATTGCAAAAATGCTTTTTATTTTATTATAGGCAGGTTACAAGCCCGGACATCAAAAACAAAGACTTTGGGGTCTGCCTGACAATATAGTCATGCTTTGGACACACCTGCCTGTTGTAATTTGACCACTGAAATGATGTGCTTGGATGAACAGAATCCTTCAGACAAACCAACTTCAGACAAAAATGTGCAGGATTTCAATTACTTTTAGGGAAGACTACAGGTCAGATATTGCATTTCACTCATGAATTAACATGTAAAGGGTTTCCCGTTTTCCAGTTAGTCCCTTTTTCAAGTTGCTGCAACTTTAAGAGAAACAGGAGACAGAAGCTAGATGTTGGCTGTTTCAGAGGAGGTAAGTCTTTCATTAACAAATAATTTACGAAGCTGTTGCAGTGGTACCTGATAGGAGTCTGTGTTAGAACCTGCCCTCTGATACTCCTTCAAGTCCTTCATTCCTGACAGTAGGTAAGTGTCCCTCCAACTTCTTCACAGGTTACTTGACAGACCTGTATTTATTAGGGGGCTATCAGGGATTTATCAGTTTCACATCTATTCTCACCCACCTCCAAATCCCATATTTCCGAGCCACGGTGCTGCCAGGACCCTACATTAGAACTGCAGACAGGTGTCAACGGCAGCATCTCTCTATACCCACATCAGGCACAAACTGATATTGCCAGAAATGGCTTTGAACCAGGACTTCTGCATTGTCAGGTGGCCGCGGAAGTCCTGTTGTGCCAAAGGCACTTGCGCAAGGCTGCTGTTCCCAGTAGGTCTTGTCTTTTGGGAATACTTTATGTCCCTTGCCACTGTAGGGTCAGGATCAGACTGGAGGAAGGAGGCGGGGGGACGAGGGTAACGTGTAAAATGGCAAGAGCTAAGGTTAAAAACCTCACTCCCATTTCAAAGACAGTGTGCTGGTTGAAAAGTGTCACCCGATGACTGATCAACACCATTTCCAATAGCATATAGTATAGTACATCAAGGTCCTATTTAACTGTTGCCAAAAATCAAGTGTCAGGCTTAAAAAAAAATTAGAGTAGATTTAAAAATCCCAGTTAAAAATACACAGCCAGACATTTATCTGATTTGGTTGAAATTTTTTATGAAAACATAGAATCATAGAATCATAGAACTTCCTAGGCTGGAAGGGACCTTTCAGGTGATCTAGTCCAATCATCTACCTAACTCTGACAAGAACCATCACTAATCATAGAATCATAGAATTGCTGAGGTTGAAAGGGACCTTTAAGATCATCGAGTCCAACCTTTAACCTACCCTGACAAAAGCCACTTCTAAACCATGTCCCTAAGTGCCCCATCTACCCTTTTTTAAAACACCTCCAGGGATGGTGAATCCACCACCTCCCTGGGCAGCCTGTTCCAATGTTTAATAACATTTTCAGTTTAAAATTTTTTCCTAATATCTAATCTGAACCTCCCCTGGTGCAACTTGAGGCTGCTTCCTCTTGTCCTATCACTTGTTTCTTGGGAGAAGAGACCGACACACACCTCACTACAACCTCCTTTCAGGTAGTTGTAGAGAGTGATAAGGTCTCCCCTCAGTCTCCTGTTCTCCAGGCTGAACAACCCCAGCTGCCTCAGCTGCTCCTCAGAAGACTTGTGCTCCAGACCCCTCATCAGCTTCACTGCCCTTCTCTGGACATGCTCCAACACCTCAGTGTCTTTCCTGTAGTGAGGGGCTCAAAACTGGACACAGTACTCAAGGTGGGGCCTCACCAGTGCCGAGTACAGGGGGATGATCACTTCCCTAGTCCTGCTGGCCACACTATTTCTGATACAGGCCAGGATGCTGTTGGCCTTCTTGGCCACCTGGGCACACTGCTGGCTCATATTCAGCCAGCAGTTGAGCAACACCCCCAGGTCCTTTTCTGCCAGGCAGCTCTCCAGCCACTCTGCCCCAATCCTGTAGCGCTGCATGGGGTTGTTGTGACCCAAGTGCAAGACCTGGCACTTGGTCTTGTTGAACCTCACACCATTGGCCCAGGCCCATCGATCCAGCCTGTCCAGATCCCTCTGCAGAGCCACCCTACCCTCCAGCAGATTAACACTCCCACCCAACTTGGTGTCGTCTGTGAACTCTCTGAGGGTGCACTCAGTCCCCTCATCCAGGTTGTTGATAAAGATATTAAAGAGAAGTGGCCCCAATACCAAGCCCTGGGGAACACCACTCATGACTGGCTGCCAGCTGGATTTAACTCCATTCACCACCACTCTCTGGGCCCAGGCATCCAGTTTTTTACTCAGAAAAGAGTACTCCTGTCCAAGCCATGAGCAGCCAGTTTCCCCAGGAGAATTCTGTGGGAAACCGTATCAAAGGCATGCAGGACAGAAGCTTGTTTTTTTCTCTCAGATGAAGGTTAAGATTGTTAGGCAATCAAATAAAAAAAGAAGCTTTTGTGGCTTTAGAAAAGCACCAGATACAAAGACCTGTGATAATGCAACAAAGACTGGCAAGAGTGCAGCCGTTTGTAAGTAGCTGCTTGAGCTTGAGCTTACAGGTGTAAAAGTCAGCTATTCTCTGCTCTGATCTGGCACAACTGCTCACATTCCATAAAAAGGCATGACAATTAAAGTACATTATCCCAGTCCTTGTCTCCATATCTTAGAGAACCAAATGCATTTTTACTTGAAATAAAATCCATCTTTTATTATATTGTGACAATATGGTTTTGGGAGGTATTTATAATTGAATTACAAATCATCTGGTTTAGTATGCTTAGCTTTTCTTTGCTCTCATCTACCTGTCAGCTGTAATGCTCATGAGGCATCTTATAATTCAATAATTTGCATTTCATAGACACTTAAATTTATTGTTTAAAGAAAGTCTAAATATCAGAGTAAATAAAAATATAGATAAACAATATTTTATTAATAATGATAGATATGTGTATGGTAAGGTTCATTATGAGATTCCTTTTACTTCTCAACACACAGCATTATAAAAAAGATTAGCCTCTCATTCATGTTTTGATGTATATATAGCATATATCTCCTAAATATATCAGTCAAAATTTATCCCTAGTGTAAAGCTATTTGAGGTCAGTGGAGTTTTACCCAGAATTCACTTGTTCCATTCAAACTTGTTATTTAGAGTGTAATTCAAGGATGCTCTGGTTATATGAGACAGTGGTGTTTTGAATAGAATTATTTATTTCATGTGAAAGGCCTTTCCACATGCTCAAACTATATGGAAATAATCAGTCTGTTCACTTTATTAATAGATCATGTTTCAAGACCTCTTTCACTTTGAGAAGACATTTTATTATTACATATTCTTCTTATACTTAGTACATTTTTGCATGCAAATAAACCTTGAGGAAGATTGTTTAAATAGTTTTCCATGATGCTGCCTTTGATAAACATCTTATCAACATCTATTGCTAAGAATTCAGAATGAACTACCTCTGTTTTTCTGTTTCTTTTAGACAGTAACTTTATTTTAATTTTGGTGGCTCCTGTGGAGCTGAACTCATTTTTATTGTTTCTCACATAAATAAATGAAACAACAATGAAGAGTAAATGGTAACAGTTTTGCTGCCTGATTTAGTAAAAAGTCTTGATTTTTTGTCCCCAAAGACATAAGGTGCTTTTGCACGGAAAGCCATGTAGCTTGACCTGGTCAGTTATGGAGTAAGACAAGAACTCATTTGTTACCAAATACAGTCTCAGCAGCCAGTTCAGAGAGCTCTGGTAACACAATTATTGCATCATGGATAACATCAAATTTTTTCACAGCACACTGAAAACAGTATAATTTAACGTTGTCTCAGAGCAGGCGTTATTCTGAGTAGATACATTCCAGACATTCAAGATGGGATAAAGAATCTGAATTCTACAGGAGGATAAACAAGCAGGAATGATGCTTGTGTTGACTACCTTCATTTAAGGAAGCACTGCAGCTGTCAGTATTGAAGAGGAATCCAGATGTGAGTTATTGGTCTTGCAAGAAAACAGGGATAGAGGGGCTCTAAGAAGATGGCATCCTTGTGAAACTTCATAAAATTGCATCCTCTAGGGTTCTTGTATGGAAGCTGTAAAACCTTGAGGCTGTATTGAGCAAGGCTCTAACAACTGCAGAAACTGATACCATTCGTGCACTACCATAACACAGGAAAAATGGCCAAGACTTTAGCCCCTCTACACCACTAGAAAAATAAATAATTATGAGAGAACATGCATTTAAATATGCCTCTCAAAAAGTCCATTTTTCATACTCACTCCTTCTATTTTTCTTCTCCCTCTGTACCAGTGAAGTGCTTTCCACAAACCCCAGTTCTTTTTCTTTTCCCTATGACATTGATATTTTGAAAGGAGCAAAATCAAGGCTGTGAATATCTGCTTATCTCTCTTTGAACTTGCTTTAGAGCTGTAACAGCAGGTAACCATTTAAGGAGGCCGGTTCTGTAAAGACCTGGTGGTGGCCCATTGTGGGAGCTTGCAATGATGCTCAGGAGGTGCAATGATGTACAGTTTGTTCCTTTCCTTCTCCCTCCTGACTGGCAACAGTCTGGCAGCAACTTAGGGTGAAAAAGAGTCATTGAGGGCAGAATAAGTTCCGCTGCCCCACATGCCTTTGAGTGGAGGTTGAGGAACACTAAGAAATGACCCAAGACTTGGTTTCACTTTTTAGCTAGCACAGGCAGTGTGGCCTCATCGACACCTGGGGATGCAGGCTTGAGTAATGCATGGCCCTGGCAGAGGGTTCACTCTTGCATCAGAGGAAAAGCAGGAAAAAAAATGTGGTTCTTGGAACCAAAACTTTCTTTCCAGCTTATGCCAAGGCAGTTCAGCTATGTGCCACCCAAAGGCTTGTGACAAAGCCACTTTTAACTGTGCAATTAGCTGTGCTGGCAGCAAGCTCAGCTGAAAGCCTTGGCTCATGTTTGATGGGGCTAGCCTACGTACAGACACAACAAAAATAAAAAAGCTGCCTCGGCTGTGTACGCTGCCATCCAGAGACTTCTGTGGAAAGCACAGACTTTCCATTACAGGTAGCCTAAAACAGCGTCTCTTCTCTGATGCTACATTGTAATCTGTTGACTATGTGATTCCTTTACATTGAATCACTTTCCCCTGTAATTAGAGCCCTTGTTATCCTTTCTTTTGCCCCTTTAAAAAATAGTCTGCTCATGAATTTAATAGAACTTTGTCCTGTAAAATAGAGTTGAGTGAATATTAAATGCTTATTCCTGGAAAATATGTTTGCTCATTAAATTTGACAGTCATTGCTTATGTGGTAAATGCTGTCAGTGCCAAGAACCCTTTGGCAGTTTCTGCCAGCTACAGGTCCATTATTTTAATTGCCTTTAACCTATAATCAATATTTGCTGCTTTCAATACAACTAGATGCACAGCTAAGTGATACGAAGAAGAGATTTATAGTCTATTGCACCTTATATTCTGCTTTAATGTGTAGGAGATGCAGCAAAATGCAACGTCACAATAATGTTTCCATCATGAAAACTATTCCAGCTTCTTAGGCAACCTTTCAAAGGAGAAACCAAAACATCTGTCTGGTTTGCTACAACAAACTTGACACGCATTTTTAGGTCACATTCAGTTGCATCAGTGTAAACTTAGAATGATTAATTAGTAGCTCATG
This sequence comes from Rissa tridactyla, assembly GCF_028500815.1. Lineage (NCBI taxonomy): Eukaryota > Metazoa > Chordata > Aves > Charadriiformes > Laridae > Rissa > Rissa tridactyla. The sequence goes on along the minus strand of NC_071467.1, from coordinate 28,733,045 downwards.
GAATTTAACTTTGTTTGCAAATGAGAATGGGATTCTGCTTGCAGGACCGGATTGCTTTCATTAACAGTTGCAAAGCTGTGCATGACCATGACAGCAGCTCCAGAGAGTTATCACTGGAACCTGTAACGCATATAAAAGTCAGCTTTTCCCTATTCTTGGGATTGGCTGTTATATGCTGTGTCTGACAACTGGGCAAAATGAAGGACTGAAGAATACCATGCATTCAGAGAATGGCACATAGTGGGAGTCATTCTGGGTGCATCAAGGAAACTACACTTTCAGTTAAATAATTTTGCATTTCTGGACGTTCTTTGTTTCTCTTTAGAAGCAAAGGGACTCCACATTTGTATGAGAAATAAGTAGGTAGCTTTGGTCTAAAATGCATGACAATCTTTGTACCAGTGGTATTTGAAAGGTATGGCTTTAAATTATAAATGAACATCCCATCCTTAGCTGAATATAAGTTCCATTTCTCCTATAGAGATTATGTCTGAATATGACATTTAAATCAGGCCCATTCATCTCCTGAATCACGATCTGTGAACTCCTTTTCAACAACTGTTGCTACCGAAAGGAAAGAATTCTTGGTAAAGTCTCAACTTCATCACAATTAGAACAAGTAATCCAATTGACTTCATTTGGGGCAGAATTTCATCCTTGGAGTTTAAACTGTTTCTTAGGAGAAATTGTCTGAGGGGTGCACAATTTAAACTAGTTTCATGCACAGAACAATGTAGAACCACAAGAAAATACATTTCTCAGTGTGCCTAATTGCATCAACAAAATGAGGATAGTTGGGTAAGTAGATAACACAAAACTATTTAGAAGGAAGGAAGGGAAAAGACAGAGCAAAGACAGAGGCACAGACATGGAAAAGGTTGTATTACTTTGTATTACATCCATTCAATTTCCATTAAAAAGGAGATACTATCACTGGGTTGTCCTCTTGCAATTTCTCAAAAGTAAGCATAATCTTTTTCTCATGTTTTTTCCCCATGTACGTGGTGCATTTGCAGGCATACACGGTCCGCCGCCTCCTGCTCACTCTCCCACAGCCTGGCATAGGTAACTCTGCTCTCGCAGCTGACACAGTATTGCGGCTCGGCCAGCTGGCACAGCACACTCCTACACGGGACCACAGCCCCTCCAGGGACCACGAGTCCATCTCTAAACTGTAGCTGCACTACTGAGCCAACTCAATAATTTATGCTGATTAATAATACATCGCAGTGAATCATTACTCCTTTAAATTTTAAAACAATTGTTTTAGCATTTTTAATGTTTATGTGCCATCGATGAATGACTCTCTTATTTATTTCAGCTACAGACATACTGGATTATAATAGCAAAGACATTGGCTCTCAGTGGACAAGAACAAGGTTCTGGGGGGAGGTCAGACTGGTAATTAGCTAAGAGAAAAGAGGGTGAAATAGAGCTGCACATAATCATTGTAAAAACTGGAACTTGCAAAAGGAAAGGAGATACTTTCTCCTGTTGATACCAACCTCCCACTCCAATATCAAGGCAGTTCCCCAGACTATGAAGAACTATGATAATTATAAGACAAAGAAATTAGATCTGCTGTGTTATAATGTTATGCCGAAGGTAATGACAATAATACATCTGGTCAGTAGCTCACTGAACGAGAACGCTTTGAACTCTCCTTACAAGCACCACATACATTACAGAACCATTATATTTACTGGTACACACCACAAGACACTATGAGTCATGTATTTCATACAGTGGAACTCATAAATTAGCCATAGGACAACCCAAAGCTCTTAGCTGCTATACTGTGGCTAATGCAAACAGCTGCTTCCTCTGATACGGTATTGATGTTTTTAAATACTGCCCCTTGGTGACAGCTTTGAGGTCTAGTAAAACAATCTTTCGCACAAGCACAGTGTTATGACAACAAAGGAGCAAGTCATTCATAAAGCAGCCACATAAACTGAAAATATCACATGTAGGAAACTCACAGTAGGTTAATTGTCCAGCCAGTTACCCTGAAATTAAAGCTTCTGGAGAGCAGTATATACGTCCCGAAAGTATCTGTCAGCAATTTCAGACAAAGACAGACAAAGCTAAAAATGCACCCTGTTTGCAAAATGTCTTTTTGACCTGTCAGGAAAATAAAGTCTAATTTTCCAGAAGCAGAAAAGATGAGTAAAGATATAAAGAACCAGAAGGTACATTGACTTTTCATGAATGTGTATGGCCCATGTACCCAGGATGACATGTGCAAATACTTCAGGCAAAATTTAGACCTAGTATAAGTGGTTTTAGTATTAAAAGAAAGAACTGCAGTCTGCAAGTTTCTACAGCAGCCCAAAAGCCTGTCTGTAATGATTCCTACTACTTTTTGCAAGTGCAGCATTTTACAGTTTTCCTGTCCTCCATTCAAGCTTGGCCCACAGTCCCTGTATCTAACCCAGTATCCAGCCAATTTCTAAACTGTAAAAACCATCCTTCCCAAAATGCTATTAAGACCTAGCCCTGGAAGAACACGACAGAAGACTGAGCTTCGTGCTCATAAACCCCACTTGCCCTGGGATCCGCAAAAGTGACAGAGCAGCTCTAACACCGAGTTATGTTTCTCCTGCCGTACTCTGTTGAGGCACGTGTCTCACAGAACAGTCATGACTCCTACATTTTAGAATTTGTTCTTCCTCGGATCAAGTTTGTAGTTCAAAGACTATCCATTTCCCTAGATTCTGGAAAGAAGAAAAAAAATTATTAAATCTGGAATAGCTAGGGAGAGCTGAGTGTTTTGTAGTTATTGTGCTGTTGCATTTTTCCCGTCAGGTTAAACTTCATTTTTTATTTAAAAAAAAAAAAAAAGTAAAAAATGTTGCTTAGAATTTTCCAGTTAACTGGCAAAAACTCAGAATCTTGCAATAAACTTATATTGTTTGTCTGCCCAAAATGTGTGCTCAAATTCTCTTTTAACTAACAAAATTGTTTGGGAAAATAAACTGTTTTAGCCCCATCCCAGCAACTTTTATTATAATTACTCAGGTAGACCATTCTGATCATGACGACCTACTCCTTTGTCTTATTGCTTTTACATTGTGCTTTAAGAGCAAAATTGAGGACGAAGGAGTAAGTCTGCAGGGAGAAAAGGGTTCAGGAAAGGCACTTGGTCAGACGACATGACTTCCAGCTGAGCTCCACAGCATCTCTCCGTGGGCTGTACGATAGCAGTTTACAGAGCCATACAGAATGCATTAGATTGTAAACTTTTATTTGGATATAAACGCTAAAGTTATTTGAAACAACGATTTAATATATTTGTGTATCTAGCCAGGGAGTTTTTTTGTTATTCTCCAGGAATAATGACAACTGTTTGACTCAGTACACAGATCTCAGTGGAGCAAGGGGTTGTAAGTCAGATTAGAGACTGAATAGATATCACAAACCACTGAACTCCAATTCAGCTAATGACTAAATTGCAGTGGAACTTGGATTTTGAATTAAATTAAGGTTCTACTATCTAATTTTCTGCCTGTGCTAATAGTTCAAAAATGACTGAACATAAGTATGTTTTATTCACATGAATCGCTATAGATTTGTTGAAAAGGACAAAAAAGTATCCAGTTTATTATGTGTTTATAATCTGCAAGTACATAGAATCATAGAACAGTTCGGGTCAGAAGGGACGTTAAAGATCATCTAGTTCCAACCCCCCTGCCATGGGCAGGGACACCTCCCACTAGACCAGGTTGCTCCAGTTGTGTCTCTCTGAGTCCCGGGTGAACAAAGCAGGAGTACTTTGTAAGTACGAATAAGAGCTGAAAAGTTAATAAAGTCTTATTTGCTCAATAAAGAAGGGAGTAGGTGGACAAACAGGATTTAGTCTGAATCAGAAAGGAGGCAATATCTAAGATGCTTTAGGAACTAAATAGAAAGAAAATGTCCATTAGATTGGAAAACTTGTGTCCTTTGTGTTATTTAATAATCCAGCACAGTTTCAGAAAGCTAACTGCTGAGCCCCAAGCTGGCTGGAGATCTCTTATGTATTCTAGATTGATTGAGAATCAGTTTCTGATGTCAGGTTTAGGTCTCTGCTAGTCATATATCTATGCCTCTGACAGTCATTTGCAGACAGATTTTTCAGAGGCAGGAAGGGAAGGCACAAACTCTGTCCCTGTGTGTATTACAATTATACGCAATTGGAAATATCGAACTTGTAAAAGCAGCAGCATGTATTTAATGAAGATTAAAAAAAAAGGAAAAAAAAGATAGCATAGCATGAGGTTTTAATTACTGTTACACAAACCCTGGAATGTGGGAAAAGTAAATTCCTGCAGGCTACATGAAAATCATGCCTCAGGTTTAGCCCACAGATGTCTGCAGCCACTGCATGTGCAGCACATCGGGCCATTCCACCTAAGGAGTGTCCTATAGCATTTCATCTTCCCCAATTTCCCTGTGGCTTAATCTTATTTATATGTTCTCTCTCTCTCCTAAAAACTATCTCCACAGTTCCCAGCAGCTATCCACAGCCAGGTGGACAGTTGTATAACACTGAATAAAAAAAAAAATAAAATGCAGTCTGTTGCAATGATTAGATTAGTCTCGGTAGGACTTTGGAAGCTCTGAACGCCTCAGACACGTACCATCCTGCCCAACACACTGGAGTGGAACAGGGCAGTGTGCAATATCTCAGGCATTTTTCTTTCTTTGAAGGCCAAACATTATTCCTTTTAGTTAAAAAATGAACTCTATAAGCTATGTCATAAGGCCGAAGACCCTTCCATAATCCTTTGTGGATCTTTTCCATGTCTTCTTATTGGCTGTCCTGATTCAGGTACATCAGTCCTGAATTCTCCATTTTTTGTGTTCTTTAGCTAAAACTAATCTGAGTCAACCAAGCAGCGTATTCATATTCTTCAGCCGTATTCTGAATGGTATGGTAGTTGAATCATCTGTTATTCATATTCATGCACTCAGGTTTTTTATGGCCTCAAAAGAATTTATTCACATTACAACAGCTCCTGTAATAAGTATCCAGCTCAAAAGACCAAATGTCTCATGGCTGTTTCTTGCATATAGAATATCAGTGCAACATGGAATTTCTATAACAGCAAGTCCATTAATTAGCACTAAATTACAATGCAGCACCTATATAAAAGACCATGAATACCACACAAATTCATTTAGATTACTGTTATCATGCTGAATACTAAATGAAGTTGGAAAGACAGGACCTTTTAAGTGTCGTCAGATGTTTTTGATCAGTGTTTATCTTTATTGGTATAATTTAATGAGAGATCATATGTTAATATGCAGCTGGAGAAAACTACCTTTCAGACTCAACAAGCCTGAGAAGAATTGCCAGCTGCCATTGCATATACCAGAGCTGTAATTACCAATCATCACGGAATAAATTTTAAAAAGCAAAATATCCCAACTATCATACATGCAAAGTGCCTATGGACTTAAGCTTGAAAAAATGAGGAGGATCTGTTCTTATTTAATTGCAACCAATGGGCTTTTTTTTAGTTTGCTACTAACCAAAGTTATTCCCCTTAGTTTGTGCTCACTCTTTTCAGCGATACATTTGGGAACAGCCCCTCTGAGTCCCAAACACATCATTTTTAAAACTTTCTCTCCCATTCCTCCTTAAAGACAATAAAATTTTACTCTTTCTCTAAGAAATTTTGCAACAAGTTTCCAAAGTCTGTCAGTCCTTCATTATCTCAATTAAGTAAAGTTTCTTAGGTAATAATCAGAGTCTCCTTGGAAGCATGTTCTGTGCATGGGACGTTGATGGCTTCTGAGTGCTTGCAGAGGGTTGCTTCTGTTGTCAATTTGAATCACTGGGGTCTAGTGCCATATTGTAATTGAGGCAAGACCTATGGCATCGTCTTTGTACTGTATCTATCCCAACCAAACTGTATAAATAACATACTGGGTTTTTTACGCTGTTGTAACTTATTAACAGTTGATATTATGCACATGTGCAAGTAGACTGTAAAAAATAAATTCCTGCCTACAATTAAAAAAAAAATTCAAAAAAGGTTTATCTCTCAAGAACAGCTGAGTCAATTCAGAGAACAAAACAATTTACAGTCTTAGTCTCTCCTGAAATCAAAATCATTCTGTGTCTTTCCTATAGATGAAGCCCACCTGTGAGCCACTTTATACTATCACCCAAACCCTTCTTTTTTCCCATTCCTAGTGTGTACTTCCAAATGTCTTCAAAGTGAAGGTGTGTGTCTCTGTTAGTCATGAAGGCCTATGTTATATTTGCATTTTCACTTAGGCACAGTTTCCTGGGAACTGACATAATATTTCTTCTTTGCTGGTTTGAGTCACTTGATAAATAGCATACTTAGGAAATGTTACCACCCAAGAACACTAGTTATTTTATCTACTTTCCTGATGCATTTTAGAATTTCATGTGATTGTTCCCAAGGATCAGCATATAATGCATAGCCATTTCTTTTATATATTTTGGCCAGCATTAAAGCTATTCATATAGTAATAAGTCACTCTTCGTAGCATTTCCTGAGGCAAGTACCCTTTGTCAAAAGGGCTCTTTTGCTGCTATGTCCAGGTAGATGGCAAGGATCTCTGAAAGGGTTTCTGTAACATTCCCCTGGATAAAATTGATTTCTTTCGCTCTTGGGAGTACAACTTGTATGATGTGTTGCCTCCCTTTTCACCTTTGAGGTCTCCTAGTGCCAAGTGTGCTCATTTTAATGGAGAAGGAAAGAGTTTTGAATTGGCCATGATCTTCTCCAGACACTCTCAGAACCAAAATCAGAACATAAGAGCTGAGTCTGTGAGAACATTCTTCTGCTAGTTTGGAAATCTAGACAGGTAGTCAAAGCCCGTACAAGACATTAATTATTTTCTGAAAAGCTCTATTCTGAGTGGCGATCAGACCTTATCAATGAAGGAAAACACACATCTGCATATGTATCTTCTGAACTTCCACTGAAGTAAAACAATATAATCGTCTTTTGTGGAATACCTCTGGAATATATTTTAATCTTCTTGGTAAGAAAAATCAAAGGAAAGAAGGAGGAAGAATACTACGCCAGAGCTCTTATACTAACTTATAGCAAGTAGTACCATTTTGAAAGGTAAAGTGCAAGAATTCATTACAACATTACCCAAAGACAGAGAAGAAAAGTCTAGAAGCCTTTGCCAATGGAGAAAAATGTGCAGTCTGAGGACTACAGTAAGCTTATTCCACTCCTATACTGGCTTGAACTACACTGATATACTGGGATAGCGAACGACAAACAGGAATTTTCCTGGAATTGGAAGTCACAACAGAATGATATAGCTATATATACTCAGGTGTCACTGGAACTGATAGTCAAAAGAACTGGGACTATGTATACACAATACTTTTAGATTACTGATTTTCAACCCTGAGGTAGATGGACTGCTTCTGGAGAGTCAATGAAAGATAGGCCTCTTTTTTTGTCAGTAGTCTACATTTTGCTACATAAGGGTTCTGTGTCTTCACTGGAAAATATTTAAAGATATACAATAATAATATTAAAAAAAGAGTAGAAGTAGGTGGTTTAGGTGTTTGCTCAGAAATACTCTATAGGAACATAAAAATGCAGTCTCTGTGGGAACCTGAAAATAAAACCAAAATAAAGATCATGTTAAAGCAGAAGAAAGTGAGAGTGCAAAATCAGCAAGCTAAGGTTTCAGAAATAAGTCTGAAGAGTATGAAAAAGGGAATTCTAGGACCATTACCAGCAGAAAAAGTAGAGCAAACGTCACAGAGAAGATTGAAGATGAGTTTCTTTGTTTCAGTCTTCACTAGAAAGGTTAACTGTGACTAGAATTTTAAAAATTAATTTTAATGAAAGGGTAGACATTCAAGCCAGAAGAAGAGAAGGACAAGTTAAATAATATTCAAATAAGATAAATGTGTTCAAGTTATCAAGGCCTGACGAAATCCATCTTAGAACTAGCTCAAGCAATATCTGAGCCATAATCAATTATATCTGAAAATTCATGGAAGACCAGCAAGGCCCCAGAGGAGCAGGATAAATGAAGAATCTGTCTTTTAAAAGGAAAAAGGAGAACTCAGGGAATTATAGATCAGTCAACTTAACTTTGGTCCACTGAAATATTTCTGAACAAATATTTAAAAACAGATATCTAGAAGATAACAAGGCAATATAAAAAACTAACATGGGTTTGTCATATCAAACTAATCTAAATTCCTTCCTTGACAGATTAAATGACCTAGTGTGTGGGGAAAAGCAGTAAATGCTTAAGCAGGGCTTTTGGTACAGGATATTCTCATATAATATTTTTCTAATCAAGATGAGAAATTTTGGTTTAGATGTTATTACTATTAAAGGGAATACAATTGGTTGGAAGATTACTCTCAAAAGTGCTATTGATATTTGACTATCAAATTAGAGGCATTTCAAAGTAGAATCCTTCGGGAATCTATCCAGAACTTGACTTCTCCCAGGGCTCAAGGCCACTATTTTCAGTAATGGTTTGGAGGAAGAACTGGGCAATATGCTTACAAGATATGCAAATGGCATAAAAATGTGAAAGACTACAAAGGTGTTCTAAGAATACCAGAGTATCTTGACAAATTAGAGATTCTGAAAGTGACAAAATTATTTGCATTATGAAAGGGAAACTGAATGGACAGTGTATTCACCTATTTAAGCAGCAGTGCTGCAGGAAATGATCTCAGGTGTATATTGGTTGAGAAGCAAATTATCAATTTGTGGTGCTGTCAGAAAAAAAAAGAACTCTTTCAAGGACACATTAAAATACAAGAAGCGGTTATTCTGTACTAGTGAGATTTCAGGTAGAATTTTTTGTTTAGTTTTCATTACCTCAGACCATAAGAAAGAGTCTGAAAAAGAGCAAGAATGCTAAAAGATTTTGTAAATGTGGTATACTGGAAAGTTGTTGAGAGAATTGAGTGTATTTCATCTAGAAAAAAAGGATTCACCAGCCCTCGATTTGCTATGAAAATTTGTTACTAAAAGGATCGCAATCAATCGCTGTCCTTGCAAGAGAAACAATAAGTTAACTGTTCAATAAAGTAACAACAACCAAGAAGGAAGTTGTACTTTATAAAAGTCATTCTAAAAGTAACTCTGGAAGTGGCTGTCTAGGTATATTGGGCAATATCTACAGAAACTCTTACTCGTTGTGCCTTAAAATCCCACGCCTAAGAATCAGTAATCACCTAGGAGAAGTGAATTCCCAGTTCTCCGTGGTTTGTACAAGCAGGGTTGTGTGTGATGGCATCCTTTCAATCTGCCTGAGGAAAAGGAGTCTTTAAGGTCTAGCTGGTCCTTTGTGGATTACCTTGTAATAGGCGTTTGAAAAGCACACAAATAGTTGTTGGATCTTCTTTGATGTAAATATTCTCCACTGGGGTTCTTAGAAAGTGAGATAAATGTGTTGACTCAATTAAGCAATCCCCTGTTTCAAGAGACCTAAGCGTTTTCCAAATTATTGAGTATGATCTTGCTTTGTTGTTATTAATAGAAAAAAATCCATTACAGCTGTTTCCCCCCTCAGTTTATTTTCACTTGTTAGTCAAGTTTCATTTTAAATGGTTCATAATTCATCAAAGGTGAATTTGTGTCTGACTGTGAGTATATTTCTATCAGTGAGAGAGAGAACGCAAATTACAGTTCATGTGTCTGCCCCCAATTAAGGTAATAGGGATAACCTTCAGGTTGTGTGAAGAAGGAAGATTGTGTCAATTCTAGTCTGAGAACCAATTTTCCCCAAACTGTTGTCAATGCCAAATGCCAATTTCTGACAGGCAATTATCGCTGCCAGGACTTGATTTTTCCTGGGAATTTTTTCTTTTTTTTTTTTTTTTTTTGCATCAGATGCTATGCTCTAAGCCAGCATCACAATTTTGAATAAAGCAATGTAGGTGCTAAATAGTTTCTTTAACCTGTGAACACGCAATGGCAGGTCCTGAACCTTTCCAGTGGAGCCAAAACAAGGGAGCTGTGAAGAAATTCTAAGCATCTGGTAGCGTGGAAAGGAACCAGTGACTGACTGAGAGTGATGCTGATGTAAAAGCCATGATATCTCTTTCAAGTTTCATAAAGAGCCATAGCTTGGAACAATTGTAGTTCTTGAGATTTTCATAGTCCAAACAGTACCTGGTCAGTGCATGCAGCTGAAGAAGTGCACAACAGAGAGAAGAAACAGTTCTGTGAGGAAATTTTATACCTTTAGAGGATTCTAGAATAAGGGATAAAGAAACAGAAACAACCTAGGGGGTAGAGTTAACGGATTTTTCACTCAGCCCATGCTGGCACAATCTGTAACACTATCAAATAATAAATACTTTTATTTATTAATTCCCAGTTATATCTGATATCGTACCAAGTGCGGTATGAAACACAACTCCTAAAAGTCTGTGTAGCATGTGCCAGTTTTCCCTCCCTCCCCCGTCCTAAAAAAGGGTATTGAAATCTCACCACTTGAAGACTTTCCCAAGACCCCAGGAAATCACTGAGACAGTTACCAGATACTTACATACATCTCCAGTTACAATGTCTTACTCGAGCAACGGCAGTGCATTTCAAATGGAGTTTGCAGTAGTTACCATTCATCCAGCAGAAGGTGCATTAGGAAGCCTACTTTGCTGGAGAATAGATATTTCCTCCTAATGATTATTGCATATGCTCCTGTTTTGACAGAGCCAAATCACCCGTTTCTGACAAGTAAACTTAAACGTCAATGTGCAATTTCCTATGCTAAGCTCTTGCCTGTGCACAATTCCTAATACCCATAACCTGATGAAGAAACGAGGAGGATCTGCAGAAACTGCCAGCAGAGCCCTGCAGCTGTTCTTGTCTGATTATACTACCTTGGCATCAGTCCATTATTTAAAGATTTCTAACTGATGGTGATGGGCAGCCCACTGTGCAGAACAGGCTGTTCTCAAGTGGCCGGTCTGAGCAGAACATGGCCAACTTACAGCTCACATGGTTCTCAAAATCTGTGGGAGTCAGGCTGCGCCAAGCATTTATTCTGGATGCCACTGTATTTCAAGGCATGCAATAATAGCTTTTCCAGTAGAAATACAGTACATCCCTAATGAATCCTACAGTGCTGACCTCACAATAACTGGACAAAGTGCTCAGTTATTTGATCAGCATAACCCAAGTACAGCAGTTAATTTTGAAGAAAAGAGTAAAAAAAAAAAAAAAAAAAAAGAAAAAGAGATACATTCCATCTTCTTAACTCCACTGCAAGATAGCACATTTGAATAACAGTTTTAATTAAATTAAGTGAGTTTAATTAAGATTAGGCTGCTTCAGGGAAGACAAAGCATTGTTCAAGGCTTTTAAAATGCTTTCTTTCCTCTTTTTCCTGAAGAGTGTGTTTTGCTGTACAACATCCTAAAGTCATGTAGTTCATTACATTGCCAATCTAGTAAGCTTTGGTTTTTTGCCATTGACAATAGCACATGGCATTTGATAGAGGGAGGTTGTAATTAAATGGTTAATAAAAATAAAATATAATTTTAATTTTTAGCTTGAAAAATGAAAATCTGGCAGCATCTGGTTATGTACTATGTATCTCTGGACACGGTTTTACCTACACTGCTGTTAATATTCTTTTGTGTAAATAGTTGTCTATGCTTCAAACATTTTATTACAAATATTAAACAAGGAACCAACTACAGAAGAAAAAAAAATGTGCTTAACTTTTGATTCCATCAAGTAAATAAGTAGGAAGTTCTTTTTGAGGTAAGGGTTATAACTGTGGACAAGAAAATTAGCAACTTGGGAAAAGGCCATGAAGATAATTAAGGGACTGGAGTGTCTTTCACATGATGAGAGGCTGAGAGAGATGGGACTGTTCAACCTGAAGAAGAGAAGGGTTGGGGGGATCTGATCAGTATGTGTAAATACCTGAAGGGAGGGTATGAAGAAGAGGGAGCCAGTGGTGCCCAGCGAGGCAAGAGCAACAGATTACAAAACATGAAAGTCCATCTGAACACAAATTGTGGGAATGTAAAATATTCACTGTCAACTGTTCAATGTTACTGTCACTGTTGCCCAGTGAGGTCTTAGAGTATCCATTCATGGAGATATTCAAATCCAATTGTATATGCTCCTGGGCCGCCTGCTCTAGGTGACCCTGCTTGAGCAATGGGGCATTGCATTAGAAGATCTCAAGACGACTCTTCCAACTTCAACAGTTCTGTAATTCTGTGATTCAAGTACAAGTCAGAATAACTGCAGGAAGAGGGCTTTAAGGTCATCCCTTGTGAATACTGGACAACTGCTGCAGAAGCCATCCTACTGAGGTACTGCAGAGAGGGAAGGAAATGATTGTACAGAAATGCCAAAGAGTCAAGAAAGAGAAGTAATTGTTTTGAAGTTCTTGAGGAATCTGACTGTTCTGCCAGTATGGGAATTTCCAAAGATACGAGCCAAGTCTTTGGCTGATACAAACAAACACTGTTTCAGTCAAGTTAAAGAATGTGCTTTAGATTACATCACATGTAGATTTGACCTGTAAGAATTTGTCTAATAGCAAGAAATGAAAAAATATTAGGAAAAATCATTAATATTTCATTAATGAAAATTTTGAAGTGTTTTCATCTGACTTTAGAAACCGTCCTACTTTAGAGTCAATGAGCAGTGGATTATTTGAGCTCTACTTGCAAGCAGAAACAGTAGAAATAATACATGCTATATTCACTAAGACTTAATATCACACTGAGTATCTTCTGCATAAAATTAATATCTTTGCAATTTACATGCTATTGGTTAGTTTCATAGGCCATCCAATTAAGAGAGAGAAAAGATACTACATTGTGCAACCGTGCACCAGCTGAATTAAAGGCAGATCACTAACAACCTAAACAGGAATAATTATAGTAATGAGAAAGACTGCAATAATTTTAAAACAAAAATTAATTTTAATTTAGAAAACTTTAATAGGTGTTTTATGTGCTGACCAAAAGGACTCACTTTGACGTTATTCATAATATAGAAAAAAAAAAATAATCATCGGATAAAGGTAGTAATGAATAGGAAATATTGATGCTGAAGCACAAATCAACATAGTTAAAGAAGCAAGAGAATGGTAAATTTTCTTGATAAATTCAAAGATCTATGGATTGCAAAATTAAAATTAAAATTTTCCACTCCACTGAAAGTCTTCTATTGTAAAAGTTTATACCATTTCTAATGAGGCTAGCAATGTTTGTCACATTGAAGATGTGAAAAGGAAGGGAGGTGAAGAAATTTGACAAAGAAAATAGTTCTGTTGGCAGGGTCACAAAGAAGACACTTAAGTTTCCAATAGCAAACCAATCAGGAAGCTCATCTGAAAAAGCACAGAACACCTCAAAGGAAAAAAAGAAAATAGAGAAGAGATATGTTAGGAACATGTGCTGGCCCTACCGATAAGATTTTTTCCTTCCTGATACTTTGTGCTACTTGCTTGCCCTTCCTCTGGCTTTCATAGAATTCTATATCTGGGAGTAGCCATAGAGTCAAGGATAATAGTGGGACACCAGAGGCATGGAGAAACTGTCTTGTAAAGAGCTTAATATGCAGTACAATGATTCTCTCCATTAGATTTATATTTAAGTGTGAGAACTGATATGATCTCCATCAAGGTAAGTAAATTCTGTCTTCCAGCAGGAAAAGGAATCAGAAAACATTGTCCACTTTAATTACCCAGATTTCTTCCCCATGCTACTTCCTGTCTGATTATCTACTTGGAAGAGCAATATTTGTAGAATGCCTAGATATTGTATAGTAACTTATAAGTGGCCAATTTTATGGACTTTTGCAATGGGACTTCGGGGCTTGGTCAACAACAACAAACAACATCTTCAAGCAAGATGAATGTTTGCCGACAGTAGAAACATCAGGCTTATCAAAGGAGCTCATTATAAGTAGGATAAAGGGCAGCTGGCTTAAAAACAGTAAAAGACATGTAGGCTATATGCTGAGAAAACTTTCTAACTATGCAAACAGAAAAATATTTGGACAGGTTGATTGAAGATTTCATGGACTAGCACTTGGAGTTTCTTAGAAAAAAACATCTGTTGAGATTAAGAACAGATTATCAAAATTTGCATTGGGAAAATTGACTAGATAATATTTTTATGCTATTTTAGCTTTGTTTTCTGTGATTTCTATGAAGGCATAGACTGATGAGACAAGATAGATTCACCTTCTCTGCTGCCACAGCACTGCATCATGTGCTTGCTGCAGGTACATTCTTCCAGCCTGGAGCTGCTTGGCCCTTGATATGGGCTTTCCAAGACAGGGTGCTCCTCTCCCGTTTTGAGCATAACTTCAAGAACAGATGGACACATGCATTTTGAAACAATGAAAAGCAGTCATGTTAATATTAAAGGGTGCTGTGTGGGATAGGGTTTTCCTGGGGACCAGGAATGGCAGGGGGTCCCCAGGGTGTTGTGGCAGGGCCAGGCAGCCCGTCCCGCTTCACTGCCCCAGACAAGGAGCAGGGCAGCCGGGGGCAGCCCCTGTGATCAGGCACCTCCCTGGGGACAAGGGTGGGACAAGGCTGGCCTGAGATGTCAGACCATGTGGGGAGCTGGAGACCTAAGATTATTTTAAACTACAATTACCTGAGTTAAATGGCCTGGAATTACAGAAATAATCTTATCAATTAAATGATAAAGAATTATAATCACGGTATTGAGTGTTTCTAAAAATGATGGTAAAAGGTAGATTGAAACTGGGTGGGACAAACAGAAGAGAAAATTCTTTCTTGCAAAGCTTCTTTTCTGCCAGCAAGCCATCTGCTGTTATGGTAGAAATTCATTAGTGGATATTGGTTTAATAAAATGCATAGCAGGCAAATAGCAGAAATAATGTCCTCGGATCCAAATTAAGGTAAAGAACTCAGTTCTAGTGAGTGTGACATTTTTCCATCTATATCTATATAGAAGGTACAGTGGCTGATCAATGCTCCTGGGTGTAACTTAACCAATGAAAAAAAAAGGAAATATAACTCATTAATAGGATTGCTAAATAAGAGTTGCTGTTTATGCTGTAGAGGAAGGAAAAGCAGAACAGCAAACTTGTGTTGTATATATACTTCCAATATAAATAAGTCACCCTGAAAACTGAAAATAATAGCAAGCAGATCTTTTCCTAGCTAAAACTTGAGGTTCTTGGAGGACCTTTTACATTTTTTTACTATTCATCTCGGTTTCGTTTACTCTCTTTGTTCAAATGTATGTTATGATATCTCTCAGTAACTCTAGTCAAGTATCAGTCCTTTATTATTCCAGGTTATATAGAGACTATTGGTAAACAGGATACACCTGGTTCTAGAGACCTAGGTGTGTAGACCCTACAATCCAGGGCTTTATTTACAAAAGAAAGTTATTTTCAGTATAAATCAAAATGTATTAGCTTTATGCGAACAATCTGTTTTATATTCACATTTAGATAACCCTTTCTAAATAATTCCTGCTTTAAAAAATCTATAACCATATTTCCAAATCAGTAATCCACTACAAGATTTGTGTTGATGCATCTCTATTTTGAATAAATATTTCAAATCTGTTCTGACTGTGCTTCCAATCCCAATTGCTGGTTGTTTACCACATGTTCTCTACTGCTCCAGTTTTATCCTAATAGAGTAACTCCATCCTACTTAAATGCTGGTGCATAATCATGAGCCACTTGTGACTTGATCTTGATAGCAAATTCATAGACTCTGAGTTTGTTCCTGCCTTGATACTCTGTATTTATGTGCAGCCTCATCAAGAAACCCTGAAGTATCTTGCCTCACAAGACAGACCAAGTACAGTCTCATCTCACCACTTGTCAGTGAGATGTCCGTATCTATAAACTGCTAGGAGACAAATGAAGAAAAGGTATTTCCTGGGACATGTGACACTGAAGCCATGACAAAAACTCTAAAGACAAAAAGTAGCCTCTCAAACATGTTTCCAACATATACATATGCTCTGAGAACCTTAAATAAAAAATTCCCCAATAAATCACCACAGTGCACGTCTGCACAGGCAGTAGCACCCAGTGAACAAGATGAAATTACCTTGTAAGGTCAAACTCTCCTCAATGCAGTGCACACACATCCAGAGGAGCAACTTTGGATCTACCATGAAGCCACAGGGACAGGAATGTCACAATCATTAGAAAAGATATTTTATATTACTGTTGTCCTCAGAACACAAGGAAATCTTTGTCCATGGTACAGCTATGGGGAGATGTGTTTGGTAAGTACTAAAATATTACAGTGGATGTAAGAATTTTCCATCCCTGTGTAGCAGGCCTTTTAGACTTTTGCTAGCTCAGTCCCACATACCATACACTGAAGATCCAGACATCTGACAGGTTGCTAATTTTTTACCATCTGAGTGATCAGCTATTGACTATTAGCTTCCAAATAATGATGCTCACACACTTCTTAATACAGAGGAAAACATGCCTGGTCAATGCTAACTGCTGCAGTTCAAAAAGCGAGTTCAAAGCATGTCCAGTTCTGGTCTCACCGGTTCAAGAAGGACAGGGAACTGATGGAGATGGTACAGCAAAGGGCTACAAAGATGATTAGGGGATTGGAACACCTCTCTTAAGAAGAAAGGCTGAGGGATTTGGGTCTCTTCAGTCTGGAAAAAAGACTACTGAGGGGAGATCTTAATAACTTATAAATACTTAAATGGTGGGTGTCAGGAGGATGGGGCCAGGATCTTTTCAGTGGTGCCAGGCAACAGGACAAGAGGTAATGGGCACAAACTTGAGCATAGGAAGTTCCATCTAAACATGAGGAGGAACTTCTTTACTTTGAGAGTGGCAGAGCCCTGGCACGGGCTGCCCAGAGAGGTGGTGGAGTCTCTGCGTCTGGAGACATTCAAAACCCGCCTGGATGCGTTCCTGTGCAACCTGCTCTAGGTGACCCTGCTCTGGCAGGGGGGTTGGACTAGATGATCTCCAGAGGTCCCTTCCAACCCTATGATTCTGTGATTCTGTAACTGTTTCCTGAAATAAACAACTTAAAGACCTTTATCTGTCTCTGGTCATCCCAAGTGTGCAGCGCTCAGATCCATGAAGCTGAGCAAGGAAGTTCAAGAGGAAGCAGGAGGAGATGTCCAGTCCACCCTTTCCTTCTGTCTCCAAGAGCAGCTAAAACAGTAGGGAAGTTTAATTTGATTCAAAAGTGTGTAACTTGAACAATTGCCAAAACACCTGAAATACTCTTTTCATAGTAGTTATCACTGGGATAATTGCGCTCAGCTGTGCTTCCTGCATCCAGCCTGACAGCAGTTTGAAAATGTTTATGAAACACAAAAAATTGAAAATAGTGTTGCAACCAGGCAACTACACAACGGAGCAGAAAGAATGGTGGGACTGACTCCAAGGTTCCAAATTGCAGCCGATTCTACGAGGTTTCCTATAATCCAGCATGATAAAGAGCCACTAATCCCCACTGCCTAGCAACAGAGCATTGACCCCAGATATCTACAGAGAACATGGTGCCTTGATTGTGAAGAAAAATCAATCAGAAAAAAAAACCACAACCTTGAGCAATATGTTTCAGAAAATAAGCTGTTTAAATCCCATAAGAGCAAACACTGTTGAAATATAACGTATTAAAGCAAAATACTGTTCTTTAACATTTACTTGTGTGTGCAAGAACTACATATAAGACAGACTTCTGTGATAGATGAAGCAGAAACAGAGTTGCCTCAAGGGTTGGGGGGTGAGGTAACGTAAAACATAAAGCTCAGCTCATTTGTTTTAACTTACCTTTTCTTTAATTTCTGCCAGATGGTAGTGTTGTCATGACTAAGGTGGGATTCAAATGAGAAGATGGCAGATTTACAAATTTTCATGGAAAGTATGGTACCCATTCACATCAGTTCTGAAGTGCAAGGTGCTATTTTTAATGTATAAAATTATAAATACTTTCAGATACAGTGATATGGAGAACAGTCACCTTGCTATGCTATTCAGTGTTGACAACAAAGATCAGTGCAAGTATCTAAATCCCCATGGAAGAGAGGGAACTACCAGCAGATTTTTTCATCTTGCATCCATAAGCTGCCAAACTCATTCTCTTTACTACAAGGATAAATAATTATAATAAGGTTTATTGAAGTCAGAATGTACCTGTGACATTCTAAGTGTTTATACATTGGGGAATAAAATCATGTCTGCCTTGGAAAGCTTAGAGTGTGTGGAGTGTGAGACAGGGAAGGTTCGTATTGGCAAGGTAGTGAAGTTGGTCGTTTGCCATGCTTTGGGGCAGACAAAATAAGTCAGCTAGCTTCTTTATGAGCCTACAACAGGCAGTTACGTGTAGAGAAAGTGAGACCTGGGAGCAGAGCTCAAAAAAATTATTCCATGGAAAAGAGATGGAAGGTGGTAAGAATATGCATATGCTAGAACATAAAAAGTTTTCTGGGTTGATACACAGAGGTTATGCACAGTGGAAATACACTAAGTAAGTTCTCATCCATCTGGTCCACTTTGTCAACAAGTGCATTGGTAGGGGGAAAGCACAGCGAAAGCAGCAGCATAGCCCATCGCCTCCCTGTTCCTTTTAGGTATCAGGAACGTCACAGAAAACCTTCCAGACGGAGCATCTGCTGAGACTACCATTTCCCTTGTCCTTGTATGGAGCTCCCATATGTGAATATTTGTACCCTTTTCCTCCCCCAAGTCCTTCCACTGCACAAATTCAATTGCCAGGGACAATCTGAACCTTAATTGTAGAGTATGTCAACAGTTTGTCATTTTAAGACTTATATAACTTGGCAGTTTTCCCTGAATCTTGTCAGTTCTCTTTTTGAGTGTTTACATATGGGCATAATAAATGCTACAGATAGCTGTGAGTGGATCTAAAACTATATGCCCTGTAGTTTGAAACCCACAGCACAGAAAGCTGCATGTGATTCAAGAAAAAAACACCTCATTTATCCTCATATATTTTCTTCTCTAAAATGTAGTCTCCTTGCATTTAAAAAAAAATATATTCTTTTAGTTCTACTTCAGATCATACATAGGAAATGTCAAATTTTATATCAACTTACTTAGTCGATACATCCAACATATCAACAAATTTCATATCAGCTTATTTTCCCTAACTTATTTAGGGAGAAATAGCTGTTATACTGGAGACACAATTTCAGGCATAGTGGGGCTCCATGCATATAAATAGTGACTTGCATACATACAGTCGGTCATACCTTAAAAGTCTGGAGAGTGTTTATCTTGACTTTAGAAACTTTACCTGCTATCTTCAAGATATCTAGAATGAGGTAAAGTCAAACAATGTCTAAGAAATATAAATACCTTTAATTTACAGATACGGAGTCAAGAATAAACTATGTAGGTTCTTCCTAAAGCAGGCATCTTTGTTCTGTCGTTGCTTGAGGAATCTATGGACTTCAGCTTTTCATTCCCTCTTTTTGCTAGGCTGCCACCTAACATGGAGCAACTTAATTTTTTCTGCCATTACCCACATGAAGACAGTCACTCTTTGGATCATGAATAAACCATGAAGGTTTGTATACCCATATTTCATCACGAGTTTTTGCTTTCAAATGTCTTTTTTGAACACCATGCATGTCCAGAACAATAATTCTAGACACACGTGCATATGAAGTGGAAATGCCTAAGGATAAGGAATGGAACTGTGTGTTTTCCATAGGAAAATGAAATACAGATTGATTCATCAAGAATGGAAGCAGATCATGAAAGTGATGTAAATAATTCCTTCTATAACTGGAAAAGCTGCTACAGTTGCATTTTGCTCACAAGTACCTCGTACTTCAGAGGTAAAGTAGACTGAACTGGCAAACCGTCGCAGTTACAGTACCAAGCTAGAAGCTGTTGTGTGAATAGTTCATAGACATGTGCTTTTTCACTAGCATCTTGGTGCATACTTGTTCGGTTTCTCTTTTTATTCTGGTTTTAAACAGCTTATATCCTCCAGATAACTAAAAGTCATATTCCCAAATGTGCCTAATAAACGTTTTTGGACAAATACAGATAAAGTGCTAGTTAGAGGTAAACATAAGTTTGGCGTTCACACACATGAAATATATTTGTACTCTGTTTATAGCTGAATTATATTTTAATATTAACTTTGATTCGATGTTACCCACTGGTAGTCACAATATGAGATAAAAAGTGGAATGGAGGCTTGTAATGCATTAGTCATGAGTTATACTCTTCATTTACATTACTGGTCATGAAATGTCTGATTTTGAATCTTCACTATTAAATTAGGTTAAAAATTCTTAAGAGACCATGAGGAAGAAAGCTTAAATATTGGTATTCAACTGTGTATTTTACTACTTAGTGAGTTGAATGAAATATGGTAAAACCTTAAAGCTTGAAAGAGTGACAATAAATCAAGCTGTGCTGTAAAATGCTACCTAACAACTGCACCAGAAGTAAAGAATCAGGAAAATTTTTTCAAGAAAAAGGTCCCAAAGTGTACATTTTTTACTTGTCCTAAACTAACAGCTTCCAGTTAAATCAATCACATGCTGAATTGTTAGCCCAAACGCCTTCTAGCCTGTGCCAGACTTGAATAGCAGAGGGGAAAAGGGATGGCTCTAGGAAAGTCTAAACAAGTCAATTTTATTTTACTTCTCTTTGGAGACCCTATGATGTTCTGCATTATATGCAGACCTAGGCTAAAATACTGATATTCCTTCTTTGTTGTAACTGTTTCATTACACATCAATCAAAACTATATTTTGTGCATGATTAAGGGAACCGCTTTGCTTATCCCAGAAATGTGAAAGTCCTAAAGGTAAAAAATAACCTAAAACATCTCAACGTGACTAAGCAGAGAAGTGGATTCCACACAGAAAGATGTATTTATTTAATTGCATTCTCCTTACCAGCCCCTGGGTTGGAGAAATCTTGCTCAAAAGTTATGTCGTTTATCATGTTGACCATATAGCCTAGTCAGAGATCCTGAAGACTAGCTTCATACAGAAAAGCAGGATACACAAAAAATGATGCAAAATGATGCAAAAAAGCTATCCTGGGCACAGGATTTCAAATACTCTTAGTGACTGTCGATGCAGTAGGCTTCCCGCATGCTTTAACGAAGGACAAGTATATGGTCTGTAATAAGTGCTTAAGGAGGGAAAAAAAAAAGTTATGTTACACTATGAGCCTTTGTCTACATCCAAGCTAGAAAGGTAAGCAGTGCCAGGAAACTTTCCTGGGCACCATGGCTATATGTGTGCTTGCACTGTGAGAGCAGCCTCCAGGACACATTTGGGTATGGTACAAATGACAGCAACCCAAACAATCCCTGGGCATGGTTAAGGAGATGGCATACACTAGGGGCTCTTCACAGTAAGTAGTTTACGTGAGGCTATGCTGTTTTGGATGTGGGCTTGATGTTACAGAGACAGTTCCATGCCAGTTAGCCTCAGTGCCAGAGATGACATCCTGGTCCCATTTGCTTTCCTAATACAGACATAGCCCTCAAGCTCATTAGCTATACCCGCTAGTTATGACCATGGCTGTTCTGTGATGTGTCCTAACTTAGAAATAGTAACAGCCCTAAATAAAGATGTAGAATGTGAAAGGATTTGCTGTTATGGATTAACTAGAAAACATTTTTTTTTCTGTAATTCTCATTTTAAAAATTAAAGTGGCATGCCTTTGTCTTTATTTATTGAAATAGCTCCTTTAGGACAATTTTTCTGATGTAAGTCTATTCACTGCCTTAGCTGGTTAGGAAAAGTCATGATTTTCTCAAATTTAGCTAAGCATACCTGGAAATACCAGACATTGTACAGGATTTCAATGCTTATGAAAGCAAAAGGATATAGTTGCCATAATTTTTAAAAGTGACTAGTAATTTCCGTTAATACTATTTATAGCACTTATCCTAAATGCCAGAAAAATTCTGTTTTCTGAAATTCAGATATATCAAGCCAGATAATAATAATAAAAAAAAGAAGATACTGTACTCAAAGAAAAAACCCAAAATCCAAAACC
The DNA here is from genome assembly GCF_028500815.1 of Rissa tridactyla. Lineage (NCBI taxonomy): Eukaryota > Metazoa > Chordata > Aves > Charadriiformes > Laridae > Rissa > Rissa tridactyla. The sequence goes on along the minus strand of NC_071467.1, from coordinate 28,711,056 downwards.
AACCCAACATGCCAGTTAGAAAATGCTCATCGTAATCCTACTTTTGGACTGAAGCTTCTTAAGCTTATCTTCCGTAATGTGAAAGCATTATCATAAACCTGGAGACGCTTACCACTTCTTGTTCTAGCACTGAGATAATTTCATCTCATAGCAAACAGCTCCCTCTACATCAGTATCAGATGTGACAAAGACAGTTAGAAAAAAAGGATTCCAAAATGTTCAATGTGAAAAGTGGTTCTTTCTGGACATGGTGAACTGCCAGCTATTATGCTGAACAGATAGGTATTGTTTTTCCATAAAGGTTGATTTATGGAATAGGAATGAATGAGTTTGTTCTTTTTGCTCCTTGAAAGGAGACAGCTGCCCCCAGACAGTTATTCTTTTATAAGGTCATGTTGAACTCAGGAGGAAAGAGCAAAAGTACTAGTCTGAATCCTGCCATAAAACCATCACTTGAGGCAAAACTTAATGGTGCTCATCACACTAATTACAAATTTTTCCTCTTCTATGGATGAAAAAATCCAAAACAGAATTAATTTGCAAAATGGATACTTGCTACTTTACACTGAGCAAAATTGTTTCACTACATTAGGCAGCTGTTTTAAACAAGTGGCAAATGCTGTGTTCCACTCTAAGAGTGGGAATCTTCATAGCTATAGAGGGGAGAAGAAAAATCCCATAGAAAGGGATCCTCTGATGACTTCCTGCCATCCTCTGATGTCTCTGAACCTGAAGTCCTGATGTAGAGGGACAATCCTAGGGCTGAAGGAGGTAGAGCTGCAGGATAAACTCCCATGGTCATTTTCATGATGTTGCCACCCATGGGTGTTTTATATTATGCTGCCATAACTCACTTTCACACTATGGACAAAGCCACCTTCATTCTGTTCGGGGCATGCAGGCATCTCCTCTTGGGTTTTGAGTTCCATCCTGCCACACACATATTAAGCATAAATGTAAGACAAATTGTACTCAGAGATGTCTAAATTCTCACACAATTCTTCTGAAAGTATCGTTGAAAACAGGAAGAGAAAAGCTACAGGAACTTACAAAGAGCACTTCCTTAAAACTAAGAACTGCAGCTTTTTTTTATTTATTATATCTGATGACTGAAGCCCACAAAATGAGAATAAGACAGTGTTTCTGAAGCTTTTCTTAATCATTCAAGTCATTTAAAAATACAATTAGAAGTGTTATCTGCAATGGTTTTATTATTAAAAGTTATAATTAAAAATCATTCTTAATACAAATGCAGAGGTCAATACTGTAAGCCACAATACTCCCTTCTTATTAACCTCAACTTTTCCTCACAGTTGGTCGACTTTTGCTTCAGATCTTGCCTTCTGCTTCTGGTGCCACAGGAAATGGAGTGTCATGGAAACTCCTACAATCCACTTTATATGTTCCTTCTGTGGAGTAGGTTATTACCTTAATTAAAATATTGGAAGGCCCTGTCTCTTGTGGTTTCTCACACTGCTTACACCAATAATGACAATACATTGCAGAGAGAAGGTCGGTGTAGCCTGTTACTTGGGGATCCCTCTAATGTAAGGAAATTACTATGGGAAGAGGTGGAGAGACTAGATAGATCTGCATCAGCTCTTTCTCTTCCATTCTGCTTCCCCAGCTGAAGCACCTTGAAAGCAAGGCAAACACCTGGCAGTTGTTGCACTCCTTTGATCACATCTTCTGAAAAGTATCTTTCTGCCAGATACAACTAGAAGAGTCTTTGAGGCTAATCAGACTTGCATTGTGAGTCTTACTTCTACAAAAGGATGGCATTGTACCACATCCCTCTCCTTCCTAGCTCTCTGAAGTTTAAATGTCATTTAATTTCCTATTGGTAGAAAACCAGAAGTGCCACTCAGAGGAGCTGATCACTACTCAGTCCATTTCTCGAATTTATACAGCCTGTCTAGTAGTAACCTTTTATCCTATACAAATGGGCATTTCTTGTCTGTGTGGAACAGCACTCCCAAACTAATCAAATATGTTTGCTTCAAACATCGACAATAGTCCATGCATCTCCTTTTATATTTTCCCTAGCAAAGGAATGGAAGATACTGAAGGACACAGTCACAAATTTGCCACAGATTCCATTTGTAGTGTGTGAAAGAAAAGGCACCACCCCTCAGAGTGAAGCCAAAATAAGAGTATAGAGTAAGTGCAAAACTGCAGAGTAGGATGATGGAGGACATTTGTAAACTGTCTTTTATCCCCAAAGCATCCACCTCCTACGGTATTCATGCTGGCTGCCCTTCTGTCTGTCTCTGTTCTTCCCTTTGTAATCCCTCTTCCCCATCTGAGAATCTTTCACTTCATGCATTCTAGGACTATTCTCTCTTCCATCAAGCACTGCTTTGCTCCACCTTTCCCTTAGTCCCCCCAGTAATTGATAATGATGTTATCTGTTCAATATGATTAGAAGAAATTTTGTCATGCTGTTTTCTTGCAACTTTGTCTTTTTTTTTTTTTTCTTTTCCTTTGAGCTGGATCTGTTCTTGGCTAAGGAATCTTCCTCCACATCTTCAGTTATGCCTCCAGGCTGTGATGGATCTCTGTCATCTTTGAATCACTGGAAAAATATGACATTTTCTTCTTTGTCCCCCTATTTTTCTTTCCATACCAGCTTTTTGACAACATATTACACAGTTAAACTGTATTCTTTTTTGAAAGCTCACAGATTCTTTCAATGTCAGCTGGGATGGCTTACATCTGACTGGGTGTGTGTTTGCAACACAGGTGTTTACATCTCAGCCGCTCACTCTCAGGCTTCCCAGAATTTTCACCCAACAGGATACAATTTATCTCAGCCGAAAGTAGACACCTACGTTTTGTCACATGAATCATACCCTAAACTCCACTGACTACGCTAACAAAAATTTTGTTGACTGTGATGGAAGCCTACACAACCAGCTCAGATGTAGAAACCTGTGTTGTAGCCCTTAAAGTTAGCTGTGATAAATGCCAGTTTCAGACTTGCTCCTTCTTTTTCCCCTTTACAATAAAAATCTCTCTAATCAAGGGAAACTCATGGCAGGATTGATACTGGACTTTCCCAGATTGATGTCCTGTGTTGAAGGCAGTGTAAACTGAAGGCAACCTTAGTATAGCTGTGATATTATCTCCCTTGCCTGTTTGTCCTTGAAACCGTGTGAAATGCAGCTCTTACATTTAGCATAATTACTTTTTCAAAAACAGTATGTGGGCCATGAACTCCAGTAGCTCAATTTGAACAGAGTCATTGTTCTTTCTTTTTTGTACTTGGTGTTTCCTTCTGGCAGACCACTGTCATATGTCAGATACCATAAATGACCTACAATTGGTACCAAGCCACAAAGGTGGTAACCTCATGATTCTCCACACTTTTGTGCCCCTGTCCTCCTTCATCACCTCAGTACCATGTATTAAATTGTTGTGGTTGTCTTCCAAAGGCAACTGTGGAAGCCTTTCTCTTGGGCTGGAGTCACCAGATATTTTCTCATAAATATTGTAGAGGTCAGCTTTTCACTGGCAGACTTAATGTGTTTTATTAAACTTTATCTTTTCTAGTTTCATCATGTAAATTTAATTTATTTCCTAAGGTCGTTCATTGGCTTAAGAAAATTTGATTTCCAAGGCACACACTGATACTATTTTTTGTAGGTACACATAGAAATAAATCTGAAGACCTCAAACAAAATTTCCCAGGATTTCTAGAAATTTCATTTACATGGTTTGCTCTTTTCCTTGATTTTGATATCTTGTGACAGAAAGTCTGTGTGTCTTGTGAAAAAATGGAAATGAGATGGAAATATTCAAAAACATGATGAGCAAATGAACATATGAAGCAGTAGGGCATTTATAGAATGGCAGCAATCCAGAGACTCCTAGGGCAGTCATGTAAGCTTATAAAAGTCTTCATGCAGTTTGGTCATAAACTAAAATGCTCACCATGGATAGTTCGTTAGCATGGAAGCAGCCCTCACACCTTACGCGAGGTCTGACCTTTAAATACTTAAAACCTTTTCTCCTTTGTTAAAAGGAAATGTACCAGCAAGGAACAGAAAAGACAGCAGAACAACCAACAGGAGCAAGAGCAGTGCTGAAAGCCTTCAATATCTACCCTCAAAAAGGGAAGGCGGTGGCTGGAGCAGTACAGAGCTGAGCTGCCACAGCAGCACGCAGCAGCACGAGCACAGCCAGGGAAGGCACTTACAATACAACACAAACAGTATGGGGAGCCAGCTAACAAGGGTAGCTCAATGAGCACTGATGTCAGACACACAGCGGCAAGGCCAGTAGAGAAATTGGAGGGTCTGATATGATGAAATATACCTACCCTAGAGAAAAATTCAGCCTGAGCTAATTGAAAGCTACTAATCTCCAGTGAGAGGAAATAGGAAAGGATTGGAAATGAAAGGTAGAGAGATAAAGGCAAAGTTTTGGCCAACAGGAGAGCAAACAGAATATAGGTTAATCTAGTGCACCAGAGTATTTAAACGTATGCTTAAATTTTAATGTGTGAGTAATCCCATTGACTTCAACATATGCTTAAATGCTTTGCTGGATCAGGGCTTTAACGTACATTTGAATTAAACTGTAACATGATGATTTAGAAGTGAGCTCATTTCAGGTTTATTGGCTAACCAGAGTCTTGCTTAACTGACATTTGGAGTGGGGATTTTTAATGAACATCTAGGTGCTTCAGAAAGCAATTAGGCTGTCATTCAGTAACGGCATTTTTCTCTCCAAAAATAATTTCCCATTCAGATTAATATGTTCCAGTTTAAGCTTGGAGGGCACCATGCTGCTGGTGCATAATTATAGCTGACATATATATCACACACACATATATATATGTTATTTTTTTTATATATATATGTATATATTTTTATTTCCAGCCACTTCCTCAACCTTCTAGATGCTTATCAAGAAGGGTTGAAGTTCATGTAACAGCGCATACCTCTGTTTAGTACTCCATATTAGAATACATGCAACAGAGTTAAAGGAGACTGGAAAGGAAAGAATCGTCACGATATAAAACAGAACTAAAGATAAGACAGTTCTAATAAACTCCTTCAAAAGAGTTAAGATAATATTGGCTGGCCCATTGGTTAGGAGATTCTGAAGTTCAATATTCAGAGTAGCAGGGTTCACCACCTGGCATTGGTGGCATTAGCTAGAGAGAATGTTGGCTGCAGTGTTTTACTGATCTCTCTCCCTCTTTCCTTGTTTGCCAGCAATTTGTTGCCGAAAGCAACTGGCTGTTTTAGCTACATCTGGGAACAAACTTAGACTTGATTCTAAAGCCATAAGAAGACCAATGAAAATAACCAGCTGGAATTCATCCATGGAAGGCTGGAATTATTGTATGTGTTTTTAAGATGCACTGTTTAGTATTAAGCATGCTAGCCTCAGGAAGGAAAAAGGGAGCATGCAAGTGTGCTGTCAGCAGAGTCTGATACACAACCAGCACACATACTGGGATAGCAGGAAGCAGGCCTAATTCTCCAGCCCTGAAGTGAAAATAAACTGAAGCAGATAAAATAAAATGTTGAGCTAACGTAGGGAAATACATGGCTAGATATGGGGTATTTGTTGCATTAAACCATTTCCCCCCGAGGCAATATTTCTGATGGCAATTAACATGGCTGGTGTTTTGACAATGCTGCCTTTTCAAGCGAGTCTAATCAAGCCAGTGCTCAGTTCCTGGAGGAAAATCGATAACAGGTGCTAAGTCCAGCTGGGTTGGTTGAATTAGCCTGGCTGGCAGAAGACGACCATAGCCTAATATTCACTTTAAGAGCAGTTGGCCTACGTGGCTCAGCTCAGAACTTAGTGCTGGGATCCAAACCTGACACTGAAGGAAGTACGTAAGAAGGACTGCACTGAAGTTCACTATGGATCTGTGCCTATGAGATTCAATCAGAAGTGAGGGGAGTGAAAATAACAAGTAGCAAGAGAGTACAGTCATTTATAAGATTGATCGTTTTAGAAAAAAAGCCAATACAATTTGGGGGCAATTGTTTTACACAGCAAATACCTTCTTTAAAAGGTATACCCATTTAGAGCCTCCTGTCATTTCATTTATATATCTGTTATATATTTCTCTTCTTAACCCTTTGATTAAAAAATTAGTACATCTTTACACTCACCTCATTTCAGGGAAACTCGTTAATCCTGTGCTTAAGTCTCGCTGTCTACATACACAAATTTCCAATTAAGCACTACTCCTGGCAAGGGGACTTGATTTATGTTGCTGTGCAACATTCCCAGGTGCTGCTGAATCCTTGTTTTAGCTCCCTGTGAGAGAAGAGGACCCCTGGGCCACATCCAAGGAGGTGTAGTGGTGGAAGCATCGTATGGGGTCAGCACGGCGGTCTTCCCAGGGTAACAAGGCCTGCCCACCATCACCTCTCTAACATGGCTGTATGGTGCCTGGAGCTCAAGCCGTTATCTCCATAGAGCAATGCATTATACATGTGAGCATAACATTAATGATGGACAGATATCTTCTGGGAGGAGTTCTGTCACATGTGTATAGCTGATTAGCGGTAGCCACACTGGATCCTTGGATTTCAGTAGCACTAATACAGCCAAGCAGGATTGAAAGAAGACTTTTTATCTGTTCTATGTTTATATTGTATCCCGTGCTGCAAGGTTAATGCTGGTCTTCTTCAGTGGCTAAGCAGGATTTGCTCCTCTCTGCCTTTAGGGCATAGTTCAGTTTCTGTAAAGTAGTTTTCTCTTCCTCAGAAGCTCTGGAGGTTGGCTACATCTACGCAGTGTAGACAGGTTGTGCCGATACTGCTAATGCGTTACGCTTATTCAGCAGGTGCAACGTACATGTCCTGTTGTGATTTCCAGAACTAAGCCAAACAGCGGACTTAGGGTGAGGTAGGGGCTTTTTTTCTGAGTCACATTACGAGGGGTCATAAAGGGATTTCTTTTTCTCTTTAGTCTGACCATGGTCACTTTCTGAGATTGACTGGCAATGTGGTACCCTCCTTTGATTTCTTCTGCTCACCTCCTTCAGCATAGTATAGTTGTTATTTTAAATCCTTCAATGCAGATGCTGAACTTCTTGCAGGCTGCTGATCAGTGCTATTTAGTGGTAGTATTTAGAGTAGAAATTCTGTGAATCCTGCAAAGGTAGGTACCTATTTCATATTTCTATATGATTTTACAGGTCTTGACACAATATCCAGGTGGTGCCTCTAAATTACATATTCATACATCTTTGTATTTAGCAGAATTATCTGTCAACCTATCTTACGGTGAGATATCTCTTCTGAAACAAACTGCTTCACCTGTGTCTTCTTGCAACATTAGTAGAAGTAGAGGAATCAAGTTGTGTTTTGCTGAGCAAATCTTGAGACTTTTCAGTGCAATGCAAATAATTTGTTCTCAATCCTTGGAGACTGCCTCCAACTGAAACTACAGAATAGTTTTCTTTCTTGAAAAAAGTATCTATCTGCCTCAGTTCATTCTGTTACTGGTGAGGTAAAAGGGAAATAAATCTACACTCTCAGCCCTGCTTATTAGTAGTGGCTTGGACAGTATTATAGGCAGAACTGGTGATTCACATGGTACCATCTCAGGGGCCCCACAGTGCAGGAGCGCAGATAGTATATTGCATTCCTGATGGCATCAAAGCGATGTGAAGACAACGGACGCCTCTCAGAAGACCTAGCTGATTGAAAAAACTGCCCCCACCCCTTACGTACAAACAGCACAGCATAGTTTAGCATTAAGCAAGGAACTAAAAGTGGAAACTGATTTTTCCAGATCTTAAATAAGTTTTCAGCATGTCATGTACAGAGGAACACATCTTCTGAGACTTTTTTGCTTTACCCCTGATCCCTCAAAGCCCAATCAAAGCTTGCGTCATTACTTTTGCCAGAATCTGTGCTACATTGGTTGCAGTGATGACACTCTGCCTCTTCTGTCTTGAAAAATTTGTTTCAGCTTGTACATCTGGAGTTTAGGGATAATTCAGGTAGAAACAAGTAGGAAACAAGATACCTGCCTTTCAATAGCTGTCTATACCTACTAGAAATCTGTAAAACAAAGCCCACAAATTCTTAAATCTTGGATTGATGATTAAAGTTTTTTGCAAGTATCTATTTCTCCTGGCAGAATACCCAGAAACATTAGATATGAGTAGGAACTTGCCATACAGTTTTTTATGAAAGGTGTAAAAATGGTTTCTTCCCTGAAGTGCTCACAAATATCACAGTAAAACATGTTGACAAGTTGGACAGGACAGTATTTATGCTACTGTGATAAAAATAAAGCCTATCAAGTGCTATAAAGTCAGGTGCGCACTTCTTTGGGGAAGAGAATGTAAAGACAATGTGAGTGGAACGAATCAATGAGGGCTTCTGTTCAGAATCAGCTCAAAAGGAAAGGGTACTGCAAGGTCTTTTATTCTCCAAGTTGGGGTACTGCCAAAATAGCGTCCTTTTTTTCCCTGATGTTGTCAGCAACAACAACACAGACATTTTAAATTACTTCAAACCATTGTAAAAGCCCTATCAAGATGTCCAAAATAATTTTCACCAGACAGCTTTCAGCTGCTCTTTTGGAGTCATAACACCACTATACAGGTGAAAAGTTCTAAATCCTGCTTGTGCTCCTGTGAGTCATGCAATGCTTCAAAGTGTTTATTTTTCTGAGAAAGTATTTCAGTTTGCCACTTGCAGCTAAGACACATTTACCACCAAATTGTTGAAGCCAGAATTGAGTTTCTCCAACAGCTAGTGTTCCTAGCAATCTAATCATGAAATTAAAACTGTCACCAATACAATGCAGTTTTTCGCTGTGCTAAATATTTCTTCAGAATATTTGCTGTTAAAACACTGCAGAGCCACTAGATGTTTTACAGAATTTTTTGAAAAATCCCACTAAGCAAAGACAAAGACCTTAGCCTTAATCTTTAAAACTAGTAATTTCAGCCATCAAATAAAAAAAATATTTTGAGGAATGACAGGCTTTTTTAATAACAACCCACAACATGCAGGTCAGAAACAGCTTTATATATTTGCAAGAAAATCTCCATGCTGTCAAAAAGGAAACGTTTGTATTGAATGTTAATGGCCATGAAAGCTAACAGTGGGATTTCTTTAAATGCAGCTGTGTAAAAATTGAGAGGCTAGCCTAACGGAACCTTTTCTCTGTACTTCTGGGGGGCAAGTCACTCCTTTTACTGCACAATGCAGTTAGCTATAAATCATGCCAAACAATTAGCATTGGCCAGCCCTTAAATGACTGATGTTAGGTGGGTGACTCACTTTGCCTGCACGACACGCACCTGTCCATGTTCTAATGACACAAAGTTGTACTCTTTGAGCAGTAAAACATACAATTTAAATGTTTATAAGAGACCTAGTTGCTGCTGCCTAAGTCAATGTAAAGTCTCCAGTGTACTTATGAGCAAGGCAGAGGCTAAGCACCACAGAAAACTCAGAGTATGGAAATGTGTTTTGCATATCAAATGATGTAAAACACCCGTGGTGGCAAAGGCAGTCACATTAATCATGAGATTTTCACTGCCTGCATCTCCTGAGGGTGCAGATATTCAGTCTCTGAGCGGTAAGATGTTAAAGGGGAAGATGCTGAAGGGTTCTGAAATCTCTGTTCTTTCCTAACCAGCATGTTCCTGTTCCAGACAATCTTTTACCAGCTCCATCAGCCACAAACTTGCAACTACTGCTATTTTGTTTTGTTTTTCTAAGTCAACAGGAGAAGAAATAAATAACATGAGTGAATGTATTTCCCCACTCACTTGATTTGGAATTTTTCTAGGTCACATCTGCTCCGATCAGCTTCTACCATGTTCTGATACTAAACCATCTGGGAGGTATTGAGGAAGATATCCACAAAGGAATTCTTACAGAGGAATACCATAAAGTGGGTCACTCATTAAACCACTTCAGTTCAAAACTAAGCAGAAACTGGCCTATATGATAGGAGAAGCATGGAATATGCTGGGATGAGTGGCACTGCATCAGGCAGTGGACCTGAAGGTGGGAGTCTGCAGAAACTATAGCTTGGAGCCTCCTGCAAGTAATCACATTGACTCACAAGCGTGGGGGACATGGTTTCTAATTATTCCTTATATCTGATGGACTTTTAGTTCAAACTGTTGACTCAGCCTCTGCTTTCCATCTTTTGTAGATACAATTTGAAAGGTTTTTTTTCTTGCTACCTACAAGGTAGATGGATATTCACAGCAAACTAACATTTAAATCTGTCTTCCTTGTCATAGCCAACACTGACAATTATGCAACAGCAAATGCAGTTTTTACATTCGGTAACAAAGGTACTGTTTAATTCCAAGGACTTGCTTAGTATTTAAAATACAAGACAACTGAGAGTATTAAAAAATATGACAAATACATATAAAAAGCCTGAAAATAAGGAAGAAAAAATATCAATATCGCCTTGTCAACTTGTTCCATGTTTTCCACAGACATCAATCTGAAATATCAATATGAAGGGTATTGTTGGGAATCAAGCAATAAAGCCAAGCCACATAAAATTTTGAATGTATTAGGACTTAAACTAAAATACTGTTTGTAGTTCAAATGGTCTCATAGTAATCCTTATTTAGCATGCTTCTTCAATAAGAGAAAATGAAAGAAAAATGCCATTATATTAGGTACCAGATATATCAAGAGATGGTATTGTATTGTGATTTTTGTAAAAATTTAGAAAAAGTGATGTCTGTAATCTTATTTTTTCAAAAGTCACTGTAATACGGGTCTAGAGAAGAATGTAAAAGGCGACTATTAACAGCAAAAGTTAGGTGTAGATTATAGGGTGGGAGCACTGCCACCAAGTGGAAGTAAGAGCAGTGTCAGTTCATATCAGAGGTCCGTCTCATTCTCTAATGTTTCAGACTGTGTCATCCACTAGTCAGCATGTTTTAAAAGCTAGTCCAAGTTTCAGACACCTGCAAAAAGACTGTCCATAGGAGTATAGATACGGAATAACCGCAAACAGACCATCCCTTGGGGTATAGTTATGGGATATGAGATTTCTCAATATTCTGTGAATAGGGAGTTTATTTGCCTGTGCATTATAGTACACATATATATTAAGTTGAGCAAGCAAAACTGCCTTTCATTATCTGCATAATTAGTTTTAAATCCTGCTCGTTTCTTTGTCTTTATTTCTTGCAGCAGTGAGTTGCTCTGATTAGATATTAAGCATGTTAAATAATGCTTTTGACCAAATTTAATCAGCTTCTCCTTTGAACTTCAATGATTCTCCCTTCTTGGATTAGGAAAATTCTCACAACATATAACGAATTATTCATTCCAATTTGCATTAATTGCTGCATAGATCAGAATTCAATTGCATTTATCTTACTGTCCATTCACATTGTTAAAATAGTTTTGCTCATGTTCATCTGTAGATTTTTTGGGTTCTAACTAAAATAATTTGGTATCGTGTATATTATTGTGTCGCGTTCTGCTACAGACTCTCTTTGTCACCTTGGAATCTACTAAATTCATCACTTCTCTCAGAGTTTATCCTTCATAAATCGAGAATAAAATTTGCCCGTATCAGAATGGGTGATGTGTCGTGGTTTTGGCCAAATTGGCCAATGGCAGAGACAACATGCTCTCCCCCGACCTCTCGTACAAAGAGAGGAGGAGGAGAGATAGAGATTTACGAGTTTAGAAGGAACTAAACTACTTTAATGAAATATTAATAATAAAATAGGAAGGAAATAATGAAGTAGATACAACATACAAAACCATACCAAGCTCCCAGGATGACGTCACCAGCAGAGACTGGGGAAGTCCAGACTGGACTCAGTGACAGATGGGAACTGGATTCAGGATTTGGAGGCAGGAATCCATGGATTGGGATCAAAGGCAGATGAACAGACAGGGTCGTCCTTGGACGTCAGCTGTTGAAGAAAGCAAACAGACCCTCTGATCCCTCAGCTTTTATACTGAGCATGGGGCAGATGGGATGGAATACCCCTGTTGGTCAATTTTGGGTCACCTTTCCTGTCCACTCCTCCCTGCAGGTGGGACCCCTCTACGCTTTTCTGTTTCCAACCCTCCAACAGGGCAAATAATGACATTAGCTGACCTTGGCTGTTATAGCAATAAGTATAAGCAAGAGCTTCTTTGCATACCATTCCTTGGCACCAACTGTAAACATTGGTCTTATCACTCTGATAATGAACAATTTTCAGCACAATATGCTCTTAATTTCAGAGAGTTAGAAGAGGCCTAGCTAAGAAGTAGAATTACTGAACAGAAAGCTGGTTCTGTTTTACCTCAAACCAGGATGGTGATGCCAGAATAAAATTCCTAAGTGTCAGTGAAATGTTGAGGGCCCCTTTATTAGGTAAGGATTTGGAAAATCACTTGAATAAAAGGAATCAACTAATTAAGACAGGTATTCGGTAGAAGGATAGATAGAGTACTCTCGTAGAGTTCAAAAATAATTTTCCTTATCAAACTTGTTAAGTTTTTCCCCATGAAGCCAGCACTGTAAAAATAGAGACTATTATCTAAATTGGTTTTTAAAAAATAATTAGAAAGTAACACTGATATGTTCAGAAGTGCAGTGGTATTTTCTTTCCTAAAAGCAAAACAACACTGGTTTTTTTTGGTACACACATACCACATCTCACTGAAACATTTTGTGTATGTCTAACCTGTGATGGTATGTCGATGCAGGCCTGTTCAGAATTAATTCATCCATGTGTGCAGGGCTCATTCCCTGCAGGTTGATCTACTCATTTCATGTAAAAGGAGGGTCACTCTACATATGCAGAGCATTAATCCCTTTTTTTGCAGGATGTGATGATTAAGAGAACTGAATATACCAGAGCCCTGAAATATTGGAGTAGATAACTTTTTTTTCTTTTTTTACCCTCCCAAATCTTGTAAGTTGTAGTTGCAAAGAAAGCATCTCTTTCTCTGTAGAGACAGCAGAGATTCTTCTGCTGGGTAGAGTTCTGTGAGATTTTTTCTCCATTAACTCTGCATATGGAGGGGAAATAACCCTCCTGTCACCTTAACCATCAGCATTAGAGGAAGTAAGGTGGCAGAAATTTCTCCAATATGGAACTGAATTGTTGTCTTTGTATGCATAAGGAATATGGCCAAACAGTTCCTTTTCTATGCATTTAAAAACTGTTTTAAGGGATAGACAAAAGATTTATTTTTTCCTTTATTTTTTTTTAGACATTACTTCTAACTAGAGCTTTCCTTAGCAAATGAGTTTATTGCTTAAAGTGAATCAATTGGATGAATGTGAAAGGAATCCTGCCTCTACAGTGTGCTCACCACTTTTCCACCTAGTGCAGGTTGACCAGTACTTCAGAATTTATCACAAGTCATACAATTTTTTTTCCTGGTAGCCCTTCAGTTTCAGGGGATCTGTAATCACTTGAGACTTTCAGACTAAACAGGGAAATATAAAAATGCAAGTCTCAAACACCGCAGACTTCAAAGAACTTAGGACGGGTTATTTTTAGGTTGAGTTCTAGGCTAAGACTTTCAGATATTTGCAAAAGGGCAACTGGAAGTGACCCCAAGAGATTCCATCCTTCTACGTCAGGACAGGACCAGTTATGCCTACAACACTCTTGATGGAAGTTCTTAAAAATAGACAATAAGGAATATTCCCCATATTCCCCTTCTCAGCCAGCAAGGTCTTCACTGATCTTGCCATTTTCTTATTGCCTAAACTAGATTAGCAGCCATTATATCTTGTCCTATTTGACACTGGTCATTGTGAACAAATTAATTCTTTGCAGCTGACATTTTAAATACTTGAAAGCCAGTATCATTTTTCTGCCTAATCTTATTTTGTCTAGACTAAACAGCCCCGGTCCCTTCAGTTCCTTCTCAGGGTTGCTGTTTATTAGATCTCAGCATACCATTGATGCTCTGTGCTGGACTCTCAGCCGAAATGCATCCAGACACAGAGCTCTAGCAGAGGTCAAAAAGTGCTGGGCAGAGCAGGCTTACATTGTGTATTGAGTCTGTTTAGTGTGCTTTGAGTCCTACCCCATTTCTTTGCCATCTTGATAGCAACATGACTCTGTTAACCCGTGGTCATTCTGTTCTGGGAGAAACTAGATTTGCAAGGATCCTTAGCTCCCTTTCCTGAACAACATTTACTTGCTTTATTGTTCGCATTCCTGATATTGTCATTGATTTTTCCTAAGAGTAACATTTGGACCTCATTTTCTCTGAATTGAGCTATGTTTCTGGTTTCCTATGTCATTTTTCGCGTTGTTGGGATATTCTGATTTCTAGTTCTGCAGCATTCTCACATCTGTCTCAAATCAGAGTCAAGGGCAGGTTTCATAAGAATTCTTCCCATTCTCTCTTCCAACATACTGATGAAAACATCAAGGACAGGTGTCTTTGGATCCCTCCTTACTGAGCTTTTCTTCCGTAGAGAGCTCGAGTACATTCTGTGGCCCCACAGCGCCCAGTCTCTCAAAAGCAAAGACAAACGAGAGGTACGTGTTTCAGCTCAAAACTGTTACATTTCTTACCATCAATCTGTCATGTGCTTTTCCAATCTAAAAATGCTGTCACTTAAACACAAAATATGCAGTCCATATTGTTATCAAATTCAGTATGCTTTTCCAACTTGCACGTGTTTCTCATCTTAGTCAGGAATATTAGGGGAAAAAACAAGCTTTTTTTATTTTTTTTTTTTTGAGATTCCCACCAGGGAATTCTATTGTGTAGGCGGATTGTAAATATTCCCAAATTTTTCAATTTTTAGATCCCCTGGAAATGGGTCTCTACTTTTCGTATACTAATATTTTCAGTAAACTGTTAGGAGCTTTTTGAAAATGCACATGTGAATACATGAATGTAACCAAATTTCCACACAATGAGTTTTTTCTGAACGTATATAGAAACATCACTATATTGGGGTTCAGGATCTTAAACTTCAGTTTTAATGGTAAATCTAACTCTCCTTTTATTGTAAGAATTTCACTTCATGCTAAATGTTAATTAGATTCTTTGTCATGAAAATTTAACAATTGGGAACTACATAGTTTTGACATCGCTCTTGCATTCACCACCCTACATGCATATTTTAATTTTTAATTTTTTAGAAGGCAGTAACCATCCTATTAATATTACATTAAACATGTGTATTTTACAAGCTTTTAGAAACACATTACAGTTCATTGTACTTGGGCAATGGACTCCAGGGGCACATGCAGAAAATGATTATGTCTTCAATATGGTTTAGTTGTTCTCAACCACATGCCTGTTTTCAAGGAAATAGTGCTAGAACTCATTCCGGACTGCTAAAAAGCCTCACTTTTCCTCCTCTAAGGGAACAAGTCAAGTTTGTGGTTCACAAAAGAGATGTTTGAAGAGATTCATGTTGTCCAAACTGAAGATATAACTCTTTCAGAAAAAAACTTCATAGTCCTGTAAAAAGCCAGAGGACAGCTCAAAGGGTCAGGCACCCACCATAGCCATCAGCCATGCTACTGAAAGAAGGCAAGGGGGAAGAAAATTGTATTTGCTCCAGTGAGGCTGATCCCATCTCAGACATTCAGCTAGCTCTCAAGGCGGCTGTTTTGGATCACAACAGCCAGCTGAATGGGGTCGAGTAGAGTAACGGGCAGCACAGTGTTTACGTAAACAATTTCCACACTCATGCCTTTATCAAAATGGTCAGATGTGACAAGCATCTAAGTGCTAAACTGTGTGAAATTCTCTAGGTCACATAAAACACACACACACACACACACAATGGAGCCTTAACCAGCCTTAGCTATCACTTGTGGTGTTGCCAGCCACTGTTTAGTTTTCTAAGAACATTTGTGTCTACAAAAACATGACTAAACAACAGAATATTTAGGAAATGATTTTTTCCCTTTTAAACTTTTTTCTTCTCTGTTTTCTTTCTGACCTCCTGTTGCTATGGGCCCTTTTCCAACACACTGAAATAAATAGTGGGGCGCACCTCAGGGTCAGCTATGAAAGCACTCCCAAGTTTAAGCATCCCCTATTCTGCTCCAGCTAAACAAAGTGTCACAGACCAAAACAACCTGTAGATTTGGTGGCTGGAAGCATCTTCTCTCGAAGGCTGAATTCTTTAAACAATAGGTTTTGATAATAACCATTGTATCTCAACAACCGATTCAATGCAGAGTTAAGTCTGATGGTAGTTTAACCTATTTCTGGACGCACACATCATTTGCTTTGACACTCTGCAGTCAGACACTGTGATAACTAGCCCAGATGATGTAGCAGCAGCATCACAGAAAAATATACACCTGAACCAAACCACAGGACTTAGCCATTCTTTGCAGAACTAGCTGTGTAGAAACTGTGCAGCAAAGTCCATCTCAAGTAATGATATAAAGCCATAATGTAAACATTCAAGTTCAGGAGACCATCAGCTGCTGCTCAGAAATTTCTAAAATCTAAATCATAGAATCACAGAATCACAGAATACCAGGTTGGAAGGGACCTCAACGATCACCTGCTCCAACCTCTCTTGGCAAAAGCACAGTCTAGACAAGATGGCCCAGCACCCTGTCCAGCTGAATCTAAAAAGTATCTGATATTGGGGAATCCACCACTTCCCCGAGGAGATTATTCCAACAGCTGATTGTTCTCATTGTGAAAATTTCTTCTCATGTCCAACCGGAATCTCCTCAGGAGTAACTTGTACCCATTACCCCTCTTCTTTTCCATGTGACTCCATCTTCTTTGTAGTCTTTAAGTATTGGAACATGGGGATAAGGTCTTCCCTAAGCCTTCTTTTCTCAAGGCTGAGCAAACCCAGTTCCCTCAGCCTTTCCTCATATGGCAGGCTTCCCCGTCCTTTGATCATCTTGGTGGCCCTTCTCTGGACCCTCTCCAGCCTGTCCACATCTGTTTTGTATAGCAGGGACCAAAACTGAACACAGTATTCCAGGTGTGGCCTGACAAGCACTGAGTAGAGTGGGGTAATGACTTCTTTGTCTCTGCTGGTGATGCCCTTGTTGATGCAACCCAGTATCCTGTTGGCTTTCTTTGCCGTTGAAGCACACTGTTCACTTATATTGAGCTTGTTGTCCACCAGGACCCCCAGTTCCCTTTCCACAGAGCTGCTCCCCAGTCAGGTAGATCTCAGCATGTGCTGCACTCCTGGAATATGTTCCCCAGGTGCAAGACCTTACACTTGTCCTTGTTGAACTTCATAAGGTTCTTGTCAGCCCACTCTTCCAGCCTATCCAGGTCTTCCTGCAGGGCGATTCTCCCTTCTGAAGTGTCCACTTCCCAACTCAGTTTGGTATCATTGGCAAACTTCATCAGAGTACAGTTGATCCCATCATCCACATCACATATTAAGATATTAAACAGTGTTAGGCCCAATATCAATCCCTGGGGGACCCCACTTTTGACAGGTTGCCAGTTTGAAAATGAGCTATTTACCACCACCCTCTGGATGTGGCCTGTCAGACAGTTCCCCACTCACCGCACAGACCACTTGTCTAGACCATATTGCATCAGTTTCTCTAGGAGGAAGCTGTGGGAAACCGTATCAAAAGCTTTGGAGAAATCCAGGTAGACAACGTCCACTGCTTGCCTCTCATCAACTGAGCAGGTTACTTTATTGTAGAAGGCAATCAGGTTTGTCAAGCATAATTTGTCCCTGGTGAATCTGTGCTGGCTTTTGCCAGTCATATGCTTCATTTGACTTGGGCTAGCCCCCAGGAGGATTCGTTCCATAACTGTCCCAGGGACTGAAGTAAGACTGATGGGCCTATAATTTCCTGGATCCTTCTTTCTGGATCCTCCTTGCGTCCACCTAAAGACTAAGTGGACAAAAGTTTTCACTGGTAAACTCCTCTAGGTCTTCTAGACATACTTCTGGATACACCTAGAATTTCCTGATCCCTTACACTACTGAGTGGGTAGCCCAAACCTCGGTATACCTGATAAGATATTCAAAAGATTGCTACGATTCATACTTATCTCACCTGCAGAACCCAATGTAATAGGTGTTGCCAGACCACAAATACTGAAGAGCAGCCTCTCCAAAAGGCTGGAAGAAGGTGGTATTTCTCCTTCCCCTAATTTTATCAAGCATTCAGTGGTTATATCATGTCTACAAGGTGCAGAAGCTGAGTTCCACTCCTGATTCCTAAATTTCCTGTTAGTTGTGTGGACATTTTTACTACTGCCAATGTTTTATTCTACACTGACTATAATCCAGGTGTCCCATCTTGGCCATGACTACTCACACCACCAGCTGGAGAGCTGTGGTCCCTTTGTCATTCTGTCAGTTTTAGCAGGAGATGCTGAAAAAACTGAAACCATATCTCAGAAGTCACCTAGGAAATCAGTGATGAAATTCAAATGAGAGAGGAAGGAATTAAAGACGACTCTTGCACAGTCTGAGTCAATCTTCTGTCAATGAGTTCCTAGAAGGCCCTTTTACCAGCTCTTACTTTGGTTGGTATAGCCAGCTCCAGGAAAATATTAAGGGTTGTCATTGCTAAGTAAACTCAAATCTCTTTCTGTGAGCTGATTTAGTTTCTAATTCTCTGGGAGGAACTGGATCTGGGAGGCACATACCTCTTCCTCAGTTCTGATTGATAAGCTTGAGTGTCTCAGTGTTCTGGCATTTTTAAAGCAGATTTAAGCTGCAAGTTCTCCCTGTTGTTCACAAATCTATGCATTCACAGCAGAACCACCGAGTCCCAGGTACCTGGACTTTCAAGGCCAGATTCTTGCTCAAAATTTGCACCTGTTTAGATAAGAATTAGATATTCACACAACTGCAGAATTTCAGTTTTTACCCTAAGTATTGAGAATGGTAGTGTTCAGTGATCCGACATGCATTTTTTGTTGACCAGCCCTTCGTCTTTTCCATTCCATAAATTCATTTGTTTGGGTTGTTTTGTTTTTTTTACATATGTAACAACTAGAGCTAGTTAGCTCTTTTCTGATTAAAGTCTAGCATGTTTTGTCATAAACATCTTAGGTTTGATAGAAGTTGATACAGGGCAGATTCCCACAGATTCCTGGACTGCCTCAGTATTCCAGCTTTTGAGACAGATCGGCCAAGAAAACACTGCACTGAGATAAAGGCATGGTCCTTCCAGTTTGCCTATTTCCAAGCCATCTTCTGTTAGCCACAACTCCCAGTAAATCTGGTGAGCTGTCTGTATTCACGTTAGAGACCTGAAGATCTTGACGTCCCTTCTCTCACCTCATTACCCTGGTGTTTTTCAGAGAGATTTCCACATAGATTTCTTCAAGGCCGGGATCCAGAGGTTTCCAACTCTGTAGCTCAGGGCAAACCAGCTTGGCCGGGTTGTCCCAGGGTTAGGGTGCCGGAGTCCCAGCATTGATGGTATGGGTGTATTTAGCCATGCCAGAGGTCTCAGCTGATCCATAGATCCAGAGCCACAAACCATATGATCCGAGGATGAGATCACGCTTCTTGTCAAGTTTAACTCTACAAATAGCACAAATGGGAAACTGACAGGAATTTCAGTTTCGGTAAGCAGACACATAACAGTACTAATTTCTGAAACAGTGTATCAGCATTTTTTGGATAAAATTTCCTCCAAATTTCTGGCTCCTAGGGAATTTGGGAAAGTCTTTTGTCTAGGTTGTTTCTTTCTTGTGTCTATTCAGCTTAGACCAGAATAAATTGCACAAATAAACACAACAGAAAGGTTTGCCTCCTTCTACCATCAGCTCCCTGAGCTTCATCTGAAGCCTAGACTCATACAGTTTCTCAAAAATATAAACAGGATTAACTGCTCAATTTGTATGCATTTTTAAGCATATACAACACATTCTTTAGAGGAATTCTAAATGCCATGTTACTTGGGAAATGACAGTTGCTATTTTGAAGCATTTTAAACAGATACATATTAAAAAGTTGTGTCACTTCAAATGACAAGTGACAGTGCAATTAAAACCATGGTTTTAAAATAGCTTTTCATCATATTTAAAGAAATAAAAAACCTGATCCCTCCTACTTGAGAAAAAATATATTCTGCACCTGTATACTTATTGTTTTAAAATAATGAAAGTATACCTTCTGGAGGAGTGAAAACATTTTTCTACATATAGGTTGTCTGCACTCACTTGAAAAAAAATGAGGTGGTTTTATATTTTGAAAACAACAAATCAGATCCAGCATCTGGAATGTTATGTCTGGGATGACATATAAAAATACAATTAAATGTGCTATTATTTTCTTTTCTGTTAAAACTATAATGAATCTTGAAATCAAGTTTCATTTACTAAAAAGAAACCAAAATTAGTAGCTGTGTTGAAAGGCATAACTTTTCCTTTTCTCCTGTAAGCCTGTGGCAAAATAATCCATGTTTCGCTATTTTTGTTTCTCAAATTGCAAGGTAGATTGTTTAAAGTAAAAAAAAACCAATTGATTTTATCAGTTAATAACTGTATTTTTCTAATGTTAGAGATTAAAATCTCATTAGAAAGAAAAAAGTTGCAATGTGCTCTATAGTGTCAGAAGACATGATCATTTGGTGGCCAAGATGTGCAGCTCCCATCTCAAAGAAAAAGTGCAAATTCTCCTCCATACATGCTTTTCAGGGGGAGAAGAAAAAAATAAAAATAAAAAAAAACCACAACAAACCCTAAAGCCTAACAAAAAATTATCCAGTTCTGTGATTACAGCACACAAACTTTCTGAGGAAAAACAAAAATTATCTCAGTATCATGACTGAATACTGGATCTTCAAAAAATATATTTCATAATAGTAGAGTCAATGAATTCCAAGGTATTTTTTCAAAAAGTTAGTGACCTGGGACTTTACAGCACAAGTGTTCATTCAGGATGGTCTATTAGACATTCTTCCTTTCTGCATTGCATGCAGAAATCGGCTCTCCTAAGGCTTCAGTAGACCAAATAGAAGGTGTCTACCCATCCCTGTGGCACAGCTAACCTAAGGGAAAGTCTTTCTGACTTGAGATTTTCTTGGAGGGTTCAACAACTCTTGTAGTTAAACCTAATTGGCTTTATTCCTTTGACTTCATAACTAATCTAATATTTCTACTAAATGGAGGTTTTCTCATGAAATTTAGACAATTTGTCAGTATTTCTGGTGTTCGAATACTGGTGGACTGGAACGATGTTTATGACATGGACGAGTATAGACTCACTGTTTTTGCTGCTTCAATTTCTATCCAGTGTATCTACTTTTTTTTTTTTTTTTAGCTTTTATCATAGAATCATAGGATGGTTTAGGTTGGAAGGGACCTTAAAGACCATCTAGTTCCAAACCCACTGCCATGGGCAGGGACACCTCTCATTAGAGCTATATTATGCAATGGCTTGCTTACTTAAAAATAGATCGAAGCAGTGACCATCTTCTTCTCTGGCATTTGTACTGGTCCCTAATAGATTTGGGGTCATACTCAGACTGTCTTTTACAGAAAACCTATTGCTACAATTCTTCCTATTCCTGTCCAAAGTCTGTAAAGCTTAAACTTCAGGCAGTCTGATTTGTTTAGCACTTTCTTGAACCTAAATGCCAGCACAATTGCAGATGAGCTTAATAGAACCATTTGCAAAGGAATTTAATGAAAAATAAGCTAGGAGAACAGCATAAGTTTATAATTGTGTCTGGGGACCATAATAATGATAAAAAAAAGTAACTCTCCTTCTTATATAGTGTAAACTGTAGAATTGTGTTTATTTCTAAAGGAATGCATATGTTTTACTGTTGCTAATTAGTACAGATTGAGACAGTTATTATACTAATTTATAAGTAAAGTAATTTATATATTACTTAGGGACTGAAAAGCAAAAAAAGAGAGGAAATATTCTCTTTTGATGATGATACAGAGAATCAATAAATCTTCTTTTCTCTCTTTTTTTCTCATCAGCTTATGGGGAAGCATTAATGCCATAAAATAATAAGCTGAAGGGGACAGACATAAGATTCATGATAGCTCCAAAATTGGTGGGCTCTCAGACTGCATGAAAGGAAATACAAATACACACAAGAGAATCAGACGTAGTATTTTCTAATACTTTGAGCAGAGTGGAGGTTTTGCTAAGTAGGCGCTATTCAGATGAATTATGTTGACAGTCACTGATCAAAAGAATAAGGGACAAAACTTTTACGATGCTAAATGCCTAATGCAATATCATACATGGCAGAAGTACTGGTCTAGATCTAGACTTGAATAAATCAGGTGAGAATCTGGCATGATCTGAGGAAGACAGAATCATAAAACCATAGAATTGCCTAGGTTGGAAGGGACCTTTCAGATCATCTAGTCCAATCATCTACCTAACTCTGACAAAAACCATCACTAAACCATATCTCTAAGCACAACGTCTACCCTTCAGGGATGGTGACAACAGCTCCCCTGGGCAGCATGTTCCAATCCTTAATAACACTTTCAGTTTAAAATTTTTTCCTAATATCTAATCTAAACCTCCCCTGGTGCAACTTGAGGCTGCTTCCTCTCGTCCTGTCGCTTGCTACTTGGGAGAAGAGACCGACACACACCTCACTACAACCTCCTTTCAGGTAGTTGTAGAGAGCGAGAAGAGAGAAGGTCTTCCCTCAGCCTCCTTTTTGCCAGGCTAAGGAACCCCAGTTGCCTCAGCTGCTCCTCATAAGACTTGTGCTGCAGACCCCTCACCAGCTTCACTGCCCTTCTCTGGACACACTCCAGCACCTCAATGTCTTTCTTGTAGTGAGGGGCCCAAAACTGGACACAGTACTCGAGGTGGGGCCTCACCAGTGCCGAGTACAGGGGGATGATCACTTCCCTAGTCCTGCTGGCCACACTATTTCTGATACAGGCCAGGATGCTGTTGGCCTTCTTGGCCACCTGGGCACACTGCTGGCTCATATTCAGCCAGCAGTTGAGCAACACCCCCAGGTCCTTTTCTGCCAGGCAGCTCTCCAGCCACTCTTCTCCAAGCCTGTAGCGCTGCATGGGGTTGTTGTGACCCAAGTGCAAGACCCGGCACTTGGTCTTGTTGAACCTCACACCATTGGCCCAGGCCCATTGATCCAGCCTGTCCAGATCCCTCTGCAGAGCCACCCTACCCTCCAGCAGATTAACACTCCCACCCAACTTGGTGTCGTCTGTGAACTCTCTGAGGGTGCACTCAGTCCCCTCGTCCAGGTTGTTGATAAAGATATTAAAGAGAAGCGGCCCCAATACCAAGCCCTGGGGAACACCACTCATGACTGGCTGCCAACTGGACTTAACTCCGTTCACCACCACTCTCTGGGTCCAGCCATCCAGCCAGTTTTTTACCCAGCAAAGAGTATTCCCATGCAAACCATGAGCAGCCAGTTTCTCCAGGAGAATGCTGTTGGAAACCATACCAAAGGCTTTACTAGTGTCGAGGTAGACAACATCCACAACCTTTCCCTCACCCACCAAGTGGGTTACTTTGTCATAGAAGGAGAAGCTTTGTCAAGCAGGATGTGCCTTTCATGAACCCATGTTGACTGGGCCTGATCCCCTGGTTGTCCTTCATGTGCCCCTTAATGGCAGTCAGGATGATCTGTTCCACAACCTTCCCAGGCACTGAGGTCAGACTGACAGGCCTGCAGTTCCCCAGATCCTCCTCCCAGCCCTTCTTGTGGGTGGGCATCACATTTGCTAACCTCCAGTCAACTGGGACCTCTCTGGTTATCCAGGACTGCTGGTAAATGATGGAAAGTGGCTTGGTGAGCACTTCCGCCAGCTCTCTCAGTACCCTTGGGTGGATCCCATCCAGCCCCCTAGACTTGTGTATGTCTAGGTGCTGTAGCAGGTCCCTCACCATCTCTCTTTGGATTATGGGGGCTCCATTCTGCTCCCTGCCCCTATCTACTAGCTCAGGGGTCTGGGTACTCAGGGAACAACCAATTCTACTACTAAAGACTGAGGGAAAGAAGGCATTAAGCACCTCAGCCTTCTCCTCATCCTTTGTCACCATGTTACCACCCTCATCTAATAAAAGATGGAGATTCTCCATAGTCCTCCTAAGTTGTGACTCCCCAGTATATTCCACCTCAGACATTTCTGTAAACCAAGAAAGCTGTAGATAGCTACAAAAAACCATGTTGTCACCATTCTGAAAAGCAAGGACAAGTGCTCAGTTCACTTTTATGTATCCTAAAAGGAATTCTGGAGAAGATTTTAAAAAATCATCTTATACTGATCCAGTGTAATGTCAACAAAAGCACCCTTAGCTGAAACAGTAAATCAGTTTTCATGTTACTATCTCACACTGCTGCTTATTTGACAGAATTTTTCTCTTCTGGTGTTGTTTGGGGGATTTTTGTTCACTTTACGTTTGAGCTGTGGCAAGTACTGAGGCATGGTGCCCAAAATCATGTCAGTTGAAATGGACAGGATCTCAGTGTGTGTCCATTAAAAGATCTTTCAAGATTCAGGGCTAGTGGGCATACACCAAAACACAAGTACTAATACTAGCTCCATCCAACAGACTCAATGACAAACAAATCAATCCCGTAGTGTGAAGGGAGTTGCTGTCCATTATAATGAACAGTTTCTTAGAAAGTGTAGTAACATGGACAAATAAGAAATGAGCGGTACCATGATGACAGAGTAGGTACTATATATCAAACCAGTGTTCAGATGAAAAAAAATGAAATATTTTGATGGGGAAAAATGTAGCTCAAAAACAACTACATGTGTCTGTCTAGGAGACACACAGCAGCCAAAACTGAATTCCAAATACTGTGCTCCAATATTGTCAAAGCATAGCCACTGCCAACCTAAACTGGTCAGTCTCTGTCACTGGCTTTTAGTAGGCTCATTCTGAATAATAGTGTTTCAAGCAGTGTTTGCCTTTGGAGTCAATGATGGCACCTGAAATGCAGCACAGGTATAATCCATGAAGTATCCTGCAGCCTTGACTCCCAGTTAAGTTAATTGTTTCCCTGGCAATGTTACCAGGTTTTTTCAAGGGAAAATAGACTGTAGGAGAGTGACTCTGATACCTGGGTCTTGTCACAGCATGCATTCAGAAAATGTCCTCAGCCCTATAGATTGAACATGTCCAGAGGATAGCAGAGAGTGAACCTTACGAAGCTGATCTGTATCATGGATACAGAGCTTTTCAGTGGTGGGCATTTTAAGCGTGACACAGAGTTCCACAGACCTTTTTTTTCTTTCTTAGTCAATGTAATATTTGTCGTGTTTCAAGACTCTTGAAGTTGTATTATCCCAAGGCAGTTCAGGGAGATGTAGCCATGTTATTTCAGCATCACTGTTCTAAATCAGAGCGCAATATCTCTGCTAACTGTGATGAAACTCTGCCCTTATACTGGAAGTGTTTTGTTTTCCTCTGCACTATGCTTCATCTCAGATCATGGGCTATGATAGCATTTCACCTTGTTAGTTTGTTTAAGGAAAACAACAAAGATACTCTGTAAGTGTTGTATAGCTATGCAGCACAGCAAGGACATTAATGAGGCCCAGTACATTTGGCAGCAGCTCCAGTTTCCCTGTAACCATCCCAGAGAGGAGATACATGAGATGTTTTGTCAGACAGGGGTGCATATTCTTCTCCTCTTTTCCCACTTGTCTGGCAAGCATAAAGGACCAAGACTCATTTCTGTCCACGAATAGATATATGCATGGTCCGTTGCTCAGTCGTTAGGCACAGTAAGCATAACTCACACACACCAAAAATACAAAGTATGGAACCATGCTGGGAATGCAAAAGGAAAGAATGGCTGGGCCAGCCAGAAACAGAGCTCAGAAAGCCACCTTCAGCAGGTCTTTTCTTGGAGGTTCATTGTACACTTTTCTTTCTTTAGACAGCTCAAAGCTAAAAGTAGTGTAACTTACATATTTGGTAGCAGCAAGGCCTTCTCCTACGAACTCGTGCTATGACGTTGAAAATTTCAGCCTCAGTCTAAATTACACTGAGCCGTCACCAACAGGTTCTCTGGAGGAGGTGACCAGTCACTACTAATGCCCCCACAGCAGAGTTGATAGTGGCTGTCAATAAACTAGCACTTAGGGTGTATTCCTTTTCCCCAAGACTTAAAACTTAGTAAAACCTACAGCTCCTATTAAGGTGGAGAGCACATACTCATATACGGACAACGCAGAACCTGACTACAGAGCCTTTCATGGCTTCCTCTTCTCTTCCAGCACCTTTTAGTGCTTTGTTTCTTTGTTTCTGGCCCAGAAAACTTGTCTAGTTAGGCAAAAATGAAAATCACAAAAACTGCATACATGCCATGCAGTTTTATACAGATAGATTGCACTATATTTAATTCCAAAGCTTTTAAAACTGACTGCTATTCATTAGTGACTGCAGATTGGTACGCGTCCCAGCTTGAACTGCTGAAAAGTACCTGCTGGGTACTGGAATTTTTGCCGACCATCAGCATACAACTACCATTTGTCTTCTTATGCAGTGCATTCTCCTGTAATCAATTTACGGGTGAAATACTGTATATACACATCCAAATTAATTCTTCCTCAAGATTGGTCTTCAGATTCCACCATATGATTGCCAAAAGCTGTTCTGCTCACTATCATTTTCTACTTGCTAATTAATTAGAGAAAGTCACAAGAAATACCAACTAAGTATTTTTGGGGGGCTTAATGAATGAGTCTATTAATTTAAGAAGATTTAGCAATTATGCATTCTCTAATATTGATTTCCACTAAATCCTATCTGGAAATTAAGGAGATTGATAATAAAACCTTTTATTCAGTTCCACTACAATAGATCTAATGAATAAATTGGCTGCATGCACATCCTTAGAACTAGATTCATTTAGTAATAAATGGTGCAACAAAAAGGAGTACATTATAATTGAAATTAAGGAGGGGGGAAAAGCAGGTGTAGGCTGAACTCAGTAATATGCTAATCAAGCACAATGCAGAAAGGAAGTTTTATGTGGCATAGATTTGTTCCTCTGGCATTCATAGAATTTCCTTTTCAAATTTCTTTTCTTACTTTGTATAGCCAGCTCCTGTTTGTTGGGTTCCTCAGCCTGTTGTTTCAGGATGAAAGGAATCTCGTATGCACAGCAGCACACTGTCAGCTGAATCCTGCTTGGTTAAAAAGATCACAAAATTAATTTTAAGAAAAGACTCTAGTTGCTGACAACACACTTTTCTATTCCAGACTGTTTATTCCTATTTCAGATCCCCAAAAGAGGGGGGGTGATTCCCAAATAATGCAGAATATGTACCATGGTCCTAAGAGACAGGAGGGAGTATACAAAAAAACCAACCTGAAAGCAGAAAATCTCAAATGTTTTGCCTCCTCCATCTTCCAGAATCAAAGCCATAATCAGTTCATGGAAGGCTCATACCTGTGATAATTTAACTTCAAGTGTGGCAATCCAGTCCATTCAGGTCTTTGGGGTGTGGTCAGCACCGAGTATCTCTCATAGACCAATTGTAAATCATTCTTTTCATTTCTCTATAAACCATATTTTACCTCACACATCTTAACAATCTTTGAGGATGGAGGTGAAACACTAAATCACCTTAGCATTTCCTCTCTTCAGGTGCAGAAAACAATTTAGTTCATTCTTGAGTTGCTTCTGAGTCTTCAGTCAACAGATCTTTTTAATTTCTCCTTCTTTTTGACTCACACTTCTTAAGTGCCTTCTACCTCCTGCACAGGAAGTGCAGTTCAAATATCTAGTAGAAAAGATAGTAAGGACCTGATTAAAAAACCCATATAAGTTAATCCATTTAAGACTCCCACTGATTTTAATAAACTTTTGATCAAGCGATGTGATTATTCAAATTAGCTTCTTAAATGTACTGTATAATGCATCCTAATTTGCTTTATTGTATTACAATTCATCTCTTCTTGTACGAGGGAAAAAACACATATAAGTGAGATTCTAGCCTTTTTAGACTTAGATCTTCAGAAACAAAGCATTGTCAACATCAGAATCAGACATCAAACACCAGAAACGCAGAACAATGAAATTTTGATTCCCAAATCATTCGTTTCTATTATTGTTTTTACTTGTTATTACATTATTATTAATAGAACATGTCATAAGAAATTCTTTTGACAGTAATTCATTTAATGATAATAATAAAGATTCCAGTAATACTAAATACTTAAAGACCATGTCACAACAGCTCATTATGGCTTGACAGTGCACATACAAGGGCCACTAAATGCTAATGATCTGATACTCAATGGTCGCTTTGTAAAGAAAGGAAATATTACTGCCATTGTAACGATAGCAGAAAGAGAGCAGGTCATTTTCTGGAGCACAAGGAGTATCTGTGATAGATCCAAGAAGAGAACTCAGAGAATTTTATAACCTATTCCTAGGCTTTCACCATATAGCCACCTAGCTGTCTTGCTCAAAATGTCTTGCTAAAAATGATTTAACTTTTCCAGCCCCATACTACAATGACATGTGCAGAGTTGCATCTGATATAACTTACTTAATGAAAGTACTGTAATCTACAAACAAGTAAACAGAGAACCTGCATCCTTAAATGAAATCTTAATTATGTACATTAGCATGAGAGCTCAGAGCAGCATATGATGTATGAGACGTGGAGGCTATGAAGACAGGCCCTTCTCTAGAAGTCACTCTTCTTGCCCCTATCTTTATGCCTTTGCTCCTTTCGGCCCCTTTGCCATGGAAGTAGAGGCATGGACAGAGATACAAGGACAACAGGAGCAGGGAAAGAAGCAGCACAGAGAAAATGGAAACAGCAAAGAGTGGCTGCTGAGAAAGAAAAGGGGTGGTGAAAAGGAGGCTAGAAAAGATGAAGGACTGGGGTCCATGTCTCAGGACACGAAGAAGACAGAGAATCTGTCAAATCAAGCTTTGAACAACAGTGTTACGTTCACACACAGAGACACGTTATCCTCAGCCTCCCTCTCCCACAACTGCAACTCTCTCAGGGTGTGAGGAGGAGGGATAATTCTCTCTCTTGCAGTGGTTGCAGTTATTTTAAAAGGCCTCTCCAGTACATTTACCCTTACATTTGCATACACATATACCATGTACTGCTGCTCAGTCTTACATTTTGTACAGATAAGACATGAATATGCAGTAATTTTGGGGATAGTTATTTTGGTGTGATGAAGTCAGCATAATAAAGCTGAAAGTGAGCGAAAACTGCCAGACTTGCATCTCTGATACACCTGAAAGTAGTAATCTCAAAATAGAAATTTTAGTGTTCCGCTAAGTAGCTCACCAGCTAACGGGCTGGGTAATCTCTGCTCCCTCTGGTCCTCATGTACCTCATCCAAAGGAAAATGCATATGCAGTTCTTGGAGCAGGGAATGAATCTGGCTTGCCTTCAGTGCCAGGGAATGCTCCATTAACAAGCTGCAGAATTAGGGTCCCTCATTCCATTTCTCAGGCTGTATAAAGTCTGTGTCACTTTCTGTGCAGAACTTGGCTTCAAGGGGGAGAAGGAAAGGTGGAGACTGGCTTCACTACAGGTTACAGAAAACCCTTGCAGCTAAGATGCTCTGCTCCTCAAACTGAAAACCAGTTCCTTGCTTAGAGTTTTGCTTATCAGGGCATGCATAATCCAGTTCACGGTCCATTAGCTGGATCTGGCCCATGGCACTCTTGTCCCCAGCTTTTTCATTGACAGATCTGAAGTGTAGCTGCTCAGCTAGTGAATTCTTCCTACATGGCTGGATAATCCGTCTCCCTTAGTGAAGAAGCTCTGCGCTCGCTCAGAGACAGACCTACTGCCACGCTACATCCAAGTCCGAGGAAGCAGGCACCAGCAGACTTATGTCTTCTCATGTGTACCCACATACAGCCCTTAACTGCCGCTCCCTTGGGCTGTGAGCTAACAGTGCAAAAAGCTGTTCTTCCACAGCCCCTCTTCAGATGAGGGCTCTGTGCTGTGAATCCTGAGTAGGAGGAGGTGTTCAGGCTAGTTGCGTGTGCAGAGTGGGAGACCGAGCCTCTGCTGAAGCACTTTGGCTCTGTGTACAGACAGCGGCGAGAGCTGGCACCTCTGAAACGAATTTCCTGGGAGGATTTGAGACAGCACTTCGGTGCCAATGCAGCAGTGAGTCCTGCCTCAGTAAGTCACAGATAACTAAAACAGATTACAGCTGTGGAAAAGACAACTCATTTAGGAATTGAGGAACTCTGGTTTGTCATGAATAACGTAACAACTAATAAATAAGTAATCTTAAATAAGGTCTGATCAGAGGAAGGAATGGTACACTTAGTTTCTTGGAAAGAACCTATCCATAAAGCAGGCATTCTACACAGCCAAATGTGCACCAGCTCGATTACAAAGGTGGTATTGTAGTAGATTTAATAATGAACATTAATCGTCTTACACCCAGACCCATTCTTCTTCTCTTCTCCCAGGATGCTGCTCTCCGAAAGTACTTATTTAAAAACAGGTTTGCAAATAAGCTGTTACAATCCTTAATGTCAATAGGATTTCAATACCCCATGGAAAATTATTACAAAAGCAATTTAAAGTTAATCCCCTGACAACACTTTTGCAAACACTAAATTAGGAGTGATGAGGATGTCTGGCTGATAGCATCCTGTTTCAGCAGCAGTGCTGGACTGGAAGGCAGCACTAGGGTGATGTTGTGCAGGAGGTCTTTGTCTCCGAGCTGTGTGACTGTGTAGAAATATTGGATGAGCAGACAGGGTAGTGATGAGAACTAACGTTTCGTTTTAGAAAAACTTTAACCTTTTCTTTCCACAAACATGGTAGAGGAGAAATATGCCTTTTAGAAGCAACAGCATTGATCGAACCATCAACTGTGGTCACCTTTAAGTTAATTTTTCATGGGATCTTCCACTGCTGAAGAAACACGGCTGTCTTTTGTTGGTTCATACACAAAGACAGTATTTCTTCCTTAAGTTTTCTAAAGATCCAGAAAGACTTGTGTAGTCCCTCCTCCCGCAGGACTGCCAGTTACCTTTGGCTGAGGCAGCCTCCCAGAAAATGTAGGTTTCGATCATCTTAGATGAAGGAGGGCAACGTATCTGGACTCTCACTTGACACCTGGCTTTGCACAACCTTCCTAAGTATATGAGTCATTGGAGTGTCGTAAAGAAAGGGAAGCAACAGCAGGAAAAATCCACTGCCAATTCATTTTTTGGTGGGATCTACTGCAGTGGGTATATGACTAATGTTTCAAAGGATGCAACTAGGATTGAATGTCTCTGGAGAACGTGTAGAATTCATTGGGTTTTTTAATCCTGAGAGGGCTTAGCTATGAACCAAGCTGTGTCAGAACTGCCTGCTCCTAACTGCGTTCCTTCTCGGCACACTTTCTGTGCTCTTGGTGCTTCATCACAGCTCTGTGAGTTGCGTTCAGTATTTGAATATCCCGGAGAGTGTATTCAACCTACATGTGATTGATTGTGCAAATGATTTCTGATACTGCTAATGCACAGTCTGGGGCAAGTTGCCTCAGTAGTTAGCCTTCAATTTAGGTATTAGCAAAACAAGATAATAATATGCAATTAACTATCCCACAAGCACATTATATGGCTTACTTGGTTAATGTTTATAAGGCACACTTTGGAAATGAAAATGC
This sequence comes from Rissa tridactyla, assembly GCF_028500815.1. NCBI lineage: Eukaryota > Metazoa > Chordata > Aves > Charadriiformes > Laridae > Rissa > Rissa tridactyla. The sequence goes on along the minus strand of NC_071467.1, from coordinate 28,679,538 downwards.
TACATGCAGTAAGTATTTTGCAGCATGGAAAAATGTTTCACTACTTAATTCGGATGGAATGCATGTAACACAATGAAACCATGAGTCTTGGCCAGCATGCAAGAGCCCCTTTGCCATCTTTCATTTGATATGCAAACACTGGATTAAGTTTCCTTAACTTTGGCCAAACCAGCACTCTCAGGAATCGTACTCGTCTCTCCCACAGCTGTAAAATGTTCTTCTTCTTACACAAGAACATCAGGTGGGTGTTGGTAGTAAGATGCCAATACCTGGAAATATTTTAGGTGTGCTCTGGGAGTAAGAGTCTGTTCAGTTTGTTAACTGCAGAAAACTGAGAAAGAAAAATGATGTATGGTGCAGACTTGCAGGTAAAACCCTTGAGATGGTCATGGAGATCTTTATTTTGCTGTCCGTAATAATAAATGAAACCTAAACCATAAGGCTCTCTGCAGCAGAAGCAGCATGCTTATCCCAGCCAATATGCAGAGTTGAACTCCTGATGCTTGCCATTAATCACACAATGTCATTGGTGACAAAAATGCAAAAAAAGAGAGAGAGATTTTACAAACATGCCATATACAGACTTAGCTTGCTTATATCCCTGGCTTGCTTTTGTCTTTTGGGGTTTTCTTTTCTTTTTTTTTTTCTTTTCTTCTTTTTTTTTTTCCCTCCCCTGATTTATGCTCTGCTCTGACAATATCAAATTTAGGTGTACATGAATCCTTAACATTGCCGAGCTTTGCAAATGTACATTCTTCCCTGCTCATTGGCTCTTAAGCTCTATTCTGATAATGAAGGGAGCAAAGCAACATAGGATGAATGCAGATAGCAACCTGTCAGCAGCCCTCTATTATGCATTGACATAATCTATCAGAGTTTACATGGGGGTTAGAACATGGGATAGGATAAAAGGGAGAGAAAGAACAAAGAGAAGCCTGAAGGTGATAATAAAAAATGAATGTATGACCCACTGCCTCCCTTGTTTTATAGCTGGTAGAAAGTACACATTGACTTAATTAAGATAAAATCTTATTCTTTAGCATTTGAAGTCTTAACCTGCCTTTTTTTTTTTTTCTGAAACGCACCATGAATATTAAACAGTAGATGACTTCACCTCCCTACAGTAATAGCAAAGTCATTTGTTTTGAACTCTTGATCCTGTTTGTTTGCTTTTTATTTCATGTGTGTGTTTTCTCTGTAGACATTATTCATGATGCTGTGAGATCTAATAGAGAGCTGGGATTCACCCTGAGTGGTGGTGTCTGATGTCCATTTGGAACAAATTCAAACAACCCAAGCAGTCCAGGGAAATCTGCAGCTTCCCTTGTGATCACCACCTGCCAGGAAGCCAAGCCCAGCTGCGACAGAGCATCACAGTCTGGCAGATCTCCATCACAGGAAAAGTATGATTTTTCTCAGATTTAGTTAACTCCTGAAAGATTCTGGCAACGCTAGGAAGCTGATATGCTGCTTGGAACAGAGCAGATCCAGTATGATCAGTGTCCGAGACCAAAGACATCACTGGCACTGTATTTCAAATTATGTTTTGAAAAATCAGGTGTTTCAGTCAACTGAACAGTTTGAAATACAGGGATGAAAAAATTAAATTTTCCATAGACTTTACAAAAGACAGAATTCAAATATCATGCATAGCATCACTTTCAGCCTTGATTCAGCAGACTTTTAGGTAATTATTTAACTTAATGTCTGCACTTCAGTGCAAGTGCTTTGCTGGACCAAAGCCCTAGTGAGCATATACCGACTCTTAGAAGTTACCTGAAAGAACTGATCTTTTCTGCCACTGAGTCAGATTTTAAATCATTACTTACTTTTTTTTTTTAAAACTTTTTTTTTTCCCCACGGGTTGTACATTTGCACAGTCGTTTATTTCCTGGCTAGAGTAACTACAGATCAGAGGGTTAAAATGTTCAGTGCCTTACTGTGCTAGCTTCATTCCTACTGGCTTCTTGCAGCAACAGTGGACAATGAAAGTGATAGGCTCAGTCTGATCCCTGACAAATGCTTGCCCACATAATTATATTGGCTGCAAGCTGGGCACAGTTGGGAAACAAAAGACAATGAGAGTTAGAAATGTGCAGTTACTGTATGTCAGGGCTGATGTCTTCACATGGAACTTGCTCACCTTTTCTTCCCCAGCATCACTAGAGATTTCTTACCTACATAATCCATATTTTCTCTCTTGCTCATGGGCATGCTCAGACACTAAGAAATAAAAGCTTCCTTCAGCCATAGCTTTAATATGAGTGCTTAGGTGCCAGCTATTGTAGCTGACCTTAAGCGTGTCAGTTGCTGCAGTTGTCGTTACATTGACATTCACTTTAATGGTTACTTATGCTTTCAAGTCTGAAAAAATTAAGTCAATCGCTTCGGTTATTTAGTCTTTGTCTGAAAAAACACTGTTCATGCCTCCTGCCCCTACTGACTCAGTGAGAAAAAGGTAAGCATCTTGAATTCACTAGAAATCTTATCAAAGAAATCTTAATTTAAATGCAACAACATCCTGTTTCAATATTACATGTATGTGGCTGACTCCTAGCTATCTTGTAAGCTTCTGCAATCAGAAAAGCAAATGTTTAACTACTGTCTGTGTAATTGGCTTTTTCTTACACCTCTCATACCGTGAAGTGGAAATGGTTAGCCATTCTTTTACCCAGATGTGACATAATCAGTGCCTTACAGAGACAACCTTCCACGTGGACATTACCACCTCTTGAGATGCAGCTAATTAGCTTAAAAGAATCTATTATAGTCTACTGGATATGTAAAAGCAGCTTCAGAAACTACATAATAAATTCCCAGCAGACTCCTATATGTTGCAGTAAATGATACATATTTCTCCTCTGTTTAAAATTGCGTGCAGTGTCTATACCAAAATCCTGAACATTTTATTTTCTCTTGAGGATATGATAACTGTGTTGATGCTTTTGATTTAAAATAAACAAACAAATTTTACCAGTCCGATACGGACATGCAGGTTTACATCTCTGTATCTGGAATTTCACAATTGCTTTACTCCAACATAAGTGAGAGTTGTCCTTTACGTGGATGAGCTGCCTCTCTCCCCTAATCTGAGCCACACACTCCTGCCTTGCTTTTGCATCCACACTGCGTGCCAGGCTGGACCAAGAAACTGATCTGGGGAATGAAGGGAGGCTGTGAGGCACAAATAGAGTATTTCTTTTCATATGGATTAGTTCCCTGAGCTGGGTCACTCACTTCTTCAATCCAACAGAAGTGCGTGGCTGGAGATGGGACAGAGGGTAGGATTGCTTGTCTCATTCCATTTAGGCTGGCTTAAAGTGATTATGAAAATCCTATCTTAAATAGATATTAAAAGGACATCTTTCTGTAGCTTGTGATTTTCTTAGATACAAATCCAGCAAGGTATTTAAGCGAGGACCTAACTTTGAGTCTCATGCTGAAGTTCATTGCTAAAGCAAGTTCCTAGTATTTTCATTTCTTGGCTGAATTTCTGAAGAGCCTGATCAGAGTCAGGGGAGCTGTTCTTCTTTGTAACAGTTTCACCGAAAATTATTTAGCTGTTTTAAAGAAAATATTCATAGTTGCTAGGAAATATTGTTTGTGACCTTTTTATTAAGCAGCTATAGCACCTCAGGGAAGAAAAGAGAAGCATAATCTTGGCAAGGAGTAAAACTCCAGGTCAGATTTGTGTTTTTATTAGCCTTGAAAGAATTGGATGTGATTTAACTGAGTTATACAACATATAAAGCACTTTGTACGTGGGTTGTGGAGTACATTAGACAATAAAATTGGCTTCTTCTGCTGTTCCATTAGTGATGGCACCAGTGGATATACAAACTGAGACTGATACGTCTTGATGCACAAGGAAGAGGAAGGCACATTAAGGAGGGTGGAGGTCTCAGAAGTGCTTTCCTAGATAATGTAAACTAGAATGAAGTTGTAATTTCCTTCTTCATCCTCAGTGAAAGTCCATGTGAGAGATTAACATGTTGTTGAAAGGAAGTTACGCAGCTTCCCAAAGGACACTTGAGAGATCTTCAGAATCAGCATTTTATAAGATGCCTTGCTTTTTGTGTGGAATAGATGAAGATTGTGAAGATGAACACTGTGGGAGGTGGATAAACAAGACAGGGTCATGCCTGATTGATTGCACATATTGAATGATACATAGTGCAGGGCTGTTATCCAGCCAGCAGATGAAACAGGACACAGTGCTTCATCCATAAAGATTTTTTAAAATAACCCTTTGAAATCAACTGAGGAAGCAGCAACATGGCAGAAATGGAAACCCAACATGCTAAGGTTGCACGTCTAACCTTAACGGTAGCCACTGGTATATATTTGCTGCAAGGAGGCCTTTCTTACATACAATCACATAGACTTTCTCTCAAAAGAAGAGACATGCTATGCATAAATCCCCAAAGGCTGTGCTCTCTATCTACCTTCTTCAAATCTCCCAGATTTTATGTCATTGTTAGTGCTCTGCTCTCTTCTTGTTAAATCCTCTGCTTGTCTTGATCTTCAAAAAGATCTTCTTTTCTTTTCCTTTCTTTTTTATTAAGAAATTTGTCCGATTTTATATTTATCTCCTCTATTAACAGATATTATCGTATTTAGTGCACAGACACTAAATTTTGCCCTTTCTCCCTTCCACAAGATAACTGCTCTTTCAGACCTACAAGCACAACTGCTCCTTAACCTAGTTCTGTCAGAATGATTTGATTTGTAAAACCCTCACACAGAAGTGTTTTAGTAGGTTTTAAAAAACAAATTCTTTTGACAGAATCAGGCTGGGGACAGCTACATGTGTAGTTATACCAGAAAATCTGAGGCGGGTGGTGACCTTCAGGGAAGCAGAGGGAGAAGAGAGTGGCTGGTGATAAGCCTCCTACATTATCTCCATGTTCCATTATCCACATATCAACAGCCCTACCAACATCTGACTGCACCCTGGCTATTCTGATTTTCATGCTTTTTGTTCAAAATACCCGTCATTGCTGACAGACCTGTAACATACAACCACACTGCTATCATGCCATTACACTGTCTGTCTATAACTGCATTCTCATCTCCTCAGCTGCTTTTCCTTTTTCCCTTCTCTCCTCATTTCATTGCTGATTTCATTATTTTTTCATACTTTTCAGTTATTTTCATCAAAATATCCTGTCTTCATTTGCCTTTCTCCCTATGTCCTTTTCTCAAAGAAGTTTCTCCTCAAGTCTTATTAAATATCCTTTTCTTTTTGCCTTGTTTTATCTAAGCTGTGAACTCTTTAGGTCAATGAATGTCACCAAAGTGTGTAAAATGTTTGTATGTTGGGCTACCAAATTATAACAGCAATAGTCAAGAGTTCCAAAGTTTGAGCACAGGACAATATGTAATGCCTCAGAAAGTAAGCTGAAACAAAAGAATTTTAAAAATTTTAAGGGAAGAAAGCCTGCAGCACTGGGAAATTTAGAAAATGCAGAACAGCCACAGTCTTTGACACATGGAAAGGGCAAGGGCCCTCTCCAGAAGGAAACAGGAGACCTGGGATATGGAGAAGGCTGAGGTACTCAATGACTTTTTTGCCTCAGTCTTCACTGGCGAGGGCTCCAACCACACGACCCAAGTCACAGAAGGCAAAGGCAGGGACCGGGAGAATGAAGAACCACCCACTGTAGGAGAAGACCAGGTTTGAGACCATCTAAGGAACCTGAAGGTGCACAACTCCATGGGACCTGATGACATCCATCCACGGGTCCTGAGGGAACTGGTGGATGAAGTTGCCAAGCCACTATCCATCATATGTGAGAAGCTGTGGCAATCCGGTAAAGTGCCCACTGACTGGAAAAGGGGAAGCATTTTTAAAAAGGGAAAAAGGGAAGATCCAGGCAACTACAGGCCAGGCAGTCTCACCTCTATGCCTGGCAAGATCATGGAGTAGATCCTCCTGGAAACTATGCTAAGGCACATGGAAAATAAGGAGGTGATTGGTTGACAGACAACATGGCTTCACTAAGGGCAAATTGTGTCTGACAAATTTGGTGACCTTCTATGACGGGCTTAGAGCATTTGTGGATAGGGGAAGAGCAACTGACATCATCTACCTGGAGTTGTGAAAAGCATTTGACACTGTCCCGCGTGACATCCTGGTATCTAAATTGGAGAGACATGGATTTGATGGATGGACCACTTGGTGGATGAGGAATTGTCTGGATGGTTGCACTAAAAAAGTTGTGGTAAACATCCCAACATCAAAGAGGAGATCAGTGAAGAGTGTCATTCCTCAGGGGTCAGTATTGGGACTGGTACTGTTTACCATCTTGGCAATAGTGGAGTGCACCCTCAGCAAGTTTGCTGACGACACCAAGCTGTGTGCTGTAGGCGACATGCCGGAGGGAAGGGATGCCATCCAGAGGAATCTGGACAGGCTTGAGAGGTGGGGCCGTGCAAACCTCATGAAGTTCAACCAGGCCAAGTCCAAGGTCCTGCACCCGGGTTGCAGCAATCCCAAGCACAATTACAGGCTGAGCGGAGAATGGATTGAGAGCACCCCTGAGGAGAAGGATGTGGGGGTATTGGTGGATGAGAAGCTGGACGTGAGCCAGCGATGCGCACTTGCAGCCCAGAAAGCCAACTGTATCCTGGGCTGCATCAAAAGAAGCGTGGCCAGCAGGTCAAGGGAGGTGATCCTGCCCCTCTACTCTGCTCTGGTGAGAACCCACCTGGAGTACTGCGTCCAGCTTTGGAGTCCTCAGCACAAGAAGGATATGGTCCTGTTAGAGCAGGTCCAGAGGAGGGCCATGAAGATTTTCAGAGGGCTGGAGTGCCTATGCTATGAGGACAGGCTGAGAGAGTTGGGGTTGTGTAGCTTGGAGAAGAGAAGGCTCCGAGGAGACCTTATAGCAGCTTTCCAGTACCTAAAGGGGGACTACAGGAAAGATGGGGAGGGACTTTTTACACGAGCATGTAATGAGTGATAGGACAAGGGGTAATGGTTTTAAACTGAAAGAGAGTAGATTTAGACTAGATACATGAAAGAAATTTTTCACTATCAGGGTGGTGAAACGTTGGAACAGGCTGCCCAAAGAAGCTGTGGATGCCCCATCCCTGGAATTGTTCAAGGCTGGGCTGGATGGGACTTTGAGCAACCTGGTCTAGTGGGAGGTGTCCATGCCCAGGGCAGAGAAGGGGGTGGAACTAGATGATCTTTAAGGTCCCTTCCAACCCAAACCATTCTTTGATTCTATGATAAAACACAGGTCAGTCTTGAGACCAAAGAAAAGCTTCACACCAGGACTGCCTGATGATTCAGGCAGAAAAGTATCTGCAGTTCAGGAAACTGAAAATGTTGTAATTGCCCTGGAGCATATACAGGAGAAAATTCCGCCCTGTCTTAATGACTGAGAACTGCTATATCTATGGAAATGAGTGAGCTCTGTGACTGAAAACTGGTTTTAGGAAATAAATATATGCCCAGTCAGGAACTGGTGAAGACTTTTCTGATAACTAAAAGGTCCAATCCCTCTCTGAGCAAAGTCATTTCTGGTGCTGTTTGACTTGAGTAGGAGCAAATTAATGCAAAATGTACCACAGGATGTTTATCTCAATGCACAACCCATGACAGACCTAGCTAGTAACCTAGAAAATGCCTTGAAGAAAAACAGTGAGCAAGTGAAAAAGGTAGATATGTATGAGCAAGAAGGAAAGGGAGAAGAACACTGAAATGTAGAAGATGGTAAACGAAGCACATTTTGCTTCTGCATTTAGTTTCTGCACACATGCTGTATAGGAAATAGGTGAAGCACTAAATACTTATTGAAATTATGCTTTAAAAGAGGAGAAAAGAACACTAGGAATATTACTGAAAGGAAATAAGTAGATTTAGATTTAAAGGATTAGATTTAAAATAAACTAATGTTGGGGGATACTCTGAACTTGCCCACATTTTCTATCACACTCAAATTTGTACAAATAGAGTGTCAATCTGTCATTTTGGTTCCCTCTCAGATTCAGACCTGAGCCCTGTTTCTTCAGTTGTCCACCCTGCTTATGTATTGAAACACTGCCATGTGCCAGGTGGCTTCCTAGGTGAACGACTACAGCTTTGGAGGTGCTCCTGATTCAAGACCCATCACCACAGCATGGAGTGATAACACTTCTGTGTCGTGGGGCAGTACTGAGTAGCTGACTCTTTCAGGCTTTTTCATCTCTCACTCCTTGCTCCTTTTCTGCTCCACTGAGAAGCTCTTAAAAGCTTAAACCATAAAGGTCCTCTCTTTTTTCTCTTTTTTTTTCTCTCCTTTTTTTTTTTTTTCACCAGGACAAGTGAAAGAAGAATAAAATCAAAGAATGTGATGATTTTGGAAAAAAGCAGCAAAAGGTTTGGGAGTGAAGCTCAACAAACAGTTGAACAATTGGCTTTGGAAGAGGATTTAGACTATAGTGGCAGAAGAATGAGTGTTGACCTGGAATATCAAGATGCATTAGGCATTTCAGTGCAGGAGAGGGAAAGCTGTGCAACCCGGTCAGGTGGAAAGAGCTCTAGTGGTCAAGAGCTTAGTGACAGAAACAAAAGACTGAAGTATTTTAGTGACCAAAAAGGAGTTTTGCAGGGACAATTGTGCAGAGAGATTATAAAAGAAAGAATATGTCAGTTAAACCAATGAAAGCAGTATCTCTTCAAGGCTACCAGAGAAAATTGACTGGAAATAAATTTATCAGCGACATACAAATTAACTGTTATATTCAGGGATCAGGCTAATTAAGAATGGGATAGTAATCTTACAAAATAGTGTTATCACTAAAAATTGTAAATACATTTCTTGTTGCTTTGGGTTTTTTTAATATAGCTAATAGACGCTACTTGAAAATAACACATTTCATAAAATTGCATCTTACAATATGGAGTTCTTCTCCCTGTTGCTTTCCCCGCTGCCAACCTGCAGGGAGATCACACACAAACTGTTTGGTAGACCTGCTAGTGGTGGGGGTTCTGATGACACAGCATACACGTTCCTGAACAGCAGGGGAGGGGAGATCTCCAGTGAGGAGAGGGATGGAGATTTAGGTGGTAGCTCTTCTCAATCACCCAATGAGGAACACACGGCAGCAGTGTCACAAGGAGAAATAATACTCTTTCCAGGGGGATTTATTTGATCAAGATATTGCTGAGCGTGAAGACTATGATGAAAATAACTGAAGAGGCATGATCATTAGAAGCAGAGCTTAATACTAGTGTAAGAAAGGCAGGTATTGCTTTTGCAGAGGAGAAAAGCCATTTCCATCAGAGGTGACATGATAAGGGAATGACTAAGACAAAGGGGCTCCAGCAAAGGCTTGTAGAACATCTCTTATCACACAGACAAAAGTACAAACTGATTCATACTGGATTAGTGTCTAGAAGGGTAGTCAAACATTTAACCAGGGCTAATGACATTGAGCAATTTTTTTACCAAAAACGAAAGAAAAAAACTAGTCAGATAATCCCTTTAGGTGTAGCATAAAGAGAAGTAAACAGAGGCAAGACACCCGGGAAGAATTTTAGGCACCTCAGAGAGACTGTGAACCCTGGAGTACCTAACCAATGGGAAACAGGGGAGGGAAAAATTCGGCCGGGATTAGGAAATAAAAAGGTGTGTTTCAAGAATTGAAAGTGTGCGTACTTCTTAGGTCACCCATTCTTGCAAGAACGTGAATAAAAATGTGCTTCACAGAGGATTCTGCCTGAGCCTATTTCATTCAGACCAGAACTTATTTCTCACAATAGTTCAGGTGGAAGAGAAAAATAGTGCCATAGATCCAAGTATAATAATGATGAAAATGACTGTGCATATTTAACTCATATAACTGAGACATCACAGGTTATAGCTTTAAAAAGAAATAGAAAGGATGTAGATGTTCAGTTGTCATTAAGGCACATAAGTCCAGCCTCAGTAGGTGCTATCTAAGTAGTGTTATTTAAATGAGAGACATTCACTTTGCAGCACTAACATCCCTTAAGTACCTGCAGGTCTTCTGTTTCTGTCCAGAAGCATTAGCATTTCTAATAGCACTAAGCAATTTAGCACCAAGTCGAAGGCTATGGACCTGTCAGGATCCACAAATGCATTTTTGGAGTTGTGCTGAAGTATTTCAGCCTCATTCAGTCAAATACGCTACTAAATATGCAAACAGGTCCAAAACCAGCTGTAAAAAAACCTGATTCCACTGAGCTCCCTCCTACTGTTGAGCCTTTCCCAAAAACATGCCACCTGTCTTAGACTTGGTGAGTAATTCTACCACTGAACACCCACCCAGGCTTGGGCCACAAAGTTTCCAGCCACATAAAAGCAGGCATTCTCAGACAACTCTCCACATTCATCTTCACCAGCCCTGGCAACAGAACCAGCCAGCATTCATTTCACAGCAAACATCTAGTTATCTCCTCCTTCATTCTACTTCTGGCCTCTTCCTACTCTCAATTTATAGAAAACACAGGTTCAAATCTGTGCACACTGTGGTATGATTTGAACCTCTATCTCCTGTCTTCTTTATGTTTGAAATATCAGCCTGTGCAGGAGTCTGAAATGTTACATATTTGTTGTTTCTGTTGAAGCATATAACCAAAATTAATTACAGCTATTGAAAACATTTATAAGATTCCCTGTGGGCCTTCTTGGGGCTAAACATTCCCAGGTCTCTCAGCTTTTCCTTTTTATGTCAGATGCTCTGAGCCCTTAATCATCTTCATGGCCCTTTGCTGGACTTCCCCCGCTATGTTCGTCTCATGGACTGGGGAGCCTAGAGCTGTGCACAGCACTCCGAGTATGTCTCACCAGTGTCAAGCTGAGAAGAATCACCTCTCTCAATCTGCAGGCAATGCTCTTCCTAATGCAGCCAAGGGTGCGTCTCGCCTTTTTTGCTGTGAGGGCATATCTTTGGTTCATGTTCAACTTGTTCACCAGGACTCTTAGGTCTTTTTCTGTGAAGCTGCTTTCCAGACATCTGGCCCCCAGCCTGCACTGGTGTATAGGGTTTTTCTACCTCAGGTGCAGGACTTCGCTTTTCTCTTCATTGAACTTCATGATATTCCTGTTGGCCCATTTCTCCAGCCTGTTGAGCTGCCATCTCAATGGCAGCACAACCCTCTGACACACCAGCCACTCCTCCCAGTTTTGTATTACCAGCAAACTTGATGAGAGCGGCCTCTCTTCTGTCGTCCAGGTCATTAATGAAGATGTAAACAGTACAGGACTTGCTACTGACGTTGCATACAGCACTAGTAATTGCCTTCCAGTTACTAGCGGTAACTAGTAACTTCCAGCAGCTGGGCTTCATGCTAGTGATTACAACCAGCTCAGTCCAGTTTTCAATCAATCTCACTGTCTGTCCACATATCTAGCAGTTCTTCTATGAGGATTTTATGGGACGCTGCAACAAAATCCTTCCTAAGTTGAGATAAATAACACCAGCTGCTCTTTCATCATTCACTTAGCCAGTCATCTCATCATAGATAGCAATACAGTTTGTTAAACATGATTTCCTCTTCGTAAACCCATGCTGACTCCTCCCAATCACCTTCTTGTCCTTAATATGTTTGGAAATGGTTTCCAGGATTTTTTGCTTCATGACTTTCAAAGAGATTGAGAGTGACCAGTCTATAGTTCTCCAGAACCTCAGTTTTGACCTTCTTGAAAATAGAAGTGACGTTTTCTTTCTCCTGTTCCTTGGGAACCTCCCCAGATCACCATGACCTTTCAAAGTTAGCTGAGAGTGGCCTTGCAAGGGCATCAGCCAGCTTCCCTCAGACTCATGCATCATAGGATCTGTTCTTCCTTTTTTTGTAAGTGTGAAGTCAAGCAGAGCATCTGCCTTTGTCAACTCCTTGATCACCTCTCATGTTGTCATCAAGGTACTCCAGCAATCTCCTGGATCAATGGTGCCCTCCTCTGTTGTCCCTCCAGAGATAACAGGGTGATAAAAGACATGCCTGATAACCAGGGCCAACAAATATAAGGCTTCTTCAAGTTAACTGAGGACCTCATCAACTTCATTTTCTTGATCAGGCAGTCTGTAAGAGGCATCACATCACCCGTGTTAGACTGCCTGATAATTCTTACTCATAAACTCAACTTGTTCATCATCCATTCCCATTCAGATGTCCAAGCATTCCAGCTTCATTTGCATATAAAATTAAAATGCTCATTAGTTGCCTAATTTCAAATCCATCTGAACACTCTATGGATACCTTTGATAGAAATTATATCAAAGTCAGCATATCTTCACGTGTAACAGACCACATGTTTTCTCTTTATCTATCTGTCTATCTATCTATCTACTTATCCCACTGTATTGAGAGTATGGAAGAGAGATGGAATGAGAGAGTTAAATGGTTTCTCTTATGGCAAAAAAATAGTTATGTGAGAATAAATGCACACCGGGAGTTTACCTCCTAGAGTGTCTAACTGTTTATAGCACTGTAGAACAGAAGGATAACTCACGCAAATTTACTCCATTTTAGCTGCATGTACACCTACAGCTATGATAATTTCCTATTGTGCTTTTAAAAACCTACTAAACTTTTTCTCCTTCACAAAGTTTAGAGGGAAAAATGTGAAGTCTGAGTGAAATTTAACAGATTAAAGCTCCAGATAGATCTGCATTACTCTAAGCGTGAAAGACATCTTTGATTAATGGTTTCCTGTATCTCAGCTAGCATTACAAATCTTGAGTAAATATATCACTAGGACATTAATGTGTGGGATGAGTGTGTATAGAATAGGCTGCATATTCAGGAAACACTGCAGAATTTCCATGGGCCATGGAGCAGAAATCTAATGATCTGCTTCCTTTCATCAGGCACACTTTGTAAATGAAGTTGGCACAGAAATACATGCAGTACTTCAAAATAATTTACCTCTACTGCAGGACCCTTAATGCATTGACAGCACTGCTGTTTCTCGTAATGGCTTAAAAAGTACCCTTTTTCTTCTTAAAGTCTTCTTATATCCTTTTTTTTGGCATGCAATATTTTAGTTATTGGTTAAATCCATTATGTCTCACAGCACGGTCCTTAGAGCCTCACAAAGGATATGCACAATGGCACAACTCAAGCCACAGCAAAGTGCTTATATAAAAATTGTTTAACCTAAATTACTTCAGTGTTCATATTTCTTTATCTGCTTTACACTTGGGGTATTATAGTTTTCATTTTCAACCACATCTTGAATTAGAATTAGATTTGAGGATCAGAGGCAAAGATACTTCATATTTAAATTAAACCATTGAACTGTAATTGTTGAAACAATCAGTCACAAAAAGAAAAAACATAAAACAAAAACCAAAATTGACTGTGCAGGGATCAAAATGCAAGCCAAAAGATGGTTGGAAGGGACTTCAGAAAATGAAGAAACAGATAATATAAGCCTTAAAGAATATTCGCGAGGAGTTTAGCATCACATTGTGCATATGATATAGGAATTGTCAATTGTAGGTGCCACTTCACACAGAGAGTGTGAAAATTCAGTTCTCAGATATACTGGGTAAATAAACATTCAGCTGCAGAGTTTGGATGAGAGTCAGAAAAAATAGTCCAGAAGTTCAAAAAAGGAGTCTTTGATCTGGGCTGTCTCCGTCTATGGATATTCAACTCTAAATATATGTTAACTTTATTTGGGTATGCAGAATCAGAAATCAATTTTTGACTGACTAGTCCAAGTATACGTAATTTAACACACACCCTACATCAGCGTTTTCTTAGCACTCGGTAGTTTGGACTTCACATGGCATTATAAAAATTTATTTAAGAAATAAAATCAGGCCTTCATTGATCCTTCCCATATTATGTATTACAGGTTTCTGCAGGATTTTTCAGGTTCTTTTATATGATGGTGATGAATGCCATGTCTTATGTTATTCAGTGTTTTTTTTCTCAGAATTGTTGACTGGAAAGTCTAGAAAAGTCCCATCAGAGACATAGGTATATCTGGCCTATTAGGGCTTCACTCACGCTACCATATATATTTATTTTTCAGAGTTATGGTTATAAAATGCCACCTTGCAATAATCCTTTCATGAACTGCTTTCCATATTAGGTGATATCCACCTGCAGGGCTGATCTGCACGCATTGTTTTCTAGGGTGACTGACATGAAACTTTCCCCTCAGAATAAAACTTGATCACTTGAAAAGCGAGCCACCAGCTAATTTACGTTCAGGGCAGTAAATCACCATCCTCAACGCTATCATGCTTTTTGCTGTCTTCAGAGGAGAGTGGTTTGTGCCATCAGATTGACCTGATGGAGAGAAAGTGGGGGCTGTCCACCCCAGGCTCCTCTCTCAGCACCCACTCTCTGCCAAACAATAGTCCTATGATGCCTTTTTAATTGGCTTCTAGACTTGCTGCTGCATCAAAAGAAGGGTGATTTGGCTAATTAACTGTCTTGCTTTTCCTCTTGTTCTCTAGAAGAAAATGAAAAAGCCTCATTGTCAGAGTAGTTAACCTGAAAGAGGCCAAACCAAAATTGTGGTTGGAGACAGCTGGGTAACAAACTCTGTTGAGAGGACACAGAAAGGTCTTCAGCAACCCTTATTTATTGATTAATAAAGCTCACTTTGTTTTGTTACCTTATCCGTTCTGGCTGTAATTACTCTACAGAACTCTTTCTCAGTCTGTCTCATAACATAATCATACTGTGCTAGCACGCTCTTTAGGCTTGCCACAAACCAAGAGTCCCCCTCTTAAAAGAATCCCAAAAGAAACTGAGCATGGAGATTTAACAGATTTTTGTCTGTCTCAGAAGTAATAATGCCAAGGTGTAGATTTTTTTTGTTTCCTGTATACTCTCTAGCTTTGTGCAGTATTGAAGTCAACTGTATTATTTCTTATGTGTGGTTTTTATTGTGAGTAGGACAGGACTCTGTGTTCTCTGAGGCTCATACTTTTCCGGCAAGTCTCTGATAATAGAGTACCTCAATGTCTGCACGTGCAGTTCATGGTGTTGTACATATGACACACCAGAACTAGATTATCTGTAGGAAAAGATTATGCTTATTGACATTGGTAAACTATTCTGTTTCATATTCCATTTAGGTGCAGCCGATTTATCTTTTATACTGCAAATAAAATGCACCTAACATACAGTCAGCTTATCTCAAAACAAGCAATCAGCTAAAGCATAGGACACATCTCATTCAAAGAAGTACAGTGAATCTGTTGCAGATGCGCTTTACCTTTACATATCTGCTTGAAATTTGGGAGTATGTATTCACCGTAATACTGACCATTTCCACTAAAAGCACAATATTATTACAGTCACAAATAGCTGATAGTGGATGTGTCTAACCTAAGCTTAAAGTGCTTTAGGAAAAGAGATAACGCCAGTCATCAAATCTGGGGGAAAAGAGAAAAAGGAATCTTTCTGTAGTTCTGGAGTCTAGACTTGATGAAAATGAAATGAGCCACAGAGTTACCAGTGACCCCCTCCAGAACAACTACAGCTGTTCTGCTGAAGTCTACTATTTGATTCACCGGCACTTTTCCGTAATCAAAATAAAGCAAAATAATTCCCCCAGTTAAATTCAATAGACACTTCAAAATTAATGACCATAAAGTTCTGAAATGAAAATAGTGCTATTGTGTCCTAACTGGTACGCTTTGTTCTGAGAAACTGATTGGATCACTCACTGTGAAAGATTTGTTTCCTCACAGGACAGAACTGAGCAAGAGTTTTAATTTCCTGGACCCCTAAACCTGATCTTTTCCTGTATAGACATTAGAAATAATTCAGCTTTTTAAAAAATATAACCAAGACTTTAATGAAGAAAACGTCACTGAATCAATATCCTTATAAAACCAACAATTTCAGAACTCTAATTTGCTTGTGTCTCCTATTATGCACCAAACTTTGTGAGGAAGACCGCTTCTGACACACCAGCAACTTGGAATATAATTTGTTGCTTTAGTATTCAGATAAATGTTAGCAAGCTTTTATGGGTTTGATCACAGTCAAGGTGTGATCGTAAAGGCAGATTACGTTTTTTTGAATATGAAAAATTAGATCCAGAGTATGTTTTCTGTGATGCTCCCCTCCACTTAACTGTACTAATCTGAGGCCTCTTTTTTAGCATAAGAAAGTAATCCAAATCACTGAATATACCCTAGGGGTATGAACCTGTAACACTGAAATCTGTCAACTCCTGTTGATTCAGGGCTGCATCAAAAAAAATTATTCAAATAATTGACAGTCTTGTAATCGCCTGCAATGGACTTAGAATCAGACCCTTATGCCAGAGCTGAGTGTAGTCAGCACCTCACAGAACTAAGGTTTGCAAAAATAAAGAATTGAGCTTATTAATGGAAAACCAAATGCTTTCATTGTGAATGTTTTATGTAATATCTTTGCCAGAACAAAGCCACATTATGTGTGTCTGAAATGATTAGTTGTTGCTGATCAAAAATAAGTATATATGCAATGGGCATATAGGAAAATATTATACTCATTGGAATGAACAAATTCCATGGCTGATTTTATTAACTGTCATCTAACGTACTTTTATCATAGAAATTTAGGGATTCTTGTGGGAGTAAGCTTTTTAGACTTTATTTAAGAGAAGAACTATATGAAAGGGGAATGAGGACAGCAGATGCATCCTTTGGAAAATACACTCAGAATTGGTGTATTTTCCTTTCAATCTATTTTTGTACATATATTCCCATTTTATCTATTTATTTTAAAATTTTCATAAAATTTTTTTTTATTATTTGGGAAGATACATCACACACAGCCTTAAAACATATTTTCCATTATTTTTAGTTGTCAGTTTTTGCTATCCATTGATACATCCAACATGATGGTGAAACTAGAAAAAGTCCAAATTTACTATTAAAACAATGTCAACTATGAATACATAACCAACAGAAAATCAGAAAAATCCATATGAAATTATAGCTCTTAGAAAACAGTTAACATGACAGTGTTTCTATTTCCATTCATTCTAAAGAAAACATAATGAAGCATCAGATATTGATCTTTCCTGGTGATTTTGAATAATTTCCTAGATACTAGAGTTCTTTTCATTGTCACACCTAAAATATCTTACAATTTTTTTTTCTAATGTGTGATTCTAACACAGCTCCTTTAAATTTAGCAGAGAGATTCAACTCTAAAGTGCCTGTTTTGAAAGTGATTTTCTGTATCATTTATCCTTGTGTTTGGCAAGTATCGCTTTTTTTCCAGCTTCCCATGTTTTGGCAAAATAATTCATTCCTGTTCTGATGAAATCTTATTAAAATACTGGAAATTTGCTCTACTATCTGGCTATGTTAAGCATCATTTTGTGTTTTAATATCTCACATACTGCTTTTTTTTTTTTTTCATAAAATGTAAAGCATTTTTTTTAGCCTAGCTGTTGGATCAAAGAATTCCCGTTCTGTAACGTGACTCACTTTACAATCACTCTCCATTCACCACTCCATAACCTTCAAGCCCAAGACTATAGTTGACAAAGATAAGCACGAAGGTCACTCTCATACATATTCTGTCTTCTTCCTGATTCTCACAATATGGAAGGAAAGAAGGAACAAATGGAAGGAAGAGAAGAAAGGAAGGAAGCAGGCAACTCAAAGAAACATCAAGGTCAGCTCAGACCAGTGAGGTCAATCTCCAGGTTTCCTAACTCCTGTGTCAGATGGCTCATACACTCTTATGTTGTTTAGTCTAAAATAAACATTTTGTAAAAAAAATAAAATAAATATTTTAACATCTGAAACTTATAGGGTGTTCATGGTCATCTTTTTTGAAATAACTTATTGCCCTTTGGTTGAGATCAAGGTGCCCAGCTCTTTTGACAATCTGGTTCCAATTACAAACATAGAGCTTTGCAAAATTTGATCATGAAAGAATGAGCTCTGAATTCTTATTAACCTCATAGGAAATTATGTTAACACTAACATCTTAAATCTATGAACAACTTTTGAATAAAAGATGAGGGGATTATTTTGAGAAATTAACAACCAGGTTTATTTCTGATGTAGTGGCTTAGGAAAGAACTTGGACTTTTTTGCAAATGTGCTAAATATGCAGACACATTGTGAATTTTTTGTTTTAATTTGATTTGGATTTTACTGAGGCTGATATGGTTTTAGAAATTCTGGCAAATTGCCATCAACACCCGAAACACCAGATGATTTAAAGAAGCACAGACACACAGCTGAAAGAATCCAAAGGGATTGTAACCTTATGCTACTGTTTCCCACTGAGGTAATTGTGTTTCCTGACAATACCCCATGTCTACATGGCTCCACAATCTCACCGGCCTCTGTATCGTTGTATTAATTTTGAAGTTTAAGGCCCAAATCCCATTTCCGATGTAGCACAGGGAAGAAAGCCTAAACTAGCTGCTGCATTACCATAGTCCACTGAATCCTTGTGCACAGGTAGGAGCTCAGGGCTTCTAAGTGACGCACCCAGGATACTGTGCACCCACGTCTGCGCTATTTAGTTGTATTGGGATGGCTACATTGTTTTCAATTCTGGAGTTTACATGATCAGTGCAAGCTTGATGTTCTCCATACTGAATTTTAACATTAATGGCACATGTCAGTTTGAACTGTTTTGGAGATGCTGCCTAAATTCTAATTTTTTTTTTCTTTTCAAAATATTGAACTAATAGCCTAACTATGCTTAGAAATATTTAAAGGGTGGGTGTCAGGAGGATGGGGCCAGTCTTTTTTCAGTGGTGCCCAGTAACAGGACAAGGGGTACCAGGCACAAACTTTAACACATGAAGTTCCACCTAAACATGAGGAAGAACTTCCTTACTCTGAGGGTGGCAGAGCACTGGAAGAGGCTGCCCAGAGAGATGGTGGAGTCTCCATCTCTGGAGACATTCAAAACCCGCCTGGACGCATTCCTGTGCAACCTGCTCCAGGTGACCCTGCTCTGGCAGGGGGGTTGGACTAGATGATCTCCAGAGGTCCCTTCCAACCCTACCATTCTGTGATTCTGTGATTTAAACACATATGAAGCATCTATACTTTAGATGTCTGCACAGTAGATATCAATCCACATTCAGTGCAAAGTCTAGTCACATCTAGTTTCTTTTATAAATGTGCACACCAATTAACATTTCCATTTGTGAACTGCTATTGATGAGGTGACCTTGGTCAGTTATATGACACAGCAATGTGGCACTGCATCAGCTCGCTGAATTTAGCCTAGTCTGAAATACGGTAGCTCCTTTCCTCCATCCCAAGCCATTAAGCTTTCTTTTCCTCTTCTTTATTTCTGTGTCTTATCACAATAAATATGGGTGGAAATGGAATAAATGCACAATTGTAGGTAACGAGCTGGGCCAGTTGTTTCTTTAAACTGAGCTTTGATGTTAAAAATCACTGCCGCAAGTTCTACCGATTATCACAATTAACCTTCACAAACTATTGTGTTGCTTGGCCATTCAGAGACAATTTCAGTATTAAATACAGGTGCAATAAACACTAAAGGAACTAAATGACCTTGCTGTGGTTATAAACCAAAACATACAGAGAGAGAGAGATTCTGACTATTGCAACGCTTTAAGAAACAAAGGAATGTTGAAACGTATTGCTTCGTGTACTTTTAAATAGTCTTGAATGTTTATAATGAATAGGTAGTCATACGCATGTTGGAAATTAGTTGAAAAAATAATTCAATGTGAATGTAATACAGGATTTTGGTGGAGGACTTATCAGACACTCTAATCAGGAAAGGAAGCATCCCTTTGGCTTCCAAGTACAGCGGTGTTTGACTAATTATGTAAAGCCGATTCTCCTAAATATGCTGACTCAGAGTACCTCTGTAGAGGCATTCAAAAAATTCAAATATGAAACTTAATGTAATTAATTAAATTTGCCTACACACAAGTATTTTTATAGAAGTAGATAGATTTACTTCAACATCACTGGCAAATAATAAGACAGCCTTTTTATTATTATTATTATTTTAAGGGGGAAATATGTCCAATACAGCAGATAATGACTTTTCACTGAAAAACTAAGCATGGACTTTGGAGACGCATAATTCTAAGTAATCTGTGGCAATAGGAGAGCCATTAAAAGTTTTAATAAATTATGTCAGTAAACACCTAACAAGCTGAAAACAGAAGAACGAGATGTACTGTTTTTTTCTAGGGTATGTGGGTGTCTTATATTTTTACAGACATCATTTTTATAATGAAATATTAGTGGTTTATATAAACTATTGTTGAATTGGTGAATAAAGTACTAATATCCTACCTAAGTTCTAATGAATATCCTACCTGTATTTTAATATGACAGCTATTCATTTCATGACCACGTATATTGCCTGAATTCTCTGAGCTGACATCTCTGCTCTAGAAATCAAGAATGCCAAGTCCATATTACATCTTTCAAAAGGTGCAGCAACCCATCACTGCAGCAGGCAGTTTGCCATAAATATTAGCAAGAGCTAGAGTGAAATTCCAGTAAATGAAGATTAAAGGAAACCACTTTGAAATTGGCTGAGCTGAGCAAAGTAAGGAATTCATGTACCTCCTAATGTTGTAAATCAACTTATGCTGTACAGTCTCTGGCTATTTAATTAACAGCTTCATATTCTGCTAGCAAAAGAAGGGTCACAAGGACAAGATATAGAATGTGCAGTCATTTCTCCAAGGTCTGCAGTACCTTTAAGGCCAAAATACTGTTTATTCAATGAATATAACTCCTAAAATATAATCAGGTATATTTTTTTAGACTCTTCCTTCTTTACTATTTATTTCATTTTCTTTACATCTTTATCCACACATTCACGTACGCATTTCATATTCCTTCATAGTCTTAGTCCGATGGTAGCTGATCCTGTCAGCAGTTCTTCAGTTTGATGCACAAAGTTCAAGTAAGTACAAAGTGTAATGAGGCCCAATGGCACTCAAAAGCACAGTTTTTAAGCGGCAAAGACCATCAGTTCTGTAGTTAAATGAGTACTTGCAAATGCAACACATAAATGTAGATGTTTATTCCTGAGAGCCTTATGTATAAACAAGGATATTCTTGCACACTAGCGAATGTGCATCAAATCTGCATGGAAATATCAGAGACTATTCTCAACCCCGGAAACAAGCTGTGGTTATTCATTCTCCCTAGAAAACAGTATTCCTAATGAAATGTTCAGGATGTTCAAAATTTCAGTGCCCTGTGGTTTCACTAAGTCTGGTACATAAATCAAACCTTTGAAGATATATGACTTGGGAGATTTTGAACAGTGAAAATTTTAGGAAGTAGGGATTTATAGATCTGAATCCATCCAACCAGCTGAAAGAACTGACTATGCACAAGCCTTGTAATAATTCATATATAAAAGGAAGTACCTTTTTTTCCAGATATTTTCTGGGGTGGGGGGTGGGGGAAGAAAGAACTGTCCCCTATCACGAAATGAAATGGATCTCTCTCACAGTTTAAAATGAAAAAATACTTTATTGCTGTTTCTGTTTGAGTGAGATCCTAATCTGAATTGAGAAACTAGGTATTAATTTAAAACAAATAAATAGTACTGGAGATGGCTGCATACTTGATAGCAACTGGGTTTCCAGGAAACCCATTCTTGTTATTGCTTTAGCACGCTGTGGTTGACTGCCACATACAGATGTACAGTATGATGTGGAAAACTGAATTTTCTTTACTTCTTTATCCTGAAGTTTTATCTAAAATGAAAGGACTCTGGGCTTCCTTAACTCTTTCATGAGGGGTTCTTTACATAGTCAAAACAGATGCAAGGTTTATGCAAATAGATATTACAATATGGCTTGTTACTAATAACCCATCTGAAGCACACCATCAAGCACCCATAATTTAGGATGGTGGCCAAATAAGTGCATGTGCCTAAACAAACTGAATTAATCAATTGCTCATATGAAATAATATTTCTGCTTCAGGCATATGCGTGCTTTCTTTTATTATTATTTTTTACTTTCTTTCAGTATTCTAGAAAATAAGCTTCCTGGCAGGACTGTTAGCAAAATGTTAATTTCAAATACATTTTAAGGAATATTCAGAGAAATCTAATTTTATCTTGCAAGTCTGAACATTCAATTTACTGAATCGTACAGCCATCCAGTTAGCTGACAGTAAGGAGAAACAAATGATCCATGTAGACCATTGTGCATAATCAAGACCGCTTACTTTTAAATAGTTACTTATAGAAAATTTCTCAGGACCATTCTACAGCTTTAGAATTATTTGTAGAAGCCTTTCCTTACCAAATCTTTTTTCCTGTCATTATTTCGAGAATAAGTATGTGAAATAATCTATGGACAATTCTGGTAATGAGAAAATTAATAAAAGAGTGGAAGAAATAATTGTCTGTGTTTTGAAAAGAATAATTTCTATATCAGTTTCCTAGTAGTTAAACTAAAGTTAGAGATGTATTGGTTCTCTGATTTTTTTTGTTACTACTATCAGCAATTAAGACAGCTTGCTTAAGAGTGAACTGAACACTGATAAGGCATCAGTGAAGTAATCCAGGAATCTCTGAACACTCTCAAAAGCTTGTGGGAAATGAGATCTGAGTGTACTAAAGTCTACTTCACTCTGTCTGCTCCTGGATTTGGTATCTGTTTCCACTATGACTGTCACAGTCGGGGTCCACAGTAAAGTCCAGCATAGCTGGAAACAACTTCCTGAAAAGAAAGCTGGCACAGGAGGAATATCTAGATACTCGTCTGCTGGCACCCTTTCTAAATCAGTGGTAAATTACCTAATATGACTTGACTTCAGCCCATGGTGAAAATGTCTGTACTCCTTGACCACCCATGACAGATATAAGAGAGAATATCGTTGTCCCATTAGCTTTAGCTATGTATTGAAAGAAATACCCATTTCAGCAGGGGAAAGGGAAAAATCAAGGCAAATCAAGGCTCTGATTCATGGAACATGTTAAAGAAATAGAGGTCCCTTCTTCCCTATAGAGTATGTATGTATCATCACCTTTTCCCACCCTTCAGAAAGTCATTCTCTCCAACAGTGTGTTAGTGTATGAGTAATACTTAATAAAAACAGATATAATGCCAGAAAACTAAAAGGCTTTGGTCCACTGACCTTTTTCTTTTCTTTTAATACAAAATCCACTATCCTGCAAGAGTTGGAAGACAAAGAATAAGGAATTATCTATAGAAACTGTGCCAGAAACCTGATTCGAGTGTTTGTCATTGTTTCGTCATATATTGGTGGCTAGATTATCTAATACGTCCCTCAGATTTACACACACTACACACTACAGTTAGCAAGTCTGCAATAAATGTAAACAAGTTATTCCCCCCCCTCATTTTTCTCCTGATATGGATGTCATAAAACATCCATATGACAATCGCTATGTATATTTCTAAGTAGTATTGAAAATTGGTTTGCATGTAAAAACAGCAATTAATGAAAAACAGAATTTCAAAGAATCTATCAGCAAATCCAGCAGATATTTTCTGATTTAGAAAATATCTTAGCTAGCAGTTTCACAATTCAGGGCATTTATATTGAAAGCATAAGACCCCAATTCACATCAGAGATTATTCAAGAAAACATTTATACACCACATTTCTATCAGTTTATGAGCATGAACTTGCGTTTACCACAACCCATTAGTTCCCTGATACAGATCAGATCATTCATATGCTATGAAGGATCAGTCTTTCTACACATAGAAAGACTGATCTATTTATCTCTAGTGTTTCCAACCTATTTATTTGTCTCTTATTTGTCTCTATGTGGGTATATGTAAAATAAATCTCAAGGAAACATAAATAAAAGAAAGTCTTTGGGAAAATATTTCTCTATGATGAACTAGTCCTGTGTTTTGAACACTGGAGAAGAAAATGACCTCTTATTTTATTGAGTTTCATTATTTTCTGCTCTTCTAAGTTGAAGTGAACTGTTCTATCTGAGTGTTGTTGCTTGTGATAGTCAAGAAAGTTCCCCTGGAACTTATTGATGTCGGCATCGTTACAATATGTGTTTCCACTGCAATTTCAAACATTATATGGTATCTGACACATCATGATCAATATCACTTTCACTAAGCACTCTATTAAGCATGCATACCACTCATTTTGTTACTATTTCTAAAGTGACACCTTCAAATAGATAACATTCCGGATCCATACACAGCACACAATAAGTGAGACTATGAATTTACTGCATGCCAGGTATTACATATGAATCCCATCCACATATTATAGCAGGCTGAATATTTACCTAGGAAGTCACTCTGCATGCTGTAATGCACATGTTGACTTACTTCAAAGAAAGAGGGAAACTTCCCTGCAAACACAAGTCACGAGACATTTAAATGACAGAATTTGTTTTCTGAGTCAGAAATTTGGGGGGCACTCTGGACCGCTTGCAGCACAATTTCTGAGTGCAAAAAAAAGAGAAAAAAAATCACCACACAACAATGTTTTGTGGTCTTTAAATGTTTGGTTAGTTGTGTAACCCTGACCTCACTGACCTTAGTGAATTAAAATTCCAAACAAAGGATCATAAATTCCCATAGCTATCCCGGTGGAAAAGAACCACAAGGGATGAAATGCATCAAGAGTTCACCAAAACTAACAAGTAAATTCTGTGGGACATGTACAACTATTTGCATTGCATAAGGTCATATGGGCAGTACACTGTCCTTATGTAAATGTCCAGTACTGAAAATAGATTACCAATATAAGCATGACTGCCTTTGCATATATCTTTTATACTTTTCTTTCAGATTGGCAGGTTGGTTTCTTTCCTCAAGCTCCTTTTTTAAGTTTTCTCAGAATATTGTTTATCCCAATACCTGGAAAGTAATAAATGATGTAAAGGAAGGTAAAGGAAGAAAATTGGCTAATGCCAAAGGACACTTTTTGTTTCACAATATTTTTATTGTTAGATCCCTTCACTTTTAACTAGGATCCCTCCAGATTTACGTGTCTGTGTGTACATTTCTTGGGCTGAAGTAGGCTTCTTTGCTGAACAGACTTCCTCATGTGAATATTTTCCAGCTGAAAAGCACTTTTTTTCTGGAACGTCCTACAAAAAAACCTTATAGATGGGGCTCTGAATGCTTGAAAAACTCCTAATCCACATGCAGGTGCTCTAGACTAACAGTGTCCTTTGACTTCTAACTTGGGCAGGTATTTCATAAGAATAAAATACAGTCTATCTTAACCTCAAAAGTTTGATAAAAAGTGTAGGAGTTCTTGCTATATCTTTCTTCCATTATCTATAACAACTCTTGTGACAACACAG
Organism: Rissa tridactyla; assembly: GCF_028500815.1. NCBI lineage: Eukaryota > Metazoa > Chordata > Aves > Charadriiformes > Laridae > Rissa > Rissa tridactyla. The sequence continues at coordinate 28,654,305 of NC_071467.1, read as the reverse complement.
GATAAAAGACACAGTGAAATATTAAAATCAATGAGTATAAATTGAGTACTTGCTTCAGGACAAATGATCCTTGTGAAATGGTAAAGAAGAAAAATAAGTTCTGAGACAAATACCTGTTGTTATAGTTTTGCATAAGAGCACCAAGACCTGGGTGACTGCCTGATGAACCTTCTGAATGAGCTCCCAACACTCTGACCATACTATTTACAGGCCTTCTTTCCATCTTTCTTTGGATTGTTCATCATCTTCATCATACCACAATCCAAAGGTATGTCCTACCTGAAACAAGCTGAGTAATTTATACTAACATTGGAAAAAACACACAGAGAGTGTCAGGACAAACTGGAGCAGGGATGGTGATGGGAGTGGTGTCACCTCATTTAGATCTTGTTGAGGAATTAATCTATTACCGCCCTTCTCAACTTACAGGCACAGACGACTGGTCAAAGGTTATATTACCTGTAATGAAATCTTCAAACTCTTCGGAAGAATCTGCGTGGTTATACCTGTGTCAACCAACTAGACTTCCCTGACCCTCAATCCAAGTGCCACGGTAGTTACATGTATACAGCTAAATCCTCTTCTCTCCCAGAACTGTGTGGTTGCATCCGAAATCCTTGTGGTGAGTTCACCTGTGATGTGCTCTCCTCAAGTTGTGCCTTCTTGTGGCCTGGCAGTGGCTGACACAAGTGGAGTCTGGAGTGCGGTAAACAGTTTAGCAGATCATGATCTGTGCCCCCATCCCGCTCTCTTCGACAGTATAGATACAGCCTCTTTGTTAGCTGTTTTTTGCAAACACCTCCCTGAAAAATACATCTCTCTTCTTTGTTTAGTATGTTCATGAGTGATCCTCTGGTTCCCATCCTTAGCTAAATAAGACTTGTAATTTAGTCAGTATTTGAAAATGGCAGTCTCCCAGCAGGCAGGTCAGGCCATTATCTCTTAATGAACTCTTACCTGTTTACTTAGAGGCACCACTGTGTTACCTGCCTTTCACTTCCTTAGAAGCTCCATTATTGAGTCAAACTAACAAATACATCAAGGATCCATCTCAGTGGTCCAGTGTGCTCATGCCATACCTGTGGCTGTAATTCATAGCCGAGTTACCCGTCCTTCACAACTCTTGTCGTTGTTTCTAACACTCGAAGTAAGGCACTTTCATTATAATTAACACACCATTTATATGAAATGTCCTCCCTTTGCAGCACTTGAGAATGCCCAAAGGATAACAAACGTTAGGTATTTTGTATTTAAGTGTCAGTTATGAGGTATTATTATTCCCATGAAATCTAGTAATAAAAAGACAGCTATGACAGGTAGATCAAACCAAAACCACTGTCTCTGGTGTGATTTTTCCCACAGAAAGGATGTATGTATCAGACTGACCTGATTTTTTTCTTTGTCTGTCATGGCTTTGCCTTTTTGAGGGGCGGAGGGAGAGCTCATGTTTAAGCATTCTTTATTTAATGAGCTATACATTTTCAATAAAGACGTTTGTCAAAATAGTTGCCTAAGCAGAAGATTCCAGATCATTAAGTATTTAGAAAAGCTATATTATATCATAGTTGTGCATATGCTTCAAATTAAGACGTGGTTCTCACCAGTGTGCATCTGTTACCAGATTAGCGTAGATCATTTTTTCTCATTGGAAGGGACCCCAGAATAGCAGTGGTCAGGATATAAATATGTTCTGACATTGCTATTTATCTAGAACCTCTTCATTTTCTGTGAAAAAAAAATCAAACCAAACTTCAAATCAGATGTTAATACTGCTGTAGTAAAACTGGCCAAACTGCGGTAATAGTAACTGCAGTTACTACATAATTTTTACTCTCACAGAAAATGAGGAGAAAGTTTGAAAGAGAATAGGTTTGCTGGGTTTTAACAAAGATCAATCATAAACATGTTAAAAATGCTGAACCTGCAGCTTGGGCAATTCTTTTTGACTACAATTTCCAAAACTTCTTGATTAAAAAAAACAATAATTTGCTTATATTTGGGGAACAGAATGGTTTGCAAAGCATGACAGTGGCAGCAATGCTGGTACGTCTAGGTGGCAGCAATGCTGGTACATCTTAGGAAAAAAACATGACACTCAGATGTTAGTTCAGAAGCAACTATCTAAGGTGCAACGTCTTCTTCATCTGATGCAATTTCATCTTTTATTTCAGGGTTTCAGAGAACGGAGCTAATCAGTTCTAGAAGTTAGTGTAAGGTTAGTGTTCTCTAAATGAAAAATTAAATTCTGTCAAATTATATTACAAAGCTTCATCTTAGATTCCTAATATCAAGTACTAACCAATTCACAGTCACTGTTGATTTGCAAAAGATGAGAGAGATTAACATTAGGTTTGCACACAAATTTGGTGGCACAAGTATTTTCAGTCACAGGATGGCTGAGTCTGGAAGGGACCTCTGGAGGGCTCTGGTCCAAACCCCCTGCTCAAGCAGGGCCACCTAGAGCCAGTTCCCCAGGACCGTGTCCAGATGGCTTTTAAACGTCTCCAAGATGGAGACTATGCAACTTTTCCAGGCAACCTGTGCCACTGTTTGGTCACCCTCACAGTGAGAAAGTGTTTCCTGTTGTTCAGAGGGATCCTCCTGTGTTTCATTTTGTACCCATTGCCTCTGATTGTCCATAAGACAAATTACTTTTGAAGGAATATGATATATATCAGGCAGATCATGCCAAAGAAGCAGAAGGACCTTAACTATATTAGATGATGTAAGTTTTGCAGAAAGACTACCGCAGAAAAATGCCACTGACCTCTACTATCAACACGTTAACCTCCCCTTGTTTAAAATATTATTTCCCTTAGTCATATATGTTAATATTATTCTGTCCCTGGGTTATTAAAAAATTACTAATTTTGTGAAAATACATGCTAAATAATCCAATAATAACCTTTCCTCTGACCCTTAAATATAATTATCAACAAACAGGAATTCTTTTTGCACAGACAGCCAGGAGGAGTACTTGCTTCAAAACATGCATCACTGTGATAACACCTCTGACAACTACCAGGCTTTGAAAACAATGGGCTTCAAGGTCCGTTGCACACCACACCTTCTAATTGCAGAACAGCTAACATTTCAGGCCTTCATTTCCAAAAGAGGTCAGTATGCCCAGCTCTTCTGCTTTCTGCTTCCTCCTCAGGGGTCTGTTTTCCAGCAGAGGTCAGCTTCATTTAGAATGCAGGTAAAGAAATGGTTTTATTTCATAAACATACTCATCCACCTTTTCCATCCTTAGTTTTCCCTAATAGAAAGAGAAAAGATGAGAAAGTACTGGTTTCTCTTTTTTTAAAAAAAAATTATTTCAGCTTCTAAAAGATTTGACTGTAGCAAAAACATGTCAAGTATTGACTTGATAGACACGCAAACTAGTGCAGAAGTGGTGGTATAAATTGATGCAAACAGAGTCTTTCTTTCTATATTCCCACCACTGATTTTGGCAAATGCCAAAACTTTCGAAAATATGATATCACGGCTGTAAGGAACTCGGCTAATGTTACTGGTCATTGCTTGATTCTCTGAAATAATATTGATATAAGTGCATTATCTTGTTCTGAGGCTCGATCGGCAGGTGGAATTGAATTCAAAGGATTGCTTATTTAGCAAAGTGTGAATGTGCCCGAGGATATGGAGTTTAAACCTGACCATTGTACATGACCACAATGGAGCTGGATGCTGGACTTCTCCATTATGAGGTTTGGTATATTTTACCCAAACGATCTTACAGGCTGATTTAGTCTGAACACAGCAGCTCCACTTGTGGAAAAGGGTATTGTGGCTTTTGCTCAAGACAACAGTTGTGAGGCACACTCAGGTACTCATCCCCTGTGAATCTCTGTGAAAGCACTCAGACAAAATAAGTGATTTCTTATTCTTTCTGCACTCACTGTGTAGACAAAATAAGGCACAGGCACCTAATTATCTACTGTCTCATTGCTGTGTTGTTCTGCAGCCTCCCAGCATCAGTGGCTTGCACTCCACACTGAGTTACAAACAATTGGGTACTGGTGATACTATTTCAAAATGTTGCCCATCTGCCTGCCATAACAGGATCATATCTCTGTAAATCACTTCTGTGTATACTTAGAAAAATTAGTAATGACTTTCATTTATCAATGCAACTTTAATTTCTAGTGCTCAGAGTGTTCCCAATTGTACTTAATCTTTTTTTTTTTCATTTTCCTTGTAATGTGACCCAAGTTCAAGATGACAGAAATTGCATATCATTGGCAAATTACCAAGTTTATAGTGGGGCATATTGTCATTTTTGCAAATTGCATACAGCAGAGAATTCAATGACCTCCCAAAATTGCAAACCTCATCTCCAGGTCTACATAAATCATCTCACAATTGTTGCTTCCTTCCTATATGAGGCTGTTTCTTATTTGTTCCTTCACAATGCCATGGATCTTTCCTGATATTATACGTCTTAGTTATAAAGGTGCTGTTTCCCTTCCTTTTCCTTCCCTGAGAACAGTCACAATTCGAGTTGTTTATGGGACTGATCTGCTGCTTTTTACAGTCTGGTTTTTGTGGTTTTAGCTTTTTTTATTGAATAAGCATTCTATCTTTCCCTACCAACATTATTTGATAGTATATCACAGCCAGTGACTCTGTTAGTGTCAAAACCATTGCATATAATATGAAATAAGCATAGTGTACATTATAATGTACATTATATATTTCTGTATACCTTGTGAAATAGTAAAAACGATACTGCTGTTTTGGGGATGTACACAGTGCTAGCAAAACCAAGAGTGCTTTTAATTGTGTTTGGACTAGTTCTAATCAAATAAAACCAAAAATATGCCTCTGAAATCACCACATTTGAAAAATTATATTGACTATGAGGAAAATATTAAAAGAGCATCATTTAACAGAGGAATGGATATCAAGTCAGGGTAAAAAAAAAAAGAAAACTGCATTAGTTAAATGTTTATTCTGGATTAAGTTTTAAAGAAGCGGGTGAAAAATTGCTGTAGTATTTTTGGATTGCAATCCATAAGTATAAACAGTTGTATACCTGGTAGCAAGTACGGAGCTCAGGGCATGGTATAAACCTTATCTGTCCGTGTTGCCATGCTACTGGCAGAACATAAATAAAAGGTATAAGCTTCAATCGTACTTCACACCATTTATCTTTTTATTTCCCAGAAAAAGAGATAGAATTTGTTGCTAGAGATGTGGTCCATACCCATTAAGAAGGTACGCGTTCACTTCAGAAATTCAGGATTTCTGAGTTCATAGTATATTGCGAGCACATTCTGAGTCTTTCTTGATAAGTAACTGACTCCTTTTAGTAATGGCTGGCAGAAGGAAGCTGTTAATATTTATCAGTTCTCACTTCATCAGTTCCCAAATTAAGTCCTGTCTTTTTTTCAGTTTCATGCGAAAAAGTACTGTGCTATTTGGAATGCGCCAATTAGCACAGGCATGAAGGTTTTGTAATACAAGACTGGTAAATATAAATATGTGTATTGACTATATATATGCTTTTATGTGTTATAAATATGTGTGATATAAGACTGTAATATTTGGTATAGATATACAATGTATACAAGTTATATGCATAAAAATACATAAATTCCTATATTATACAGATTATATACACAATATATAGTATATAGGATGTGTAATATATAACATACATAAAATAAAATAGTATGAAATAAGCTATAATATGTTGTTGTTCTATAGAATGATACAAGATTATATATAATGCAGTATGCATTTTATATTTTATATTATGTATTATGTGTCATATATAATATATTTTGTACTGTCTATTCTATGTGTTATGTGCTATTATAGTATATGAATTATTATATTGTGTATATATTTATATGTGTATTTTTAAAAATGTCTTTTATTAGGCTAGAGGACAAAATGTAATGCTAGGAATTGCTGGCTAAGAGTTTTAGAACTGCCTGAGAAATTTTAGTCAGCTCCACTAGTTACCTCGACCTCAACTTAAAGCTGATGGGAAGCATTGTTTTACGTGACTGAGGGCCATCACCCTGTACAGGGTGACTAAGTCCCATTTCTTTCACTTCCAAACTGAGGAGCTAGTCTGAAAATGCTGAAGCTTTGTCAGTTTACCACACATCTTTTGGGAGTATCTATCTCACTCACCGCTATTTCAAAAAGCAGTTAAGTAACAGAGGTGATAGATAGACAAAAGCATCAGGACTGAATACAGAGGAGTACCCCAAACTGCTCTGCACTGAAAGTTCTTTGCACTTTATGTTTGTAATACCTAAATGTAAACTGCTGTAACTGACACACAGAAACTGTAACAAAGCTATAAATTGAGGAAAGGTAGAGGCAGGCAATCAGAAGCTCAGTGAGCACAAAGAGCTGTTTTCAAACTGCTTACAACATGTCCTTTCTTAGCCATTGCAACTGCAATAGTGCTACTTCGGAGGCCACTAGGAAGAGCTCAGACTTTTTACTATCCATCTTTCTGTGGCTTCCTCCCCCTGATTCCCCCAAGCCACACAGAGAGAGGAGCTGTAATGCCTAATCTGGAGATGCTACTTGCCAGATACCCCTCTGACACTGCAGGGTTTCTTCCTGCCTTACACAATCTGTCCTCTACCAGAAAGGCATCAGATTAAACAGCCTCCCTGTTTACCCAACACATGAGAATACGAGTCCCAGAAGGATCTTGAAACCTTCTTTGAAAATGCACTTGACCTTTCAGGTCTTTACTGCTGTGCTGGATTAGAGAAGGCCTTGGGGCAGGTTTGAAACCTACATGTACTTGGGTTCATTAGAAAAAGGGAAATTCACGTGGCTCATCACTGTTGCGTGGAAGTGCATTAGACATTTGATGAGCCTAAAATAAATACAACCTAAAACCAGAAGGAGTTAGACCTTTGTTACAAATATTTGGAGAAACAATTACGGAAGTAAAGCATGCAAGGATCCGAACCCAAAATGCACAGAACACTACTTACCTTAAGGTAAGTAATGGCCTCTGTCTGCCGTTACAGTACAGCACAGATTTTATGCTATATCGACCAACCATATGCCATGGCTCGGATGCCTTAGGAAATCTAAAATAGCGCTAGATGCCCACATTTAGGTTATGGAGTGCTACCCAAAATGTTGTGAAACTCTTATTCTAGTTGTTAAGTCTGGAGTTGCCATCAAATACTTTAGAAGAACTGAGGTCCTTAATCCACAGGGCTCCATTTCTCCCGAGGCAGTATTACTCATGTATCTGTTTACTCCTCCATGTACTTAGGGCTTTTATGATTTCTACTGAAGCTTTAAAGCGTGTCTGAAGAACTCCCTTATTTCTCTACTCAGTCAAGAACCTCTTAGTGTTCTCATGTAGTTTTGAGCTGTTTTCTGAAAAAAATGCCTGTGGCAGTAACTTTCTGAGCAAAAAAGACTGGAAATGTCTGACACCTCTCCTTCTGTTTACTTCTAGCCTGAGGAAATTGGTTGACTTGTCAACAATAAGTAGTTTGAATACAACAAACACTGAAAGAGAGTGATGTCACTGCGAGGAGAGATTTCGTCTCTACATCCTTTCCTCTTGCTTCTGCTTTTGGCAAAAAAACAGTAAAAGGTTATGGTATACAGGTGGAGTGGACAACAGCAATCAGACTTAGGTATGAAATCAATGGAAAATCCATCCTGTGTATAAAGCAAATATATGTAAAACAAGGGATGAACACGAACATGTATATGCATTTTTTTATATGTGGTCCTCATATCAAGGAAATCTGTATGTGTAGTCCGTCATAAGTACTACAGCACACACATACATAGAAGGACACCGGGCACTTTTCTGTGCAGAAGACACACTGTATCAGGTATACACTGACAGATTGTATGTGACATTGCTTTAAATGAGAAATGCGTTTGACTACATTATACAGGATTTGAGACTGTTCGCCAGTTTCCATTTGTGTAATTCTATGAATTGTGTGGCTTCAGACAGTATACGGAAAGGTGACAGGTAATTTTATAAAGCTAGATCTTAGAATCATTTCTAAGTCATCAATAATCTCAGTCATCACTGACTGACAGTGAGAAAGTGGACCTCTGAAGTTGGACTGTCTGATCCACTTTGCAACATGAAGCATTAGAGTGGCTGGGCTGGAGTTGAGCACTAAGCATCAAAGAACCAGCGGTTAAAGGCCATGACACTACCAGAGAGACAAAAAGACCTGCGGTGTACCGGGCTGCTGGGGCAACACAATTTAGCCAATAAAAGTGTCTTTCTTATCTAAATGAGTATAATTATCTGTCTGTTAATTATTTTGCTGGGGTCTAGATTAATGGAATCCTATGATGTAGCTTTTGTCACCTATAGCTCTACTTGTTCAAATTTTATGTAAATCCTCACCTTCATGCATAAATGGATGCTGTCATGCTGTGCTTTTATTTTTGTAAGAAGACATGCATTTACCAGGGATAAGGTCACTGATAAGTGTTTCTAAAATTTTTATGTTTACTTCCAATTAAACCACTTCTGGTTTAGGATTTAAAAATATTCTTGCCATGTTTGGAGCCTAACTATTGCAGTGCTGTGCCACTGTGGGTGGAGAGCCTTGTGCCACCCTTCTGCAGATAACCCAGGAGTGCGTTTTATTTGTCCTTTATGAGAGAAATAGAAGATAAACAAATAACCATTAACAGTGAGAGATAATTGGGCTTCAAAGATCCCTTCATTTATAGCAATTGGAGTTGTTGCATCACAGAAAAAGATACATATTCTAATAGAAGGTTTTTTTACCTTATCATTGCCCTTTTAAATAATGCTATCGTGGTAGCATTGTAATGCTCAAGCTCACTACTTCTTTGTCAGCGAGACAATATAGAATCACTGCTTAAACTGCTGTAAATTCCTTTTTGTACAAGAAACAGTCCTGCAAGTGACAGGTACAGAGCATGTGGGGCAGGTATGAGACTATATGCAGTATGAGATTTCGTGATCGCCTTGCGTTCTTGCTCTGATCTCCTTTGCCCTTGTCGCCTTTGTTGGTTCCTGCTGTGGTGAGCAGGGGACAAGCTTCAGACTGTAAGCAGGTCACACGCAGTGAACTCCTCCCTTTCATGTGAGGAGGGGTTGCAACATGGAAGGGGAGCTCAGAAAAAATAAAAATACGTCACTCAGCTGACCAGAGGCAGAGCAGGACCAAAACCTCACTGTTCAGGCACATTGATACTGCGTTTATCAGTACCAACTGGTAAGCATTGTCCATTTTTCAGACATCTACATGTAGTTTGTTTAAAATGTTTACTCAGCCTTGCCCTTAAAAATTGCCCTAAAACCTTCACCAGAACAAGCCTTTAGGCATGTCCTGTTTTTGCCAGACAAGGGCGTACCATAAGAAGGTAAGAGCAGTTTCTGTAGCCTTGTGTAGTTTGACAGGCTTCCTGGAAGTCTTCTGTGTAGAAATTGTCACAAATGTGTGAGTAATTTATTTCATTACATTTCAAACAGTTTGGGAAAGAAACATGAAAGAAACATGGACCTGTTGGAGCGGGTCCAGAGGAGGGCCATGAAGATAATCAGAGGGCTGGAGCACCTCTCCTGTGAAGACAGGCTGAGAGAGTTGGGGTTGCTCAGCCTGGAGAAGAGAAGGCTCCAGGGAGACCTTGTAGCAGCCTTCCGGTACCTGAAGGGGGCCTACAGGAAAGCTGGGGAGGGGCTGTTTGCAAGGGCATGTAGCAGTAGGACGAGGGGCAATGGTTTTAAACTAGAGCAGGGTGGGTTTAGATTAGACATTAGGAAGAAGTTCTTTACAATGAGGGCGATGAGACACTGGAACAGGTCGCCCAGAGAGGTGGTGGAGGCCCCATCCCTGGAGACATTCAAGGCCAGGCTTGATGAGTCTCTAAGCAACCTGATCTAGTTGAAGATGTCCCTGCTTACTGCAGGGGGGTTGGACTAGGTGACCTTTTAAGGTCCCTTCCAACCCAACACACTCTATGATTCTATAATTCTATGATTCTATGATTCTATGAATGTGTCCTCTAGTCTAAAAGTTCTATGGGAAGAGGTGTTCCTTCATTTTAGCTGTCCCAAAGATCTGGTATCTACCCATTGTCTTCTTTTCTTCAAAGAAATAGTTTGCCCTATCTCAATGTTGTTTAAGGAAAATAATTTCCCATGAGTGCCTGAAAGATTTGACACAGCATAGACCAAGACCTCAGTAGGAGTGATTACTGTATCACCATCACAAATCTGAGTCTTTTCGAGGTTTGAGGTAACTGTTTTATTTACAATAGTTTGTTATTTGTGTGAATGACTTATGTGACTAGCTGCTCAAAGGACTAATTAACTGAACTATTTAACAATAAAAAAATGAATGATTATTTTTTAAAATTCCAGTAATTCGCTAAAGTAACATTCGGCAATGAGAAGCTTTTGAATTTTGTCCTCTTAGGTTGCAACAGCCAAAGGGGGTCATTATGAGATTTGTTCCTGTTAAACTACCTGATTGGGAACTTCTGAGTATTGAAAAATCATCTGACTTCAAAAAAGATAAACATCACAGTTATTTTATCTACCACTTAACTTCACAAAACCAGAAAAAGGAATCTTTACAGTATACCCAAAAAAGGCCACAGATTTTTTCCTATGTCTGTCAAATATCATGGCAAATGCCTACCAAGCACCTATTTTAGAAGAAAGCAATGTCTGTGGGATAAAATAATTTAGGTTCAACTGTCAAGTCTGCCTTCCATTTACTATTCATTTGATCAAACCTCTGAACTATAAAATAGTAGAATAATTTAGGTAGGAAGGGACATAATCCAACTCCCCTGTTCAGAGCAAAGCTAACTTCAGCTAGAAGAGGGTTGCTCAGAGCCACGTCCAGCTGAGGTTTGAAAGTCTCCAGGACGAAGACTTCACTTCTCCCTGCTCTAATGGTAAATATTTCTTTTCCTTGTGTCTAACTGGAATTTTCCTTGTAGCAAACTGTGTTTGCTGCCTCTTGTCATTTCACTGTGCACCTCAGAGAGGCATCTGGATCCATCTTCCCTAAAACTTCTCTAAGTAGTTGTTGCCTTAAAAGGACTGTAGTTTCGATATTTGTCTGTCAGAGTCCCAGGACTTTCACTGATTTACTATCAGAGTCCCACCAAAGGACTTTCACTGAATCAGATTCACAAATAATCGAAATTAGTTACTTTATTGAGAGCGACAGTCGTAGATTCGAGATTGCCGTTGATAAATTCACTGACTACAATAGCGCTAATTACTTAAGGTTAATATTGCTAGCAAAAATAACGATAGTACAACAGCCCGGGATAACATTCACCAGAGGGTGAAAGGCGCAGCGCTTACCCAGAAAGGCGTCCCTGCCTGGGGTGTAGGGAGAGAACATAGCCCGTCGACTGGTCCGTCAGGTATCAAGTTTCTTCTCTCCCAATTTAAGTCATTTTCTCCATCTTTTTATCCCCAAAATTATGAGGTTTCCCTCCCCTAGGTGACGTGTAGTATGATTTGGGTGGAGAGGCGAGTGCTATAGTCATATATGTTTAGCATGATCTCTAAAATCTTCATTAGCATATATGGGGGTGTCAACTTTAATATGCATTTCACAGGTAATGAGGCAAAGGTCAATTACCAGGCATGGTAGCCTCTCAAGGAAACAAAGAGCTACACAAAGTCTCTGTTATCTTGATTTTACTGTCTCTGCTGATGAAAAGCAGGGCTGTCCTGGCTCCCCAAGACTCCCCCGTTATTTATGTATCCTGTGATAGCCAGACAAGCCTTCACTCCCCTAGGTTGCACAGGAGATAGCAAAGCCAGTCTTAATTGCTCTTTGAGCGCAGAGACTTCACCTCATTATCCAAATTCCACAGTAGTGCGTAATTGTGATTCAACATCCTCCGAGCCCTTTCTTATCCTGGCTAGTCCACCCCAGCTGCCCCACAGGTCACAGGTTCGAGGCCCTTCAACCATCTTAGTGACCCTCCACTGGCCTCTCACCAGTTTGTCGATGTCACTTTATTATAGAGAGGGGGAAAAATTGGGCACTATATCTTGGATATTAGGCTGTATACTAGCCCTCACAGGGGCAGAGGAGGGGACCTGCACTGTCTCCATCCTTGGAGGTTTACAAGCTCAGACTGGGTAAGGCCCTGAGCAACTTACCCAGGGCCTTACCTGGGTAAGGTAAGGCGGCAGCCGGCATCCTGATCCCGTCTTGACTTATCCTATGTCCCTATAAGTAGTGATGTCCCTTGACCTGCTGACTGCACTCCTGCTGGTGCAGCCCAATAGGCAATTAGCCTTGGCCACCTCAAGGCCACAAGCCTAACTCATGCCTCTGCTGCTCTTGGGAAACTGAGATAACACAGGGTATAATATGCCCCTGTCTCTTTTGGGGCACTTTCATTATGTTTGAGGAGCGGCAAAGACCCACGGAAGTCTATGAACAGACACTGAGTTAGCTAAGGGTTGAAAATGTAAAAATGACCAGGCAGTGCAGGTTAAATATGACATACGCAACAATGAGGTTATTTATTTCTCATTTAAAAAGCAGTTTCAATTTTATTTTCCTGTCAACATCTATCAAACTGAAGATGATTCTACAGTGTATGACTGACAGTTTATTTGTCTATAATAACACTGCTCTCACTCCCCTTCCACCCTTTTTTTTTCCTAAATGAAAAGCAAATCACAATTTTTTGGCAAGTTTCTGACCTTTATATGACCTTATATTTACTTGCCAAACACACGCTAAGGCAGAGTGAAATTGCTTTTATTTCTGATTTAGAACTACACGCTCTGCAGCCAAGTACTTTGTTAAGAAATAATACCTGGTTCGTTTTTCATTTTTGTAAAAAGAACAAAGAATCTGTTTATTTTCCAGAAATGAAAAATGGACCAGGCATTATTTATAACATCTGCCAAAACTCTGGCCAGGCGAGCACCTCTAGTAGCTTCGAAGCAAGGACAGTGTTGTCTGTATTTTCCCAACTCCTCTGTGTACGCATGTAGGAATTTCTAAATATGTTTATAGCCTCCTGCATATCAGTAATCAAGGGCAGGAGAACAACTCAGAGCAATTAATAATGTTACACAGTCACGCACAATTTACAAGGCCACTAAATGATTCGATGAGTGCTTAATCAGCTGAATGGTTCATTTTCCTTGGGGATCTAATGAACAATTAATATAGATTAATGAACCAATATTTTTTTTGTAAGAATTATGTAAAAATATAAGTTGAAATGAACAAAGCTGTTGTCTGTCTGTCACCAGATTTTCCCTGTAAAACTAATAATAAAATACAGGATAAGAATGGGAAAAAAAGGTAAAGATCAGTGTAAGAGTTGTCAAGTCACAGAGGGAAATTTTAGCACCTCTTTTGATCTAAAATCTATGACTATGAAAAAAAGTATCTTTATATTTCAAATTTCTAAGCAGAAGTCAGACATACAGGACCATGCTGACAGCAGTGGGCACCACAATGGCCATTAAAACCCAAACGAGCTCCCTTGCTCTTGGGTTTGAAGGATTCCCACTCTTACAGCAAAGCGTGATATGTCCCCAAAACTGAAAGACTGTCACAGAAACTGCTCTGAAAGCTATGGAAGAGATGGACCCTGAGATATCTTCTATTTGATCACCTCAAACCTTCCTGTAGGACACTGGAGCAATAATATTAAACTCAATACTTTGCTTCAACACACTCAGCGTTCTTACTATTTTTTGTTTACGGAACCACAATGCTTACAAGCCCAAATCATTAATATTTCACATAGAGCAGGGGGTAGATCTTGAAGGGAGCTGTCATTTATATCAAATCTCTTTAGGATTTAATTAAATCCCTTTTCAATTAACTCACTCTCCCACAATAAGGGACTCAGTTCCAGCACCCGATGTGAAATAACTTTCTGTCTAGAAATGGCACAAGGACGCAAAGAATATCCTGGGGTAGATATCAAGTATCTGACCTCTGGGCTCTTAAGACATTTCTGCTTCTTAGGGGAATGGCAGATTTTCACTGGAACTTTTGGTGAAAAAGCAGAGAGATCAAATAATTTTTCCTCAACCACCTTCCGCTCTATCGCTTGGATCAATGCAAATAATAAATATGCTATTTGTTTGGGGAATACATTTACTATTCTTTTAAGAGTTTACCATATTCCTGTGGCATAACATAAATTCTAAGCAGGAAAACTATTACGTTACAGCTTACAAAATACTCACTATTATTACTGCAAAGTATCTATCAGAACTATGCAAATGTGGTAATTATGCTAACACTTCTTGCCCTCTGGACAAGAAAAAGCAAAAGCTTTTTTAATCACAGATGCTTTATAAATACCTCATAGAATGGTAATTTTGCTCTGCTAGTACATGGGCAAAATACAGGTTAAAGGTAAAAACTTGGTGACAGAAGTAATTTAGGAAAAGCAGCTCGTTGTCTGGGGAAGATTTTAGTGTTCTTCAACCCCAAGGCTGCTGCTTTTTGCAGACATGAGACTTGATCTCGCCTATCCAAGGCTCAATTCTGAACTCATTAGTGAGCTTAACAAAACTCCTCTTGCTTTTAGTGGTGCTTGCCTTTAAAGACACTGGGGCCTGATGAAGCACAACAGTAGTAAGTAAACAAAGAGAACTGGGAAAGGTAAATAGGAAGAGAAGAGATGAAAAGGTGCTTTATGCTGCTGCGTGCAATTAAAGTTGAAATACAAGGGCTTCAGCAGCAGAAGTAAAGCATAACACATCGAAGTTTTCTTTTTTCTTTTAACTCTGCAGTCTAGTCCTTTTCTTTGTCTTCCCCCCAGCTCAACAGCTGCCTTCATCAGTGTTCAGAGATAGCTGTGCCTCTTTCAGGTTTCAGTTCTTGAGATAAGGTCGACAAGAGGCAGGAGTAAACATAAACCAACTCCTTATTTAGTTTTTCTGATCAAATATAAAGCTAAGAATCTCCTGGTACCCACAAATTTCTGGAGACTGCAAATGCTGGGCAGAGGGGCAGGAGGTCCTAGAAACAGAGTTAGTCAGAGGTGCTGATAGCTACACTAAAGAGATCAAATTAAAATATGTTATGTTTTATGATAAATATTTTTTTAATTGATAATTTAGTATATTATTTCCCAAATTTTTGCCTAGGTTTTTTTAATATTCCAACAAAATTGTCCCAAAAATAAAGGCTAAGGCAATGAAATACGATAGTGGGGTTTTTTGTTAAAGAAGAACAAAACCTTCTGTTTATAATAGCAGCAGAAATGACTTTGCTTCTCTGCTACTAATACACTGGGCACAACACAGTGGGACAATTAGTATATCGGTAGTATCGTGTCAATCTGACTTCATCCACAGGCTTAAATCCCCTCATCATCCACCTGGCTACATATGCCTTGGCTCAAGTCTGTTGGCTTGCTGGCTGTTTGGAATGGGAAACTTCAGCAAGAGGAGAGAAAAACAATGTTGTTATGAAGAGGGCATGCAGAACAGCACCACTAGCTCACACCTCTATGATCCAGGGCTTCAGGCCCCACGTGAAGCAGGTCCTCCTCACCAAAGACTGAACAGATACAGCCAAGGAGTCTCCAGCGAGATCTGGCTGGAAGCAACCTGCTTCTGCTTGTCAGATGTTTTGCACCACTTGCTCCCTTCCAGACCTTCTTCCCATCACTTCTGCCCAGACCCTAAATGGATGCCCCCCCACACATCCTCTCTGCCTTGCTGCTCCTCTTGCTCATGGCACAAAGTACATTGTGGGTGTTGCCTTCAGACTCTCACGCCAGCGGCACAGCAGGGAGGGTCACAGTGACACCCCATGTTACCCCTTTTTCGCTGGGGCATGGAGGCAGAAGCAGAGAACAGCGTCTGGGTTTGTCTTTAGACCTCTTCTCAAGGTAGATGAACAGGTAGATACGATCAGAAAATTTATTAGAACTATCTTAAAGTGTGTTCTATTTCTTGAACATTCAGGTGCTTTTTGGGAAGAGTTTTGTTCATTGTTGGATATTTCTGTCTGTCCTCACAAGTTTTGGCAAGATATTTACATTTTCCTTACAACTCCTTTACCTGGGAGTTAATAATGGTTTTTGGCATCTGTTCTTTTTCCCTGTTTGGAAATACTAAGGCAAATAATTACATAATTAATATGCTTCCTTGGTAAGTAACTTATTTTTGTCACTCTTTTAAGTCTCACAGTCCTTTTCAGGCTACTTTCTTCCCTTAATGTTTTTGAATCCATTCCCATTTTTACAGGAAGCCCATGTACATCCTTCTTTTCATCCCTGTGGTTTGCTTTTTTTCCTTTGTTTTACAGTCTCAACGTTGCTCTATAATTCTTTTGTTTTTCCTCCATACTTGAATAATTTCCTGCATGAATCATACAGATTGTGAACTAGGCTGAACGTTACAAAATGTGGGAATGTAAGATTTCTCCAGCAAAAAAGGTATGCTACAGTTCTCTAGCATGCCTGAATTACAAAAATATTAGTTATCAAGAGCCTATATAAAAGCTGTGCCACAGAAAATTTACATAGGCCTTTTCATATCTTAAGAAAAGTTTGCAACACCTGAATGACTCACAACAAGTTAAGCCTCAGTTTTTCTGACTATTAAGGTCCAGGGATGCATATTCTGTGAAGTAGTTTGGTAACAGTATATTGAAAGGGATACCATTCTTGCTGCAATTGCACTGCTCTTCACAGAGATAAGCACTGATTTATGTTGCTGTGTAAGGAAAAGTAGCCATTCTTACCCTCACGCTCATTCTTTCCATTCTCAGATTTCTTATTTTAATGCTTCCCATCCCACCAGAACTGATGGGAGACGTATTCTCTTGTATTTGAAACTGGGAGGGATTATACAGCTCTAAGCTTTCATCTTTAAGCTGTTTCATGGTAAAAAAGACATTTACCGTCACAAATTTATCATCTTTTGTCAAATCCAAATCAATAATGTAGGTACAAAACCACAATATAATTAAATAATTATGGAAGAGTATTCAGAATATTTGTGGCCACAGATTTCTCTCTTCTTCCCTCTTTCCAGTTCTGCATGATGGTTTCTCCCATGCTTCCTATTCATGGCCTGAGCTTACTTTATCCGTGATGGAGAAAATCTACTGACCTTTTGATGAGTTGCTCTTGATTATTTTGAGTGAAAATCTAACTTCCAGCTACTCCCCTACTTTCAGTTCATGATGTCTCATATTTGTTTTCCATCTCAGCTGGGTACCACGATTCCCATTTTCCAATATGCTCATCCTTTACCCATACCAAATGTTTGCACAAGTTCTTCCATGCTTCATGACATCTGAAAATTGTCCTTAATAGGACTGGAAGCTTTATTATAGTAAGTGTTGTCTTCAGATTTTGTCAGCCTGAAGTCTTTCACATAAATGCAGAAAATGCCCTCAGTATTTCAAACACAAAGAAAATTAATAATGTGGAGGAGGCTTTCTAACCTACTCCATGCTGCATGGAGTAGTGACAGTCAAGTAGTCTATTAACTGAGAACAGACATTGAATATAGAACAAACCCATTACTGATAATGGCACAAACCTTTTAAAACAATCTCAATTATTGTAGAAGAACAGCGGATAACCAGTTTGACCCATTACACTATGTTAGTTTGTGATTCTCATCCTTGAGAGCTCTAGTATTTCCTAACACTCCCCAATAGTAACTATGCTGAGCATCACCACAGCAACAAGTCAAGGGTCAAAGACAGCAGGAGAACTGGTGTTCAGAGGTACATTTAATGACACAGTGAACTGCTGTCATAAAGTAAACGAAGGGAGCGATCAGAAGAACGCAGGGACCTACGAGGTGTCTGTTTGAACACAAAAAAATCTGTCGAACTTCACTGAGCAATCTGTGTTAAAATAAGTAAGAAAGGGGGTAGCATGCTATTAGATTATGTAATATCAAATATTTTTCTAAATTTTAAAGAATACTGCAAGATTATGGTGACAGGATTTCATACCTCCTGAAAGGATGCAGGAGGATTCTCCTTATCCATGTTTGTACCTTTGGTACCATCTGCAGCAGCTCAAGTTTAAAAAGGTGCACAAAAGCAACTTTGCATAGCAGATGTGGCATGAGTGCCTACTGGACCAAATAGACAAGATAGTGTAGATACAAGCAAGCAGATACCAGTGTTTTCACGATAAAAAGAAATCTGCAAGACTACATACGGAGAAGTGCCTATGGACATAAGAACCATCCGTAATATGGTACTGGGAAATAAATCCATTTGAACAAGAACATCAACAGCACAAAGTGAGTCAATGAATATCACAAAAGCCCAGTGTGGGTGCATATCCACCCCCAGCTCGGGAGGCAGGAGCACTCCAGGTTACGGTACCAGCTGGAAAACACACAGTCTCCATGGATTAGAGAATTAAGCAGAGGAATGTATCTGTGCTGCACAGAAGGATTTACTGACCTTTCTCTGTGTCTTAATGGCACTGGCAGGAAAGCCCAGGGATGGCATAGCTGGCCAACACCCCTCTCTCCCCACAGAGCTCCCAGCACTGGGAGGATGAAGGGTACAGAGCACAGGGAATGTGTATCAAGAAGGGGCTGTAATTCAGACTTCCCCTTGAAAGAAGAGGCATAGAGAGCTACAGAAATTGTGGGAAGCTGCTATGCCACTTTCAGTGTTGTCAGCACTGAAAATACCCCTTAGGGTCCTTTATTTTTTAGTGTTTACACTGTGAAAGTCTAGCTTTCAGAGAATAGGTGCTCAGTGGTTTTTGAAAGTCAGGCTCTTTAGTGTGCGTTAAATTGAACACCAGTATTTTGAGGCATTTAAAGCAATAAGTCACTTCTAAAAAAGGTTATTAAGCCTTTGTCTCCATATATACACACTTAGCAGCCTTGGCCATTGGCCACAAAAATGATTACAAAAGCCTTAAGCACTTTTAAAGCCCTGACTATCAGTGATTAGAAAGTTTATAACTTCTCTTGAGCCTTGTTGGTGGAAACATAATGAAGTAGTGCCCTGGTGCACAGCTGACATTTTCAGATGTGTGGATCTTGAGTTTCCCAAGATCTTTGATTTTTACAAACAGGAAAACTTGCTGTAAATCCTTAGAAAATGTTCCTTTAACCCTTTTATAGACTGCAACACTAGTTACTGCAGTTGGATTTTCTTCACCGTCTCTGAGGTAGGGGGTATCAGCTCAGAGTTTACCATGGGCTTTTTGCCTGCGGTCTGGCTTGCAACAGAAAGTTGCCCTTATTCCTTTATGCCATGCATCACTTGGTGTATTTGGTGATTTAAAGTCCCAGTGCTAACAATTTATCATGAAAGAAGAGGCATAAGTGATACCATGCTACAAAAAAAGAGGAAGAACTGGGTTCAGGCATATAAGCATCTCCTATAATTGCATTTAAAAACTGGAAGTGGGGAGGGGAATAGATAGCAAAGGAATGCACTAAAGCAAATTGAACAGTTCAATACTTTGTAGAGTGATGTGAGTTTACTTAGTTCTACTGCGTCACTAAAGAGTAAATAACACCCATGCAGGTTCTGAGCAAAATACTCCGAAAAGTAATTACTGTTTCCTAGAAATGGATTGAGCCCGACACCCCTGGAGCAGTTGCATGAGCAATATCTAAAATAACAGTAACAGCAGGGCATGGTAAAATCCAATTGTTTACTCAATTCCATTCTGCTTTGTTCTGCTGTGAGCCCTGTTGAAAGCTGCCTGTAATGAAACACAAGAGACCCACATAAACTCGGATTTAACTCATGTGAAGGAGTTAAGGAGAATGCTCACTTCGATTTAGCAAAAGAGAGATATTCGTTCATTCATCCTCATCTCACTGGATTAACAACTGTAGTATCCCTAAATAATAGACATGCAGCATGCTCATGCAATTAAAGCAATGTTATAAAGATGGCTGGAGAGTTTAGTGAATAAGCAGTGTTATTTTGATTATGTATTCCATTACTGTCTGTTGTTAAAAAGGAAGCATCATGCAGTCATTGAACAGGAACAGAACAATTCAGGTGCAAGGCAATACTTTTTAGAAGTGACAGGATGGAACTGCAGGGACATAGAAATACTGTGAATTGTTTCTCTGAGCTACCGACATAATCAAGGGACTAATATTCCCTGAAATTATGTGAAGGGCTGGCAGCTACCTATGAAGTTGCAGAGCGAGAACTGTGTCATTCACAGGTCTGAAATTTTGGAAAATGTGTGCTTAGAAAAGTCATTTCTACATGCTGAGAGGGTGTGTAGGAAAGGAGTATGTAGATTAGAGATTGAAGAGGTGACCTGAAAGTATTACACTTCGCCGTGTGCTACACAAACCCTGGGATAGGGAGACCACTATCAGCAACCAATCTATTTTTTAAGTGGCTTGGCTTTTTCACTCGGGCATTACCATTCCCCTTCAAAGGATGGCAGAGGAGAAGCTTGAGTGATGGTTCTACATCTTTCCACTCTCTCTTTGCAACGAAACCATTTGAAGTCCTTGTGGGTGGGGTAACTGCAGCTTGGAATAGGTCATTTTAGTCATATTTCAGGTCACAAAGGCAGCACGCTGCTAGGAAGGTGAATGGTTTTTCTGAATAGAGTTAGGAAATTCATCAGACTTGCAAAGTCTAGCATGGACAAGATGCAGTAGCTCGTTAAGAGGTTTGTAGATCTAAATCTCAACAATAGGAGGCAGTAAAATAGCTGAAAAACTGAATAACAACTCTGGAAAAAGGAAAAGATTTTAGGAAATAAGGGAAAGGTAGGCAAGAGGTTTATACATGCAAAATGGTCCCAAATAGGATGCCAAGTAAAAAAAATGTCTCAAGGACATAACGATTTAAAGGAATCCATAAGAAAAAAATTAATTTAGATATTATGCAATTTGAAAGTAGTGCAGCATGTAGAGAAAATAAAGTTTAATCTGTTTTAGGAACAGACGTGTAAGCCTGTGCTTGAAAATAGCCATTTCAAGAGCAAGTCATTCACCCCTCTATGAGAATAAGCCATAGAATGGAATAGGCTCTCCCAAGTTTTCAGCCCACCAACCACTTCTGAACTCTTTCGTTTAAAGAGGATGGTTTGCTTCTCCAAGGAGTGACATATTCTGCTGCTGTAAATTCATTACACTGAGATTGGTTAGGGAAGGGAAATGGAGAAGTACTGAAGAGATTGGAAGAATAAATGAAAATACTTGCTCCTAAAAATTCTATGTGTCTTGGGAAACTCCATCCTTTCCATTTTACAAAAAAGACAATATTGCATTTATGGCAAATCCAATCCATCTGTCTATCCAAATTTGACAAGTGCTCTTGATTTCACATTGCTTTTCCAACTGAGAGCATTCTAGGGGATAAAAAGTTCTGAAAAAATAGATAGAAAATATAATGGCAAGAGAAAGTGATTATCCATACAGAATTCAGAGCAGTTTCATTTTTATGATGCAACTCAGACCTGAGAGCTCCTACATCCCTGGGAAAGGTCAGTTGACAGAAGAAACATCTGAGAGGCACAAAGGGAACTCCCATTTCAAGTCAGTGGGTCAGGCTCCTCACCTTCCTACGTGCCCCTGAATTTCTCCCAACAGGCAACATAGCAGAAAAGTTCTGGTAGCCTTTTCTGCATTCAGTCATTTGTATTTATTTTATTATGGGTGAAGGCAGCAATAAATAAGTTAGGGGGAAAGGAGAATTGCTCAGCAGTGCAGTCTAAGACCTATATCGGTGTCTCTTCTTTTAAATAACTTCATTTTTATTCTTGAGGAAGAGATGGTCAGTCTGGATTAAATGTTTCTTTCATGTCTATTGCTCTGATCCAGTGATTTGCCCTCCGTAGGTGTTCCTATGTCAGGCAAGTTTCAGCAACAGTGCCAAACTGATTTGTTTTTGCAATCGGATTTGTCTGGTTTCTACCAAACTGCCCAGAACATCTGTTAGCCCACATCTGGAGTTCGCCAACACAGAAGTGCCTGCATTTTTATGGAGGCAAAGGTAATGTACAAATAGTGTTATTTTGTGGTTCCAAGACACAGATTTCTAATAAAAGCTCTTAGTGCAAAGCCTACTCATACCAAAGAGTGTACTTCCAGGCTCTGAAGCATGGTCTATGAGGCAGTTCAAAATTTGGATCCAAGATTCTCCACAGTGCTAAGTGTTACTTAGTTTCTCATTGCGTATAAGAAGGCCACTTGTAAAATACCATTCCAGCTTGGATCTTACTTTCTACACAGATCTTTTTTTTCGTAGTTTTAGATGAACATAAATGTGGGTCTTAAACATTGCTAAAAAGGAGGCTACTGACTCAAAATGACACAGACTGTTTTCAAACCTGAAATTATCTGAACAAGCATGAGCAGTTGTTATTAACTTTCCAAGAAGAAAAGGTCCCTTGGATATTTCATGATAGAATTACATGATGTTTATTTATGCTAATGCCTTCTTTTTTTCAAGGAGGTTTGCTTGTTATTTTAAAAAAATGTTTAAATATTTTATTAGCTGTGTTTGAAAAATGAGCATCATGTCTGGCAGATGACTCCCACATTAATGCCTACAATAGAAGGCAACGTTTGTAAAACAAATATTTAAGGCTTTGGGCGCTTCAAAGATTAGAGTAATCTAATTACTTTCATTTATGTTTTCCTGGAGTTTGAGGAAAGCCTTCAGCCTTTGACTGTAGTCTAGGAAAGTCGTGTAACTTTAGGAACTCAGTGATGCTAGCAAATCAGATGCAACAAGAACTTCAATCGAAGTTTTTAAAAAAATTCATTCATCTGTATTGTACGCAGAAATTCTCCAGAGTTTATTCTGCAAAGCTGTCCAGAATTTTTCCCATAGAAATAACCACAGAATTCAGGTCTGCAAAATTCACATATTTTGGAGGAACTGTCAGATGTTCAGGCTTTCTTTAAGGAAACTCCTTGCTTTCCTCCTGCCACAGACTCTTCAATTTTTCTGTCGTAAAGGTGTGCTGCCAAAGACTTCCCTTCCTACCTAGAACAGTGCATCATTCAGAGAGAATTTCAATGGCAGGAGGAGGCACAATCCCGTAGTGACTCCAGAGTTTCTCATATCTGAGGAATAGCCAAAGTGTAGATAAGGAGTGGTCCTGGTTCCACAGGTTGTCAGTAGAGATTCTCCATCTATGCAAAATCACCCAAAAAGAGAAGGAAAACCCCAGCCACAGTACTCTGAATTATACACTGTGTTGCTCTAAATAGGCACACAGATCCATAGTACAAGAAAACCAAAAGCATCGCAAAATAAAATAAAGTCTGCCACAGCTTTTGCATAAAGCTGGTACAAAAACAAGATTTTTCATCCATTTACAGTAAAACACTTGTAAGCTAACTTGGGACTCAAAAAAGATATTTGGATCTCAAATGTATGTGAGGACTGAATGGAACGTGCAAGATTCAGTTTTATCCCTTGATAATAAAATGCTGGCAGGCTCTTAACTTTATGGTAGCATCACCAAGCAGCAATGCTAGCAGGTGGTTCTGGAGCTCAGGACAGTGATAAAAAGTTCCTCTCAGCGCTTGTTCTCTCACTTCTGAAGCATGTGACCTGCCCTCACCAACATCCTATTACTTCAAGGAAGCCGAAGGCTCTTTTGGACTTATAGTTTTCCTTTACTGATCTTCACATTTTCAGATGTACGCACAGCTCAGGTTTGGGGTGTGTAACTACTAAGACAGAGGACTGAAGAGCCAAAAATGCTGAAGACTTCCAGCTGCAAGGGCAGTTCCTGAAATGTGTGGTATGACCATCTGATAGTCAAACCCAAGGTTCCCCAAGCCAGCTGTGGTCAGAACACATACTAGGCACAGTTTTGGAAAATGACCTCTCATCATAAAACGACAAGCCCATTGCTCACTTTCCCACAGGTCTGACAGGATTGAAATAGAAAAGATGTAAAATAAATGTCTATAACAGGGTTGACGTACTACCTTATTCATCCTACCACAGGAAATCGTTTCATCGATCTGCATTTTGTTTAGATTGCTGTTGACCAGTGTCACTTGTAACAGCCATGTGCTCGTGCAGCTGAGAAAGGTGTTAGTGTTCCCAGAAAGGATGCACAGAAGATTGGATTAGTCACAAAAGGCTTAGCAGATATAATATTAAACGTGAATCTTTCTATCTTTAATAACCAGTCATTCCTTCTTTCCATTTACAATTTTCAAAAAGTAGTTAAGGCACAGGTTCTGATTTTACACACATCCCTGCATCTCACAAAAGCCAGTAATTTTATCCCCTTCCTTAGAGTAACTCCAGATCATCATATAAATATAAAAATAGAATCTGATACACATCTTTCTTTCATTTAAATTTCCTAGGGAATTTATCAAAGTCTTGGTCAGATGTTTGTTATATGATATTCCTGCTAAGCACTAACATCTGATGCAACATGATGCTAATGAACAATCTGAAAATAAGAATTACAACAAAGTACACACAGTTACTACAATGAATCAAACTGATCGTAGAAAGCCCCGCTATCAGATCTCCCTTTTATAGTTGCACTTCACACTAATACTGCAGTAGGTATTAATGCTGCTAATTCAGAACCTTTGTTGTGCTTCCTCCTGTATGTTTCTACTCAGCTAAACAATCATCCAAGTGAAAAATCTCTCTTTCTCATTTTTATAAGGTTGCAAAAAAAAAGGTGTTTCTGAAGTTCTTTTACCTTCCTGGAAACTGATATTGACACATTTGGGAGGTTAGTGTAGTGGAACCTTACAAACTTTTAAAACTTTGGCTTACTAATCTTCATTCAGATGAGTAAAAATCGGTATATAAAAATCAGTGTCATCTTCTGCAAGCACATACTTTTCACATAAAAACGAGAGTTTTTCACAGAAAAAAAAAATGTAATTTGGCAAAAGAAGTAGCAAAAGAAACAATGATTTTCAGGTAAGACTTAAGCACAAGAAATGTGGTCACAGCCTTGCGCTGTAACAAGAGCAGAAGGAAAAGATTAAGGGGCTGAGCAATTGGTCTGGATTAGGGACGCCCAGAACATTGAAGTTCTAAAGACACAGCTAAGTGGGCCTTTTCCTCTCTCAAGTTTTGGGAATTCAAATGTTCAGACAGTTTGCTAGAACCCTCTGAGGTGAGAGAAGGTCTTCTGTAGGTGACAAACTTGGTCTTCTGTAGGTGACAAAGTTGCCCTCTGAATGACGCTCTGCCCTTAGGACTACAGGATGACTGATGGTGTTGACTTTTATTTCATCTTGGCTGTAATCCAGTGCTAACCCCCGGATTTCAGTTCTGAATGACTTTTCACTCCAGTACTGTACCCATGAGAAGTCTTGATTATGACACTGAAAGCATTGCTTACTCTGTATTTTTCCAGTGCCTTCTCTTTGCTTCACTTACAGGGGATGACACGGAGAAAAATTGCAAGAAAACACATTTCTGCTTCCTGCCGGACAGCAGAAGCGATTCCACATGAGCAACCTACACTTCAAGCGATAGAGATTTGGAAAAAAAATAGGTCCCCCTTCTCTCTTCACTGATTGGATTGAGGCAGAAATTGTAGCACCACCATCACAATATATGACATTGGATTTTCTCTTCTCAAAAGGAAAAGTAAAATTTGAATGCTGATGTCTGCAATGCTCTAGATGACGGTATAGCAGCATAAAAATTATCTGAATGAATAAAACAATTGCCATAGAATAGGTAAATGGGGATGTCAAAGGATCTGAAAAGAATAGGATCCAGCCGAGAGCACTATGGAGCCAATTTGTGTTCAACTTCCTGGACAGGAGTGATAAACTTGATATATCCAAAATTCACCAGAACTGATTCACATATGCTGACTAATTTGTGCAATGCACATACAACACATCTGCTACTCCTAGAGCTGTTGGACTCACCACACGTGTCCATTCAGACATTTAGATTTTCCAGACAAAAGCATGTGATCTTGTACATAAGTGAATTAGTTAATTAGTACACCACAGGGAAGTAACAGTGCATTCACTTAAGATGCTGTGGATCTACATATGAAAGCTGTAGTGGGAAATTTGGGGAATGGAGTTCCTGCCTCCCACAGTCCTTAATTCCATAAGATTGACAAGATAAATCCCACAAGATCTTTTTGTTTCATTATCTTCATCTTCTTAATAAGAGTTGCCTAAGAAGGAAAGGAAATTTGTGTACTCCAAAATAAAGGAGATTCAATTCATTATTGATTCAGAGAATCACTAATGAGCATAAATCTCTGATGCCAATAGGAAATATTGCAGTACATACAGAAACACATATATTAAATACATGCATATGATGTTACAAAGACTCTTCTGCCATAAACTTGCATTTTCCCAATTAAGAACAAAATTTAATTTCATGCGCAAACTATGTGTGCGCCTCTTTTTCCGCTTCTGGCTTTGACATCATCCTGCAGCTCTAGTTATTACTGTGTAATTGTCTTGAAATGTAGTTATTGTTAGGAATCGTTGCAGATGTTCCCCATGTAATTCAAGCTAAATGAATATAGAATTAAATTACCAGTGCAAAGCTTTAGCAGTGCAAGTTGCAGTAAAAATGGTAAATTATTCTCTCCCTTTAGAGGAAACTATCCAAAAATGTAATGGGAAGTTAAGTAAGCAGTATTTCTTACTCGGGAATCTAGAACGATTCAAAATGGGATGTCAGAGTTAGTGCTGAATAGCTTAATATATTGTCCCCATTCAAGAGATGCAACAGCGAAGTACCGTTGTTCTGTGACCGTGATTAGGGAGAAGTCAATAAAAATGCACCAGCAGCTGCCTTAAAATTTATTGGGACCTAGGATACTACCATGGACTGAAGGAGTTTGTGGCTATTGTATATTATATTCCATGGCTTCTAGGACTTTCTGTTCTCTATGGGCAAGCTTACAATGTGCTAAAGACCTTGATGACTGTGAGTACTTCCCCAGCCATCGGACCACAAGGAGGCAACAATTATCAAATACATCACTTTGAAGAGAAGGTCTGGAACTCCCAGAACTGTAAATCAGACCAGACACACCGTATACAATTGAAGAGATGTGTATTAATATGCAAATTATCTACAATGATGTGGCAAACATCAGCATTTCAAGCTACATTTCAGAGCTGGTGTTCCCTTAGCATCAATCATGAGTGACACTCACATTCAATAACTATTCAAAGGGAAACACAGAAACATGCAATTTATAACCTTAAAGGAGGTATGCACCCAAAACTGGGGGTTCAGTAGAGAAGGTGCATCTGCCAACAGCTTTCAGACAAATATATGTGGCTAACCATGCTCAGAGAGAATCATTAATGACAAAATTGAGTTTGGGACAGCTGCATGAAACCAGCAGCCCATGAATGTCTCTGCTTTACCTCATTAGCGTCACTTTATTTCTCTTTACAAAACAGAGAGGTATCTAGGGGCCATTCCATTCTTGATATTCTGAAAAAGAAGTGTCATTAATATTTTAGACAACTTTGGACCCTGGGTGGGACCAAATAGCCTGTGTGGGGGTAGTTCAATGAATGTACCAGATGAAAAATGTGAAGTTACATGTATATGATGAACGTTGGGTTGTTTCAAACAAGCTTGCTTTTTTTCTCGTTTGTTTGTTTCCCATGAATATTCTGTATTTGGAACACTTTAAACCATACTAGGACAGGTACTTTCAAATAGGTTGTGATTTCGTGAACACAGCTAATGTAATCAGTAAAATCTGGAATTTTTTCCCACCTTATTATTTATCCAACATTCCAACATTATTATAGTATCCAACGTTCCTTTTATTCCTATAGAAGTCAGTGATAGTTGTAATATCTCTCCAGGCTTCCTGCTTTGAAAGGTGGAGTTTTTGCTTCTTAATGGAACTGAATGTTACTGGGGTTTTGTGGTTTGCTTGTTTGCTTTTTAATATGCATCATTCATGACAGATTTGAAGTGAAATCTGGTTCTACATTAGTCTCTAACTCTTTTTAACAAAAACATTGAGAGTTTGATATCTGAACTTGGATTTATACCCAAAGCAGAAACACATTCTTCTGTTTCCAAATGAAGTTCAACAGGCATTATAGGAAATACACTACAAGTATGTTCCTTGAGCTATCGACTTGCATAGGCTGGTTATTTGCATAAAAGAGAAGCTAAGTAGCCACAGAGTTTGGTTTGAGTTAGATCATTAATTCCACCATTAATCCCTTGTCTCAGTCAGTTTATAGGGACAGAAAGCATATGTTCAGAGCATGAGGTTGGATCATCCACTTTGCCTCTCAAGTTCTTTCCCTCAAGCCACGTGAGACATACAGAGCAGTAACTTCCAAAGCTGCCCTATAGCACCTAACCTGTTCTTTAAGATCTCAGCCTTGTACTTCCTTGCCTTTTAAGCAACCCAGAAAAATGTCTTCTGGAAACATCAACATATCATTGCTCAAAACCTTAAGGTAGATGCTAAAGCTAACTGCTGATATTCTCTGAAATCAATTTATTTAACTAAATAACTAAGTTAAGTCATTTTCATAAGAAATAAGTAAATAGGTCGCAATAGGGAAATGTAACTTTCTTTTTGCTAAATTTTACTGATGGCATTTTAATTAATTCAGCTATTATTGAAAAATATTTTAAGTAGTATCTGTAGAAGACTAAATGTTATTCTAGGCCACAATCCCATGAAACAGTCTGCAGAGATTCACTAACCTTCCTGCCCAGAAAAGGTTGAGTTCATAAGTACAGAGTGGACTTCCAACAAACATGTGTGGCCACTTTCTTTCAACCTATAATATGCTGTTGAAGCAAATCACCTCATACCTAGTCAGCGTAGTTTATGAAACTGTTTGAAAATCTGTTTTGGTACTTGTATTTTCCATCTCATACCTGTGTTTCCATCTCATTCTGTGTTGCCAGGTTGCAACAGTAGGCATAGCTTCCTTGTTTTCATAGGTGGTTTTGACAAAGGCAGAAGTGTTTGTGTTTTCCTGAACAAAACTTTTGGTGAAAGTCTGTATTGCTGTATCATTTATCTGCAAGTTTATTTGTTGTCTGTTGTCCTTTAATTTTTCCATTTCTTTTTATAAGCATCATCCTCTTTGCCATTAAGGTTTTCAAGATGAGTGGTGATCTTTGACTTTTTTCCTTCTCCTCTTCCACTTCCAAGTTGCATCCAAATCTTCTCACTTCTTTATGTGAAACATTAAAATCTTCAACCTCTTGTGTAGGTAATGGTCTGAGTAATGAGTGCAAGCTTACAGCTGTCTCTGCCTTGATTACTCTAGCCTTCAAATATCTCTTCTCTGACTTTTTTTTTCCAAAGTGCTGCCAAAGTGAACTTTCCTACGCGTAAGTCTGATTTTATCTTTTGAACATACATCCTGAAGTTTCAAACATTGGTCTCTTTCTTTGTAATCACCCTTCCCCGCTTCATACCACTTTTGCTGATCACCCCGTCAATTAAAAACATTACTTCTAGGAAGTCATCAAGAAATTATTTGGAGTGAGGGAAACTAGTGATGAGTAAGACTTCAGTTCAAGGCTATTAAATGCATAAAAATGCATAGAACACTTTTGATACCTAATGTTTACTTTAAGGCATGCAGTTGGGTGTCTAGCTGAATCAGAGCCCAAATAAATGTAATCTTAACTTATCTTTGTCTAATACATCAGATTAGCATTTCTAAACTGCCAAGAGCATTGTATGTGATAAACAAATAACACTAAGACAGACTGCTACAAATTTTTACTGTGAAGTTTTGCACTTAGAATATCATCTGTCAAAAGATTCCTCTCAAAGCACTTTACAGACATTAACTAATTAGGCCTAATGACACTTCTCTGGAAGTAGAGAAGTGTAATTAATTCCCTTTTGTGAAAAGGGAATTTAAGCCACAGAGAGATCAAATGATTTTTCCAAGGTCATGAAGGATGTTACAGAAGATGTGGGAACAGAACCCAAATTGTCCAATCCTCCAAGACTGTGCTTTAGGCACAGGAACACAGCTATCAGCTGTGGGAGGAGGACGGCTCTTCCTTTCCTTTCTTTGTTATTACAGAAGTACAGGAAATTAATTGCTGCACAGACTTGCTTTCATTAATTCCACACCAAAGGCCTGCAAAGGGTGCCTGTAATAGTCCATTTGGAAGGAAGTTATCTGCCTCCTCCAAGTTCTGTGTGTAAACAGCAGTGAAGAAACCGTGTATTTCCAAGTTATCACTCTGCTGAGGACAGAGTATTACTCATGTTATCCATTTTTATTGATAATGTCATTTACTATTTATTGTAGACTTGTGTTTTTAATCCTGTGCATTTGTATTCCTCGGAGTTAAATCTTACAGTGACAAGAAAAAGGCCACAGAATTTCAATTTGTGTAAGAGGTTATCTCAATGACTTTTGTACATATGTAAATTTGTGTCTTAACTTTGCTATAAACTTCGAGGATTTCTTTTAACTGTTTTGGTTTTTTTTTAACTTAAGCTTTAAAGTAAGAGTTTTCCTGGCCTGCACTGAGCCAGCATTGGTTAACAGAAAGAAGACAAAGGTAGCCTCCACCTATGTATAATGCATAATTGGGAAAAAGATGCATATCCCACCTACAGATAATGCATAAATGGAAAAAAAAAAAGGAAGAATATGAACTAAATGTTCTGGTTTAGAAGCCAGTCTTCCCGTTTTCTTTGTTTAAATCCCCAAAGGTCTCCTCTAACTAGAGTATATTATAAGTAAAATAAGTATATATGGTCAGACTTTCAAAGGTGATTAGGTGTCTAACTGTGTGGGCAGGTCCTTGTGAGGTCTTGATACAAGTGAGGGCACCTGAGTCCCACTGGATGGAAAATAAAGACAAGGAATGGGCAGCTCCATAGAGACATATCCTTTGATTTCACACAAACTGCCTTCCCATACCACTTTTTAAACTGTCTTTTGTGTCTTGAGATTTTGGCCGGCTGTTTTAGCTTACTCTTAGTAAAATTGATATAACGAAGCAGAAAAAAAGACAGCTGCTGAGCAGGAACCTCTCTGTCTGTTTGTGTCTATAAGGGCTCTACTCAAAGGTTAAGAAAATGGGAACTTAATCTTTGAGGCTTTGCTGATGGAAAGTGATTGACTGTCTTTTTTACATAGTGTATTTCCAATGTTAACTGGGTTTATGAATGGAATTTGCTTGTAGTTCATGCTAAAAGATATCGAGTATTATCACTGGAAGCCATAGCTGGACTTGCTGAGGGAGGATCTACAGGGATCTTTGTGTTAAAACAGACAAATAAGACACTCTTTTCCGCTCTCCTGTACAACCTGATAGGAATTTGCACCTCACGTTGCACTGATAAATCACTGATCAAATCATATAGCAGTGAACAAAGAGTGCAACACCCAGGATGCACCCAAAGTAGGATAAAGAATTAAATCAATACACTGCAGAAATATGATTTTTTTTTTTTTTTAAATAGCCACACATATTTTGTTGTATGATGGATTATGTACTATGATGGATTTAGCAGCTGAACCAGGCAACAAACAGTATATGAACCAAAAGGCAGTTTATAAAAAGTTCCCCATCTGGATAGAAAATTCTTTGGTTTTTTTCTATAAAATAAGAATTTATTTTATGAGTTTATAAATTGCAGCTCTTAAAACTCTTCATTGTGAAATTGGCTATAACCTTACTGTAGTTCTTTTAAAGACTACAAAGAAATGTTTCAGTTTAAATGGATGCCTTTGACTTTTCCCCGCACTGACTTCTCTTCTGACAATTATTTTCCACTGATGCTGTAACTGTTAGCAGTGTGGCAGTGCTTGGAACTTGAGATCAAGGTACATTACATTTGCTGCTGCTGCTGCTGCTGTAAAGCTTTGCTGTCCTCAATTTGAACCTAGGTAAGTGAAAATGGCTGTTTCAGAAAACTAGAGATACAATCTGCAGGATTCCAGATATCCAGCAAGGCTATTACAGACTAATATTTTAGTATCTAATTCCAAGGGCATCCAGCAACAGGCAGGACTTAGAATGACTCCCAGCTGGCAGTGCTTCTAAAAGCAACCAGACGTTGTCTTAACTTGGTTCCAAGTTTACAGATGTAATTGTGTACTGGTGGCCATGTGGCTTCTTAAAGCAGAGCATTTGAATAATGAGCTTTTAGCATGTACCTTAAGGTTATCATGCTAACCCTTTTCTCTCTTCTTGCACCAGAGCTGTCGAATCCTGATTCAAATAATGATGTGTTTGCTTGTCTTTTCACATAGCCCAGGTGTCACAAAACATCCATGATTTCATTATCGAGTTGTGTTATGTTTTCAGTTTCTCCCAAGATCCACTATGTCCCATGCTCCCTTTAGTTTCACAGCTTTGACCTTGATCCCGCGAGTGTACCCTCCACCCCCAAATAAGCATTAATATACAAGAGACGACCACTGCAGGTCCTCTCCTCTCTGCTCCTGTCCCCCTGGACTCCCTACATGATCAGACGTCTCCTGGCTGAGGCCGGCAGCCCTACCCCCTGGTCACTGCTGAGGTTGTAACCTTCAATGGGAAAAACCAGAGTGCTCCACTGGCACGTATGCAGCAGCTCCTTCACCAGTCCCACCTGGCACAAAGCAGGACAACCTGGCTATTTGGAACCGAGAAAGCGGGAGGGAAAGTGTTTTACTGTTATCATTCAAAAGATCTAGGAGGGGCTCTAATGACCTGAGGGAGTAATTCCCTTCTGCTGTTCTCTGAGCGTAATCATCCCTCTGCTATACACAGACCCTTGTGTATAAGAAAAAAATCCTTGCACAAGGAATAGGAAACCACAACCTCTGGTCGTATGTGCCTGCCAGATTTCTGCCCCCCACATGTTTCAGTACAGGACTAAAATCCTTCGTCCTTGGAAAATTATTATTTTTTTAAATTCATTAGACTTGTATTAGTCCACCACATATTCCAGACTGCCTTAACAGTTTGTGTAAAATCTGTAGAGGCCAGTGAGTTAAATATCAGCTCAGAAATGCACAACCTGAAAGCAGAGGCTTAAAATGGAGACGGTTCGTCAGCAGTCTCTTCACTTCCTCTCACTAATAATATGATTGCATTCTAGCATAAACTCTTGTAACGACATTACCGGAATCGCTGTAGAGGCATAATATATCCTAAGGTATATTTATTATAATGCTAACATTTCTGATACCCATAAATTTGTCTGTCAAAGTTTTCACGATGAACATATTTTTCTCCTAGCATATGAGAGAAAACTAGTAATTTGCTGGTTTATGTTTGTGTTTCCATATCTCAGAAACAAATTAAAATTCACTCTAATACTGTAGGATTTGAATTAATGCTTCATCCCTTAATTTACCTTTCCCATGTGTAAAATAATAATATTTATCTATGATACATTTAATATCCATCCTTCAAAAATGCTGCTATAAAAATATACAATAATTTGGAAAAAGAGAACATAGCAGTCCCCAAACTGTATTTTGATTAGAAGATTATGCCAAAACACATAATATCGTATCACTAACAGAACTGCACTAAAAAGAAAAAATCAGATTAACTGCAAAACCAGATAAAAAATTACTTCATTGGCCCGTATTGCTGTGCCTGAGTTGGATGGCATTCAGAAATCATGCTTGCTAAATGATTGAGTAATGCAAAAAACTTCTTTGTTGGTAAAGAACTATATTTAAATCAATCTTCTAGAAATCCAGAGGCCATGCCGAAAATGGTGATGAATTAATATTAAAGGAAAAGTTCAAATTAAACGCGTTAAGTAACTGATACTTCTGTGTGTTGGTGAGTTACACCTCACCTGGCTTCAGCTTACTCAAAGTTAGTCTGAGTCCCTGTCAACTTTGATACCACAGACTGCGCTTCATCTCCCTTGTTTTAGAGAAGTACCTTAGGGTGGGCTGAGCCGCCTCTGAGACTCATAAAGAGGGAGCCTGGCAAACTAGTTTAGAGTAGTTTATACCCATGCTTAAAGTGAATAGAATAAAGGGAGATTAATTGTCTCTAAAGGCCTCTACATGTAACACTGATGGGAGTTTTGTCAGTAACTTCCAGGGGGGCCTGACCATCACAGTGTGGTACGACCAAATCAGTGAACTTGTGGGAAAGGAGACTGGTCTAAACTTGAGATATGTTTTTCATTATGTGGCAAAATTCCTCTAGTTCTTAAAATAACAACTGCTGCCAGGAGTGATTTTCAGCTTTGAAATCATATCTGGCAACATCTCTGCCGAGATTTCAGCTAATTATACAGTGGATGTTTAAAGGTAGTTTTTAATTCCATAATGGAACCACCACAAGACTTTTTTTGCTATGAAAAGTGCTGAATATAGACCACAGGCCACTTTTGCGGAGAGATGAGAGATAGGAAAGACTATAGGTGTTGCAAAGCATCTCAGTTTTACCCAAAGTAACAACTAGCCAAATTCAATTTATCTGCAACAAGATTTTTTTCAGAAGTACTAATAAATTTACAGGGAAGAACTTTGTAGGGAAAGCACACACGCAGATACACCTATATGCATAACATACAGCTATTCATGCTCCTTGGAAAGTATGCATTCAGCTACACAAACACATTCTAAACGCAGTATGCTCTTCTGGTTGAGTGGTTGTCAAGCTGTACAAGATGTCCTCAAGTAGTCGAGTTTCATTAGGCAGATTATGCACTCCCACCTTTAACTCAGAGGATGTAGCCAAACCATCTGGAGGTACTACGATCTTATCTTTTGTTCAGCAGTTGTGTCTCAAGGCCAGTTCTTAGCTTCTGGTCTCTGCCCCCATCAGGTGCCTTATGCATAGTCCACTTGCATTCTCAGTTACCTGCTGCTTCTGTTTTCTCATTGTTATGCCCATACCAGCTTTACCAGGCTCAAAATTGCATTTCTTCAAGGACTGCTAGCCTGTTTTCAGCCCGTGCCCATATTTCCATTTTCCTGTGGTGTTTTTTGGAGGTGGTGCTCCACAGGAGAGCAGAGGACATCTGGTCCCAGGCTCCAGTTCACACAACCAGCTCTCACAAGCTCAGCCTGGTGGCATGTCTAACCAGTCACAGTCCTGACAACTTGCTAAGGTGTGGGCTGTGAGCAGCACAGGCTACTATTACTGGACCACAGGGCAATAAGAGCGCTTCTCTTAGTTCTACAAAGTGCTTACCTCTACAACATAACCTGCATGAAGAGAAGGGGAATGAAAAAGCATACAGCTAAGGAGAGCTATTTGACCATCACTATACTGCCATTTTTTAGTCCTTGCTCTTCTTAGAAAGCTATATTATGTTCGTACATGATGGAGAGAAGGTCTTTATTTACATTATCTCCACATCAGATTGACGGATATCTATTTGCCCCTTTTGATGTCATCTGAAGGTTGGGGTCCCTGAGCCTCTTGCTGTCACGATCAGCCTTCACAGAGCTTGTGCTGGGTCCTGATGCTCTTTATGAACCATCCACCCTGCTGTCCCAGTAAGACATTCCCTCAGATAAGCCTGTAGGGAGCCAGTGCTGTTTTGGAAACCTCAAAGTTTCTGTAAAAGAGCTCAACACTTTAATTACAGTTATCCAAGGCAGTTCCTGAGCCAGGGCTTCACTTCCTCACACAATAAGGGGTGGAGAAAGTTTTCAGAGTGGAAGTCATGAACCTCTCCCTTTCACTATCAGAGTCTGAGAGATGCCCAGTAGCCTCTGTGACTCACTCTAATATTATAAATCAGTGGGCTGTCATGATATTTTCAGCTGCCTGCTGTCAGTAACAGAGGAGAAATATGTATCCTGCCTGCAAGCCAGGAAAATAACTCAGGAAATGAGGGCTGCGTTTGTGGAGGGTAGAAAATGTTGTAGAGTCAAAATTTTCATTTCCAGAAAAATTTTAATTAACATTCGTACATCAGGAATTAGCACATACATCCAGGCTAATCACACAATTTTTTATCTTTTCAGTGCAGGTGCTCCAAAATCAGTCTGGTTCCTCTTTCCAGCTCTGAGTCTATTACAGAGAACATGTAATTCCCTTAGGCAGCTACTGGGAACCAAGGACACTTGCTTCATGTTATAATGCTCATTAAAAAAAGATACCGTAGGAATAAACGGATGCCATCGACTGGGAGCTTTCTTTAGGGAAACCTTATTATAATGACACTGTATGTACCTAAACTTACAAAAAATACATGTGTAGACAGCCATAGACAGGAGTATTCTTTGAGCACACCTTCAGGTAGTCAATGGACTACCTCCCAAATTACACATTTATGACTCCTGGGCAATCCAGAATGCAGAAAATGTACTAATTTTTCTTCATTATCTGATGGAAATGCATATCAGAGCACAAAAATATAATTTCAGATCCTTCGTTTGCATAATGTGATCATTTGGAAATAGTTTCCTTCACTCATCTGTAATCTTTGTGGACGAGTTTATGAAGTATAATTTGGAACACTAAATCAATCTAGAATTTATAACTGTATCAAAATTAAAATCTACCACTGTGCATGGAGAAGCAGAACCTTAAACCCAGACACCATAAAAGGGTTTTAAACCATAAAACCCTTACAAGTCTGCGCAGGATCTGGTACAAGTAAAGTCCTTCTGCAAATTCCTGAACAAAGTCCATGGAAAAGAAGACACAAGATTTTCCATATATTTCCTCTGACAAGAACTCTGAACTACAATATGGACTCTTTTCCCATCGGAACTAGTAGGATAAAACATCCCTTGACCCACGGCTTCCATGCAGTGGTGTCCCTTGTCTGGAGCTTGGAAAAGCAACCCTAACTCGCCTACTGAAGTCAGTGAGAGTTTTGACCCTAACACCACTGTTAAATGTCTCGTATTTACTGCCACTAATTCATTTTGTGGCCTAAGTTAGGTGATGAAGTCTGAAAACCTTTTAAGCCAAGTGTGTGCAAAAGTGTTTCTATCCTTAGCATATATAGTTGCAAGCAAACATACGTGCCAGCAAATCAAGTGTTTATGTAGAGAGATGATTCATCATATACCTGAAGGGCTAATATGTGGGTTTGAATTTTGTATTTAATCTTAAAAAGTCTCCTGTGCAACGATTACCATTAATAGTCAATATTAACATCAGTAGGGGGTCTCTCCAGCTACATGGGGCTACATTTGCTGCTTCTGACAGAGCAGAGAGAAGCATCTAGTACAGTCAATGTTTCTGGGAACTACATTGCCGCTTCTGAGCAGGGTTTTGCTTTGTTTTGTTTTGCTTTGCTTCATATCTTTACCCCCCGCTGCATCCTGTAGTTTGTTTTTCTTTACTCTTTTCTTCTTCTTAGTTTAATTAAGTGAATTGAAGTGAACAAACAAAGCTTCAGACACTTGTAAATTCCCAGCTACCACAATACTGAGCATTCCACGTCCATGGAAATTGCTTTTTGCATCTTTAATTTGCAGGCTGTACGTAATAGGAGTGTGAGCAGCGTCTGTCCCACAGGATTATTAGACAGATGAAAAATGTGATGCAATAACAGTAGAATAAATAGAACAAGCAATGAAAGAACAGCTAGAGAGAGCAGATTATTTGGAAATAGAATTATATGCCATGTAGCAAGGAACACTATACAGATCCCTTCTGAGTTGACAGAAGTACTGGTAGGAAAAAAAGGTGGTTTGTATACATTTGACATCTGAATTTTCAATACACTGGGAAAATGATAAGGATAAATAAATGTAGCCAAGCACGTCCAATTGGTGATTAGTCACTTTCAGTGTTTTTTTTCAACAGTGTTCATTGTGCTAACAAAATCCAAACTAGGCTTTTACTATCAAATAACAGATGGACATCCCTGGTTGTTATATGATCTTTCTAATGGTGACCAAACAAAGGAAATGATTTTAATCTCCCATATATGGATCAGAAAATACAAAAAAAAAATAAAATCGGTCATTAAGTACACAAAGGACTCTTAGTTTGACAATGGTGAGAGGAAACAAGAAGGTGGAGAGCTGTTCAACACAGTAAGGGTCAACAAAGTCATGTATTTGTGCTGACAAGGAACATTTGAAGCAATATCTGGCACAAGCAGACAATCCAGTATGATGCAAGCTTAAAAATCATGAGTGTTGTGTAGGTCTGTCCTTAGGAATTGACAGTATTGACTTGGGACCTTGCATGCTCCTTTGCCCACTGCTCAGGTTGTAGCATTCACAGGGAGTGGCTTCAGAGACATGCACATTTTGAAATGTAAGTAATGTCAGACAGAGACTTGAGTCTCCAAAATAGGTCAAAATATGACTGACTTGAAAATAAAGGGGCTACATTAATCAGGGAGTGTTTATGGGCCCCAGACAGCTCCTGTCTGGTAAATTGGTTAGGAAAGATAAACTGAAAAAGAGGCCTGGTAAAACAAAATAAAACTGATGTCATACATATCTCTATAACACTACTGATTTTAACTAAGGACAGGATTTTGTCTTGGAGAACCGAAATTCTAGAACTGAAGAGTTTGGCAGTCTGAAAGAGAAGAACAAAAGCTGGCAAGTGATGATTATTGGTAAAATGTTGGTGTAACATTTGAGATGGAACAGCAGAGGCTCTTTGAAGCTAAGTACAACTGAAAGGTGAGAAGCTGGTAAAAACAGACCGTGAGGTAGATTATCTCCAGCAGAGTAGATAAGAGATTGCTATAAGACCACCAACAATTTCAGTTCACATTGTACTTTCTCAAACTGCAACATCTCAAGGTGACCTATGCAACATCTTGAACTGTGGTGATGGGGAGCCAATTTTGACTTTGGACTTAATTAGAGCATTTACATTCATCATTATTCAACAACAAAGAAAAGAAGAGTTGTTGCAAGAAAATGATGTAAGAGTTTGGTTTGGGATGTTTTTAACAGCTCTTTATTTGGTCAAAATAGAGGTTATTGTGTACCTTAAAGAATACCTTTGAAGCAATATATACAATTGAAAGAAAAGTAGTTAAAATAGTTAAACCAGGGAGGTGGTTGAGTCACCATCCCTAGAGGTATTTAAGAAATGTCTAGGTTTGACACTTCAGGGCATGCTCTAGTGGCAGAGATTATAGGTTGTTTATTTGTGGTGGTTTGTTGGGGGTTTTTTGGGGTTTGGGTTTTTTTTGTGTTTGTGTGTGTGTATGGTTGGACTCGATGATCTCAAAGGTCCTTTCCAACCATGAAGATTCTATGATTCTATGATTCTATGAAAATTTACTGTCTACACTATTATTATGTTTGATTGATAGATTCAAGAGAAAATGTTAGGACAAACGAGGAAAACAAAGATTTTGCTCTCAGAAAGCACTCTGAGAAACAAGTAAGAGGACGTGGATATGAACATCCATGAGTCATCTTAACCTGCCATGGAAGTGTCATGCCACGTGAAGCTCCATTTCAGCTCAAATGGCCTGAAAGATGATTGCTGGTTCCTCAGCAGAAAGAGGGGAATTTTGGAACAATAAAGTTTGCAAAAATCTGAAGGCCAAAAATGTATTTTCATGCCTGACATAACAAAACCTTTATTTAGTGTCTGTCGTCTGACTTGCCCTACGCCTGCAGACAGCAACACAATAATATTGTGGAAGACCCAGCAGGAATTAAAAACCATATGTGTATGAAGGAAAATTAAAACATCCAGAGCCTTATGATTTTTATGCCTTTTACTGGTATTTCAGTAAACCCTTATTAGGCACTATGAACCTATTTACTGATATGTAAGGTCTGTCTCTGAGACCTTTATTGTCCTTTCAAAATTTTATACTGGTTTCAACACCCACCGAAAAACATAAGCAACCTTGTTTTTCACTTTCACCTTTTGACATTGTCTTCTCACCCTCAGTTATGACAACTTTGAGCTGTTACATTTTGGAAAGAAGATATTTTAATCATATCTCCTCAAAATTCCTGCTGACAATCTCTTCCTCACATTTATTAACACTTATTATTTTGAGATCAGTCAGTTCTGCATCTGCTTGGTTTCTAAGACAATATACAGTTCATCCGCTCATTAAATCCCAGGAGTCATATCCTTATTTAGAAGCTGAAACTACCGAGGCAGAGATCCTGTTGTGAGACCTTTATTTCTTCCAAGATTGATTATGGTAATTTTTATTACATAGATTTCCTAAAGCTGCCTGGCTCAATTTATAGTCCCTGATGTTTCCACTCTTCTTGCCCATAAAGCTGCAACATGTTCCTACCTTGCTAGGGGTTTCTGTTTTATGAAGAGAATGAGATTAGCTCTTGGTGATATGGGGGCACTTGAAAACCATAGTATCTTTCCAATGTTTCCATGCTAGTTTCCAATCTTTTGCTGTTTTTCAGCTCCTGGTCTGGTTCCCTGTCCCCAGATACCATTCTGCCCGGGGGCACTACCTTTCTTTTTTTCACTCAAGTGAAAATACTTTCTGATATGTCACCAGGTTCTTAACACCACCCTATTAACACTTCAACCCCAAAGCCTCCCCTGAATACATCAGCCTTGATGCTGATCTGTGAAGGTCTAGCAAATTCTACTCAGAGACTCCAGAGCCAGTCTGAAACGTGACCTGGTACCTTTGACTAGGCTTACGTTAGAAAGGAGTCCAGCCCAACAGAAGCAGATATTTTTTTGGCAAAACAGCTGCATTGAGGACCCTTTTGGGGGGAGCTGAGAGGCCTGCCTTCAAGGCAATGGGAAGATACACTTGGAAAGGGCTGGATTGTTTTCAGCTGGCAACCTTTTTCATCCCTGATAATCATTCATAGCAAACTCTCGTCCCTGGAAATTCTTTAAAACAGTGCTCTAAGGAAATCTTCCTGGTTGTCCCTGTTGCCAGGTGTGTTCTCTGAGAGACTTCCACCTCTGCAGACCTTGTCTTGTTTTTCTTGGCTTTTACTAGGCGGAAAAGTGTCAGCAGTTTATTTTTTTTAATTTGAAAGGTGCCAAATAGGTCATTAAGCTGATGTTGAAAGAGCCCCTGGCCCTGGTTTTGCCGCACATAGAGTCAGGTATGTCTGTCCTTGTGGAACAAAATATGCACATGTTCCATCTTCCCTCTGTGGGGAGGAGACAGAGCTTCAGACCGCTTTCTGTGAACCTGTTGCTAGTGGTTGTATCAGAGTTGTTGCTTTGTGTGTTTAGTTTTTACCAGCAAATAGTACAAATGCTGTACTTCTGCCAGACTCTGAGTTGGCTTCATAAATTGCAAAGACTGGGAGGACACTCCCTGAGCATCCGGAAGCAGGAAGACCACCTCCCCCCATGGAGTCACTTATGTTAAAAGGAACTTGTGAACAGGAAATACGCTGTGAAGGTGACATGCCTGGATAGGCAGATGTGCTGGTTTACTCTTTCATTTGCAGCTAGTGTTCCAGCCCTGCCATCCTTATCATCCTCTTTCCTCCATGTCTAAACTGGTCTAAGGTTTCAGAGCAGGAACATGTACTCCACTGTTCCCTAATACGCAAATCAGATCATGTTTACTTCGGCATTTTCTAACAGTGGATAATTTCTGCTTTAGCTCAACTGAGACTAGTACTTATCAGATTAATTTCTGAATTATAGATGTAACCAATGTAATATCCGTGTAATCATACCAGAAATTAATTTGGCCTATTATATTTAAATATTTATGTGAACGTAATTTCCATCCCCCTCCTTTAAATATTTCTTTCTCTCACTTAGATATATAAGATCTGAGGCTGAAAACAGCCTGATTGTCATTGTGCTGGAGTACAGTATCAGTTACACTTAGGCCCCCACAGAGAGGAAATCAGCCAATGTAGGGCGTTGCTTTTCCAAATTAGATTTCTTGGAATACAGAAAATGGAAAAATACATGAAAATCCACTATTTCAAACATCTGACTACATTATAAAGCCTCCACTAAAATCACAGGATGTGTCATAATTAAATGGCTTGAAAATAATTTCTTGAGAGCAGAAATTTTATGTTCAGTCATCATAGCAGCACATAGGAGTTTTTCCCCTCAAAAAGCTTCTTTGCATTATGTTATTAGACTCCCAAGAAAATGGGATCTGCTATGAATCCAAAACAGAATTAAAACCTTCCAGCATCCAAAGGTTTTGTTTATGGAGATGGAGGTAACTAATGCCTAAATTCCCAGGTTCTGACCTCTGAGGGTTGTTTTTTTCTGTACTTATGCTGAAGTCACATGTCAATAAGATCCTTGCTGGTCACCTGAGCAATGGAACAAGGAGAAGCTCTGGTCACAGAGTTTGCCGTTCCTCAGACCCTCCTGAGCACAGGTTTCTTCTACATGAAGAGCAAGACCATGACTTTCCTCATGCACCCTCACCCAACATGCCAGAGGTGGCTGCAGAGAAAGGAGTTCAGCAAGCTTTCCTGACATGAATCGAGATTCAGGGGTGCAAGTCAGGAGCCAGACACAGATGTTTTGCAGGTATTGCATGAGTCTCTGAACGTGTGACAAAGAAGTGATGGTCCCACAGTCATCACTACACTGTGCTCCCTGTGGGAAAAAAACACTGCATTTCTGTGGATCCCTGGGAAAATCAATATTTTTTCAGATCTAGGCCTAAAACCACAGGTGAAGGAACAAGGAGGAGACAGGTGAAATGCCATTTAACAAAATAACTTCTTGAAGTTGCAGTTTATGGTGTTTATGGATGGAGATTAGCTAAATGTTTGGGCAGAACAACACACAGCCTATTTAAAAGAAGACACAACACATATCACAATCATATCATATCACAACTGTTCAACAACATACTTAGATTAGACACTGAAGTTTCCCTCTGTTCCAAAGAGATATTAATCATAGCAGGAAAAAGGAATCTATTTGTCTGTCATCCTTAGAGAAAAGTGTTAAAACGTATAAAAGTTCAATAAACAGCTTCACATGACATCGACACTGTTCAACTGAAAACCTTCAGATCTTTCAGTCCTGTATAAAAAAACATCAGCTTTTGAAATGTACATACTAAAAGAAATGCAGGGACATGACGGTTGTGAATACAGAAAACTATTTGTACACAATCAAGTTAGGTAATGGTGCAAAAAATTGCTCCATAAATCAATCAGCCCTCTATACTTGTTTCATTAAGGGATAATATAACTCTGATATCATTTCACTAAAGTTGGCTAAGCTTCTCGTATTTGATTTCCATCCAATTTTTTTTTAGCAGAACTCAGCATTTTAGAAACAAAGGAAAGAAAATATCCAGTGCAGATGTACATTTTCATGATGTTTAATGCAGAACAGCAAGGTTGCAGTACATTAGTCATCATGGCAAGCAGCCTACATGGAATATTAACTAAACTTTGAAGAAAAGCTGTATTTGTTCTAAATGCCTATACCAGTGTTTGCAGAACATTTGAATATTCCAAAGTGAGTGTGAGAGTTATCATTAACTCAGGGCATCACTGGCTGACTTCCCCCCATAGGCAAACTCGTGCAGCTCTAACTGATAGTAATATGTAACCATACAATCTTACCTTAGGTCAATTTTTGCTTCATATTACCATCCTGATTTGCACGAGTTTATTCTGAAAAGTTGTGTACAGAGCAAGAAAGGCAACCATTGATATTTCCCGGTTCATTGCAACACCTCATTCCTGATTCACCTCCTGCACATTCTCTGCTTGATCCTGTTAACGACCCACGAGTCATAGAAGGTGCTAAGCTCCCTCTGTTACCATTTAGTTCAGTGGGGTGAAAGGAGATTTTGACCGAACGTGTGATCATAATGTCACGTTCAAGATCGCTTAGCTTTTGAGTGAGATGAGGTGATGTTGCTCCTTAGAATCAGCTTGTATCAACTTTAAAAGGGTGCATATAACATTTCACACATACAACCATTAGTAATCTGATATATTAAAAATAAACGCACCCTAAAAAATATCAGCTTACTCCCAACCCTCTGCTTTAAGGAGGTAAAGTAAAATCGATCAGACTATTATCCTGGAGGTTCTTTGCTAAAGGGTAAGTCACAGTATCAGTTCTCAAGTGTTCAAAAATTGTACTGATACACAATGGATAATTTCCATTTCAACTGTGGATATATGAAAAATCATGCAAATAAGCAATTGACATGATTATGCTTTTAGTGCTGCACAAGCTAACAGTTGTAAAGTAATTTTTGGCACTGATGTCATGTTATTTTGCAAGTTAAAGTAATAAGTCAGGTAAACGCCTGTTTTTAAACACTATTTTCTTGGTGTAATCATATTTTAACTCCCTGTTACTGGTCTCTTATGTCTGTATGCTTAATCCATTTCTGCGACATAATTTTGTATACTTTTGTTTTGTTCATTCTCCAACATTTATTCACTTGCATTCTGACTTACCTTCTCCCTCATGCTGTGATGCGTTTCTTGCCCTCTCTACATTGTGACAGACTTTTTCTTCATTGATCTGCTGATCTGCATGTAGCTGCTTCTCTGTCTGGATTTGTTCTTATTTCAGCCCACCAACAATTAGCTTCCACTTAGTTCTGAGGAAGGTAGATCTCACTCAGAAAGGAGTTCTCCAAGTAGCAAAAAGATTACACAAGAGTTGATAAAGTCCACCCTATCTATCAGAGACTCCTGAACTGAGGAG
This sequence comes from Rissa tridactyla, assembly GCF_028500815.1. Classification (NCBI taxonomy): domain Eukaryota; kingdom Metazoa; phylum Chordata; class Aves; order Charadriiformes; family Laridae; genus Rissa; species Rissa tridactyla. The sequence goes on along the minus strand of NC_071467.1, from coordinate 28,609,852 downwards.
CAATGCACTCCTTCCCATGCTGTCCACCACACATGCTATCTCTACTCATCAGAGTACTGTCTCTACTCATCAGAGGCCCATCTCCTAGAGACTGTTATTTGTGTTCTATGTGTTCATTCGTGTGCCAAACACTCACATCCAGATTCCTGGGTCTGTGTCCGCACCGTCTGGTTCACATGGCACTCTCAGAGTTGTAATCTATCCCATAAATCCTTATAGCTCTTTGAAGTATATGGCCCTGATCCTCAGACTTCAAAGCATGTTCCAATCTGGATAAACACATACTGCCTAAATCAATCTCCCTGCACTCTGCAGTTTTATTGTAATAGAATATGTTTGATTTTTTTTATTTTTTCTTTTTTTCCCATCCTTAGAGGAAGGCTTAGAAGCAGGTGTTTTACTGACAGGAAGAGTGAAAAGAGATTCCAGTTTTTCATCCCCTCTACACCAGGTCAATCATCATCAGAGTCAGCTAGCAGAATCATAACTGCTAATGCAGCTACCAGAACTGTAATGAAATATGTCTCAGGTTAGCTAGACAGGAGAAGGCTGGTGTGCAGATGTAGACATGGCTTATAGGTAAATATGTCAAAAGAAGTGTGAAGTGGGAGTTGTTGTAAAATAAGGCAACTGGAGGGGAACAGCTGACAACAGAACATGGACAACGAAAGTGAAAAAGAACAGGAAGAGTGAAGCTATAAATCTGCTGAGTTACAGCACAATCGCTTTTTCTTCAGGCCTTATTCAAGTAGAAAACCTGTATGTTTTTGAATGGGAGGTGCACTGTGCCTTTCTTATACTAGGAAAAGTGGTAAATCTATAATCTAATCATCCATTTGGATAGTTACAGTGCTGCTCTGTGTTTAGGCAGAAGCATCTGGAGTGAGGATTAGATTCGTTCAAACCAGAACAGGGACAGCCTGTAATTATTCCACTCCTCTGAGCCCAGACTTTTACTTTCCATGGGCAGCTGCAGGATAGCTAGACAGCCGCTCTCTGCCATTAATAGGTAGATAAGGGATTATTTTTTTCCTTTTCCAAAATCAGATTTATCTCTGATTGACAAGTAACCTAACCCTTCTGTATCATCCTAGCTCTGTCAGAAAGGGAGAGCGATGAAGTTGATTGATGAAAAAAAGGTACCTGTCATATGTGCAACCCAGACAAGTAATTAAATACTCTAATATCCAGCCAGGCAATTTTAGTCCAGGCTGAAGATGTTAGCACCCAGAGAGGACTGACAGCATGGATGACTGCTTGATAACGAAAGAACAAATCACGTGATTCAACCATTTAAATATCTTTCCAGGGCAACTTTGAATCAAGAAGTCAATGGATTGATCTTGTAGACTAACAACTGATATATGGCTCTGAAATATTCCATGAAGAGAAGAAATAGTTTAAGGTCTCTTACTGAAAGAAGAGGTTTAACAACCTACTAGGGTCAAAACAGATTGACTTTGCAGAAATATTTTCAAGTTTGGATGAAAAAAGTAAGCAAAAGAGTCTTAATTTCCTTTTATGGCTCACCAGCTGGAGTTCCTACAGACAAAATAGATAAGGACTGTAATGGTTAGAAAAAGAGGTGCTGAGTTTGTAAATGAAGTCAGTGTGGAAACCTTTTCTTACTATACATTTTTTTTAGAGTGAGCAGAAAGGACAAAGAACAGGATAAATGTGTTTTACAAATGCTAGAAACATATGAAACAAGATTGTTGTATTAGAAACATATGTTGAGGGAAAATTATGATTACATTGGAATGACAAAGACTTGGTTAAATCAAGCTATCAACTGGGAGATAAAATTACCAACGTATAAAGTTTGCAGATGGGTGAGGTAAAACAAAATTAATGAGGGAGGGAGTGATTTGCGTATAGGGAGAATACTGAATAAACAGAAATAAACGACACTAGGATTTTGGCTGATACAACAGGGACTATTTGAAGTAAACTGAAGAATGAAATATGGAAAATGTTAGTCCTTGGATCTTGCCAGAGACCTTCAGAAGAGAATGAGAAAGCATATCAGGAAATGTTTTTACAGATGAAGGAAGTCTGTATCAAACTTGGTGTAATGATCCTGTTAGGAGTTCAATTGCCTAGACATTTCCTAGGAAAATATTAGTGGGAAAAAGTAGGAAGGAAGTGTGATTATGAAAGTAATACAGGATTGCTTCCTGTACAGGAAAAGAGTAATGTGGATATAGTGACTAGAAATAAAGCAGAAATGATGAATACAGTCAAAGCTGGGGAGACTAGTACAATAATTATTGCAATACCCAGGCTGAAATGCCAATAAGACTATAAAAACATAAGTAGCAATTGTATTTTAGTGAAATCAAGCTCTGAATGAGTATTAAATAAATTAAAAGTAGCCTGAAAAAATTCAGCTTTGCCAAATTCAGAGACACATCTGAGATATATTTAAGAAGGATATATTCAAAATCCCAGTAATATATCAGGAATGAAGACAGAACAAACACTGTAGTTGTGTCACGGAAATATAATGTAGTAACTACTCCCATTCACAGAACAAGTATAGAAGGATTTTGTGTCCAGTAATGCAGGTTTCCAACAGCTTAAACGACCTATGAGTTTGTGCCCTTCTGTTGCGTTACAACTGCTGAAAGAAAAAAAGAATAAGGGTCTGGAGTTGACAAGAGGAGATTGGATGCAAAGAGGGAAATGAATCATTGAATCATAGAATACCAGGTTGGAAGGGACCTCGAGGATCAGCTGGTCAAACCTTTCTTGGCAAAGGCACAGTCTAGACAAGATGGCCCAACACCTTGTCCAGCTGAATCTAAAAAGTGTCCAATGATGGGGAATCTGCCACTTCCCTGAAGAGATTATTCCAACGGCTGATTGTTCTCATTGTGAAAAATTCTCCTTTTGTGTCCAATCGAAATCTCCCCAGGAGTAACTTGTACCCATCACCCCTTGCCTTTTCCATGTGACTCCTTGTAAAAAGGGGGTCTCCATCTTCTTTGTTACCACCCTTTAGATACTGGAACATGGAGATAAGGTCTCCCCTAAGCCTTCTTTTCTCAAGGCTGAGCAAACCCAGTTCCCTCAGCCTTTCCTCATACGGCAGGCTTCCCCGTCCTTTGATCATCTTGGTGGCCCTTCTCTGGACCCTCTCCAGCCTGTCCACATCTGTTTTGTATAGCGGGGACCAAAACTGAACACAGCATTCCAGGTGTGGCCTGAGAAGCGCTGAGTAGAGTGGGGTAATGACTTCTTTGTCTCTGCTGGTGATGCCCTTGTTGATGCAACCCAGTATCCTGTTGGCTTTCTTTGCCGTTGCAGCACACTGTTCACTCATATTGAGCTTGTATGATGATATGTCTAAGGGTATTCTCCCACATTTCCTTGCATTTGGGGGGTGGGGTTCACAAATGAGCTTGGGTGCCATGAACAAAGCCTAACAGTGATCCTCCACTGCACATTACAGGTGAGCACCCATGTCAGATGTGGGGAACCTGGGTTCAGGACCGTATTTTGTCTAATAGAGGTGTAGTCAGTTCTCCAAGGAAACTACTTTCTCATGAACAACCGGCTAGCCCAGAGCAGAGTGCTGTTAACTTTTAATTCTGTAGATGATCAAATTGTATCAAAGATACAGCATTTTCTGTCTGTTGAGTATTGGCTATTAGAAGGATAATAGGTGATTGTCTGAGGAGTGCCAGGACACTTGAGTGCATGGAGTTATTTCAACCAGAGGTGTCAAGGCAGTCCTAAATATCCTATTGCCCTGCAGCTAGTGTCCTGCGTTCTTCTCTGGAGACAAGAAAATGAGTTCAAGCTGATTTTCTAACTCAATAAAGAAAAGTGAAGCTGTACCTGCCACACTCTGGTCGTGTTCCTTAGCATCCCAGCAAAGCCTTCCTTTTTCACTTTTATCACTGTCTCCAAAGGGCCGTTGCTGAACCTCCTTTCTTGTTTATAGCTCCACTTTTATTTAAACTAACAAATGCATTGGAAATTCCACTGGAACTAGCTTTGTTTTTAAATCATCTGTGGTATATTAATTTAATACCTACAAAACTCTTTTGTTTCATATTATCCCAGATTACTTCTTTTCTTTCAGAATTACCACAAAATAATAAACTGGACAGAAATTATTCCCACCATCCTGACTGTCGTCACCTTTATGCAAGGAAACTACCTTTTTCCCATTTTTGTACGATGTTCAGAGCCAACACACTTGTGCTAATTAGTTCAGCCAAAATCACTTTGCATTCCTGTCTAGACACAGGACTAGATTCTGTCTGAGGAACCATTCCTAGGGCCACAAGGGATCCAGAGGAGACCTCCTGGTGTAACATAATAGAGGAATGGCCAGATATTCTGATGATTTCTCCTGTGTCAGGAATACACTTCTTCCTCAGAAATACAAACAGAACTCCTTGGATGTAAAATTCTTCTAAAAAATTTGTCAGCTTTGTGAAAAGTAACAACTTGGTTATCAGGAAGTTTAAATACACAAGAATATTGACACATGCAAAGAACAAAAGTCAAGTTGACCCTTTATTAAGTAGTGGTCTTAGCCATAACTCTAGGAACCAAGACCACATATCTCAAAATTCTTCATCATGTGTTAATTTACTCCTATTAACTGTCTTGTATGGTGCAGTTGTTAGCTCTTCTCCAGTTTTGTGCAATTGGCCTCTTCACAATTGACCATTTGCACTATTTGTACAATTGATCATTATATAGACTTTTAACTAAAAAAAAAAGTGTTTGTGACTATATTGATCTATTAAGTCAATTTCCACCCAGTTTCAGCCCTGCTTCTACATTGGATCAGTAAATTTTACATGTCCACTTAACTCCCATCTCAGCACCTTTCAGCAGAAATCTGTTATAACGTTTGGCTTACTAAGCAGCTTCCAAAGGTCTCAAGCTGATCATCGGGTTGAGCACTAAACACTGTACAAATTCTACACTACTAAATACTGCAGAAAAAGTAGTATCCGATTGCTTCCCTTTAAGGAAAAAATATCTTGGGGAAAAACAGAAAGGAGAAGAGATATATGGACAAGTAACATGGGTCAAAATATGACGGCCAGGATTGATATATTTGTGTGATGTGAATTGTGGGTATGTGTACTCTGTCTTGCATTTCTCTTTACACCGCAAAAGGCTCAGACTTTCTCCTCCTTGAACAAGTTCAGAAATAAGAGTATTGGTTGTTTTCTTATACGGAGATGATTGGAACTAATGTTGAGGTTTGAAAGCCCACTGCCCTAAGGATTAAAACGTACTTCTAACATTTTGTATATTCCTTGACATTCATGGATCGGTGTTAGAAGGTTGGTCTCACAGCTGTTTTCCTCCGGGTTTCTGATAATCCCGCACATTTCTCTTTGCTTTCATAGCAACCTCACACTTATATGCAACAGACTGGTAGTAGCAAGCTCTGGTCCCTGACGTATAATTATCAAGACAGGAAAGATCTGAGAAACCTTTTGAATATGTACTGCTGAGTTTTGTAGTGATTGTAAAAAAAACCTGGATAGAAACATGCAAAATCATACCTGTGCAGGGAAAGTGATTAGTCCCTGTTTCAAGCTCCTCTTAGCACTGGGCCAAAGCATCAAGAAAGAAAAAACCCCACAACTTTCAAGTTTGTTTTTGAGGGACTGAATAACACATTATATCTACTCATTTTATCAGCTATAAGGCGGTGTTTTCATTCACTTGCTTTCCTCTAGCAATGAGAAAGGAAAATGGCAAAAAGGTTGGAAAATAATCTCTATAAAGCACAAGTTTTGTCAGAGGTAGTTGGCTGGTCTTGTGCCTGAAAACCATCAAATCTCAAAATACAGTCTTTTTAAAAACTTTATTCCTTACCCCCAAAGAAGTATAAAATAGTGACACAGGCACTCCCCAAGCTCTGAACACCAGCACATTTGGCAGTGTCTGGGCCACAACACCACACTGTAGTCTGCCTGAGTAGACCTGTTCTCCCACATGGACCCTACAAAAGTTAACGGGACGCCAAACATCTGCAAGAAAGTACATGAGGACATCAGAGCCTTAATTATTCCCAACCACTGCAGTATACTTATATTCTGAAGTCAAACTGAGAACTTCATTTTCTGCTTACATTTAAGTGTGGAAATTAATCATTTGGGGTTGTAATTATACATATGATGCTCAGGGAAATTATAATAACATCCAAAGTACCACATCTTTAGCCTGCATTTTGTTTTAGACACGTTAGATAATGCTTAATGAAGCATTTTACGCCCGATTAAAGCTTTATAGCACACACTACCTCCTATTAAAAAATACTTAAGAGCCAGTACAGAAGTGCAGCTTAAAATCAGACACGCGTATAAAATATAAACATATTGTATCATTTTCCTACATGTTAGAGTTAATGCAACTTTTTAGAGAAGGACAGAGGTCTGTGTATTTGGTGCAGTATTCATAGTAATAACTGCCAACGGTAAAATATGCTCAGGTAGCATTTGTGTACTGTTACACTACAGTTACCAGAATTTCTATATGTGACTCAAATAAACATACTTAAATGCAATATTTCTTTAATATAATGCACCTGGATGCAATTTCTATTAATAAATGATAATGTGTTTTGGTTTTTTTTTAATTTATTAAAATAAAAACATTATTCCAGACAATGTATACACACAGGCAGAAGCATTCTGGAAGTCTTTAGACTTAAACACACTAGTACCACTTGTCAAGAAATATGTCTTTTATGAACAGTAACAACATTATTTCAAACAAGTGTAGTGATCACTGAAGAATGGTACAGATATCAAATCTGGACACAGACATTTTAAGCACATAGTTAAATCTCACTGATGTTAGTAGGGCAACATAACTCTCCGCAAGTAAAGGCAAATATAAAACAAAAAGACAGAAGGGAGGGAGAAACTTGTAGAGAAGATTAGAAGATAACACGATGTTATGATGTTAAAAAAGCAGTATTTTTGCTGTGCCGTAATTTTCCATTTCTGTTTTAAAATTTACCATGGGATAAAGTTTTAGTTTACTTTTGATAGCCATCTGACCCAAATGACACATTGCAGAGATATCTTCAGCAGCTGTGATTTGATCAAATTTGAAATAACACTGATGGAAGAGGAAAGAGCCCCATCCTCAAAACTAGAGAAACACACTACTGAATTTCAAGTCCTTGCTCCAAGCTCTGATTTTGTCAGAGCACACCTGAGAAAGAGTTGCAACCTGGGAACAGTTTTTCTACCTCCATTCTTGCAAACTGATGAGATGAAACTTTCAAAAACATTTCAGCTTAAGGCAGATCACTAACATAGCAAATTTCAGCCTAAATCATTAAAATTATAAGCAACTAAAACAAGGTCCTTATGGTGATAAACATACATGTTGTTGTGACATTACGTGTCTATTCTGCTGGAAGAAATAAAATATAAAGGTTTACTACTACCTTTGCTACAGTTGTAGTAATAAATGCAGAAATCCCCACATAATCATCACAAAACTCTCTTGATAAAATTCTCCAGCCATACTGATGGAACCTCCTGCCTGTGTTAAAAATGAATATACTTACTATCAAATAGTTCCAATTAGATCAAGTACTTTCATGTCTATTTTAGGCATCACTTAAAGCAAAGTCTGACATTTCTTGTGATAAAGCAGTCAGTGCTGCTTAACAAGCTCATTTTTAGCCAAATCAAATGATATTATTTAACTTCTAATTTATCCCCAGTCAAGTAGAACATTCCCCAAACTTGTTTCTTAAGGTAGCTTTCAATTTGCATTTTTGACTTCTGGGCCTCAAGTGCAATTCAGCCAGAGGCCAAGAGCTGGCACAAAGCTGTGAACCATGTAAGGCCTATATTGACGTGATAAACTGCGATATCCTCTTCCTGGTTTTCTTCATGGAAGTGAATTCCAGCTTCATCAAAGACTTGACCCAGAGTAGCATGTAAAAGTCCTCAAAACTGAACCCCTTCATACATAATAATATTTTTTTATGGAATTAAACCCGCGAAAACAGAGCTCAGAAGGGAGATTATTTTATTAGTGAAATGTATCCAAAACACTGCAATAAATAGAATAAATAGGTTTCTTAGGCACACTCTGTTTTACAAATATGGGAGTGAGTGTCTCCTGTGCCCTCAGGAGATTAACATGAAGGTGACTAAAATTCAGGCACCCCCTAATATCATAATAAAACTGCTGATTCATCCAGTCTCTCATCTCATCTCTCTCCAGCAAGGCCAATATCTACTGCAGCAGAGAATGGCAAAAATTTACAGGGGTGTTTAATGATGATCCTAATGAGGTTTCATCTGTAACGGCTGGCAGCAGAATAGAAGAGTCTCAAATGAAAAAACCTGCTGTAACACGTCTCTTAATGAAGACAAGAGGAGGGTGTTTTCATGTTTAATTTCTGTCAAAAAATTTTTCTACTTCAAAACATTTGTACGCGTCTTTGACCACTCAGACTGCAGAAGTCATTTAATTGTATCTACCCCTTGTATCTTTGCATTCCTGCTCTTCTCCAGTGTCTTTATCTGCAGTGACATGTCCATCAAATTGAAGCAAAAATCCCATGAAGCACTTAGATGCAAAGTTCAGGAATCAAAGCTTCAGGCTGATGCCTCTCTGGCTGCCTCTCATTAAATGCTCAGAGAAAAAGAGCTGTTACACTTCTTTAAATAAGCTGTTCTTTCAACAGTAAAACAAAACCAAAAAAAAAGGGGGGGGGGGGGGGGGGAAAATGCTCCAGTCTTTAGCATTTTCTTTCCAAAAAAGAAAACAGAGCAACTTATGTCAATGTACAGTCAATCATCATAATAATAGTACCTGGCAGCTTGAGCAGATCAGAACTGAAGGATAAAAATATATTTTGCCTTGAGAAATAATTTTTTAAGTGATAGGTTTTTTTCATATATATAGAGAACAGGAGGAAAAGGGAATGGAAAAAGAGACCCTCAGTAAGCCAGACAGGACTTGTGGTTATAAAGGAGGAAGAGGAGGGAGGATGTATTTTGGTTCTTAGTTCTGATGAGGCTCTGGTATATGTAAGAAATGTTAAAACAGATGAAACCTCATGATCTTGCTTGAAGCTGGATGTAGACAACTACAATCCTCGTAATCTGCACACAGTCCAGTCAATAGGCCACTTTTAGGTCTGCTTACATTACCTAAAGTACCTTCCTATTTAGTCTAAAATTTTCCCATGCTCTTATACCCAAAGTACACTGAGAAAATAAGCGCCTCTCTTTTGTCTACAGCCCTATAAGCAAAAGTAAAGAGCCACCAGTATTCAGCCCATTTCCCATGACAAGGCCTACAACTAAATCCAGCTGTAGGAGAATTAGAGATACTGCCCACTTTCTTGTGACCATCCTACCAGAAAAGCAAAGCCCTGGGCTGTGCTCTGCATGAACCGCATCTCAAGCATCCCGTACAAGCACTGTAATTTGCACAATGGAAGAAAGCATGCTTCAGTCCTCCAGCTGAAGCTGAGCCACCGTGCCAGCAATATCAGGGACACAGAGGCTCCATGGAGAGCCACAAGGGGAAACTTCACTCCAGCCTAATAATTATCTGGAAATGTCCTGGAAAACAGAGATGCTGAGTGGCTCCCCGGGACTCAGTGGGGCTTAGGTGTTTATGTCTAAACTTGGGTAGATTTAGACAGGTCGAATCCCACCCATAAATTAGGCAGACTGAATCCCACCCCGGAGGCCGTAAATTCTCGTTCAAGTCTTGAAGCGCTTTCCAGCTAAAGAAACATAGCAACTCCTCAGCAACAGACACTTCCATGGAATTTTGCTTAACACCACTGTAAGAGTCTGAAAATACTTGTCACCTACACTGCATGAGACAAAATGGTATCCATACATTTTGAATTATAAATGGATGAATCCTCTACCCTTTTGTTTCCAAACACTCATAATTCCTGCTAATCTCTCTGTTCCCCTCCCCCCCACCCCCTCCTTTTTTCTCCATAACTGTGTTTTTTCCTGCTGCTCCTCCCCTCTCCATCTTGCTCTGTAGATGTAACAAGAGGATGGGGTATGGTTAAGGACTGCAGCTGCTGCCTGGCCCCAGGGATCATGCAGTAGCCGCTTGCCTGTTGAAGTGTAATCTACCTACATATAACAACATCCCAAGCCTCATGCTGTTTAGGCCTCAGTTTCCCTCTTTGTAAAAAAAAAAGGTAAAATATTGCCATCGTACTGAGAAGCTTTTAAAATGTCAAATGGAAGATGCTATCATTGCAATGCATTACATTACAGTTGTACTAATTTCTAACCTTAAGCATACTGGTTTGGGGGAAAGAGAAAAGAGTCCAAGAGATTTTAAAGACCCATGGCATTACAAGGATCTACATTATGTTCATAAAAATGCACTCCATGGCATTTAGGGATGCGCTTCACCAGACCCACTCACCACATTAGTAATATTGATCCCACGTAATCGGTTCAAACCAAACTTTTTCCACCAACTTCTTTGAGTGAAAGAGATAGAAGTTGATCTGAATAACTGATAGGGCATGATGCGTTTCTAAAACTAAACCTGAGGTTACTTCCTCCATTCTTCTGTGCTAAGTACCCCATGGATCATTATTTTACCTGGAATAAGCCCCATCACCATAAGTTACCCCATTTGATAAAACAAAATAGAAACAAAAATTGTTGTTTTCTTGGGTTTTTTTACTTAATTATTCTAGGTTAAGTGACAGTTCTAGCTGTGGCTGAATTAAATGAGGCCCACTCTCCAGCCAATCCCTAATATAAATAGCCACACGTGACAAAACTGCAGAATAACACATAATTCCTGGTAACTTTTTGCCTACTAATGGTGTCTCTTATGCAATCACCAGAGTAAATCAAATTAATGAACTGCTTAAAAATGAAGTATCACTGATAATTTTGGTTCATTGCATTAAAATTAGTGATGAGCATGAGTTTTATGATTTGCAGTGTGAAGTTCCTTTCACAAGTTAGGGGGCATTTGGCGTCAAGGTTTTGATTCAGATCCTAGTCTTAATTAAATGATTTCATTATTAAACCCTGCAACTAAATGAGTTTGCCTTATCATTATGCTCATCCGTATTGTAATATCTGATAATATGAACAAATTGCTGTACTCTCTGGGAGACATCTGGCAGTTTTGATCAGAAACACTTACATTACTGCAAGGGGAAAAATATCTTTTCAAAATTGGCAGTAGATGAGCCTTTGCTTGCCTGAATCCTATATTTAAACCATTTATATTTCATTTATGAACTGCAAGAGGTAAGCTGTACCATCCCTTTCATGGCGGCCTATAAAGCTTGTTGGATAAAGTCTAGTGGAAACTTTTCCAACCAAATCAAAATTTCAGGGACAGTGAGGAGTTTCTCAAATTTAACATTAGGAAGGAAATTAATGTGAGAAGCTCTGTGAGGGCTGAAACATTCTATTTTAAGATTTTCAGAAAAGCACTTTTTTTTTTTTAAATATACATTGACACATTGTCTGTCACTTTATATTGAAAGAAAATCAAAACACCTTAAAACAAAATACCTTAGAGTTTTATGCTCACTAAATACACCAATCCTAAAAGAATCCCTCACAGAAAATGAAAAGAAATTCAATATTTGGTAACTTTGTTTCAATATGAACTTAAACTGTATTTTGAAATCTTAAGTATCAGGAACCTCAGAAGCTCCAAGAGAGAAAATTATTTTCTCTCCTTTTCTGACCACAATTCTTAGCACAGATATATTACACTAAAACTGTGAAAGTAGTCTTCGTGAAAGAGGTGTTTCAGTGTGGAAATCATTCTTAGAGATAAAATGAATTACAAACCTCAGATCTTTCAAAACAAGGGTTTTTTTGAGTGTACTCCAGAAATAAAAAATATCCTGAGGAGAAAATCATTAATTGAATTAATAAACTCATTTTTCACCACAGGCTGGGAAGAAAACAAACAAAACAAAACAACAAAAAAGGAACAAAATAAGAAACCACAAAAAAGAAGTGTACAGTCAAGTGTTGGCACTGTTATTAATTTTTAATATTTTTTTAATATTACTTTTTAATATTTCTTTGAAGTCAGGACCCTGCAAAGCTTCTTTTCTCTAGAAGTACAAGAGCTTTCCTTCCTCTCCTCTCCTCTCCTCTCCTCTCCTCTCCTCTCCTCTCCTCTCCTCTCCTCTCCTCTCCTCTCCTCTCCTCTCCTTGTCTGTACCCTCACCTTGTCCTCACCTTTGCATATCTCAAGGTCCAATCCAGAGGGGCAAAAGCATCTAATTTCACAGGCAAATCTTACTTTTACATGGTCACACGAGAGCATCCAGACAAGATATCCTTCTTTGTGACCATTAATAGTTCTGTATAATTTCTTCTTCTCATTATTCATTTTCTCACCTTCCACCAGCATTTCTCATCGCTTAACTTTTCAGCACCACACACACAGTTGCCGTTTAAAATATAAACATACAGCCTGGCCAAAAAAAGAACTTGAGATGTAAAAGATGCACTGTGAGATAATAGTGATTGCGAAGTGTCCATCAACAAAAATTGCTTTCATGATTGCATTTTTTCAGAGTGTTGATTGCCAGTGAGATATTTTCTTTAAACTTTAAAATTTCAACTCTAAATTTTAAACTTTGAGTTTACAGGTTTTTGCCAAAAAGCACAGTTTACAGCTATATCAAACTTACTGAGCAATGAGCCTGATCTAAGGAAAACTTTCCCCCTTCTTAACTGGAAGTCTTAAGGAGATAGAGGTGGGTGTGATCCAAGCAGTTTGATTCTTCAAGCTAGATTTACTGAGAAACTAATGCATTTTATGATGGATTTTAGATATCTCGTTTTGCGTGTCTGTGCTAGGAGCCTCATCTTCCTCAGCTCCCCACAGCAATATGTTTATTACCTACAGTAGACATTGCTCCTGTTCTCCATGTCATTTGGTTCATCCAGTGAGGAGAGACAACCCACCCAAAGGATTCAAATATCAGTATGTGGAGGTATCCCAGTATTTTCTCTCGCTATATTATAACGGGTTTACTGAGCTCTAGATTGTCATTTTAGGTCATTTTTCTGTGATGCTATTTTTTTAAAGCTGCTATGTCACATTACTTCTTCTCTTGTTTGTCTTCGCCAGCACTTCTCCCTTTCATTCAAAAACACTCTCGTCCTTTACCCTGTGTTTTGTATAGAGATGAATCATCAATATATCACTTTTCATCACCATTAATACTGCTCCTTTCATATTAACCACAAGTTGTCTGTTGTTAAATTCCTATACCTGATAAGGTCAAAATTTGCATGCACCTTTCTCCTTATCCCGGTACAGTTGTTACAAATGCCAACATGAGTACTATGAATCATATATTTCAGAAAGGGGGTGGTTTTTGTTCCTTCTTTTTCCTTCTTATTCACAAAATGAGAAAGAGAATGAGGATCTCTTTTTCTTCTGTAAACGAAAGAAACTTGGGGGCAAAATCTTAGCCTACTCAATGGTGGTGGGAATGAGATGGGCATTAACTTTAACAATGAATTCTGGCAGATTATGTATGCCAGTGTCTTGGAGTATTTACAATACCAAATTGTAAATCCCAAATCAAACGAATTTTTAAGCAGTCTTGAATTACCTCTTTATGTAATGATAACATCACAGAAGAATTATCAAAATGCGGCTTGATGTTGCAGGAAGAGTTTACTGTGGCTCCTAAAGAAAGACATTCATATTTTTGTCAGGAACTACAATTTTCCATTTTCCCTCTCCTTTTATTGACTGAAGATTAGAAGCTTTATTAGAAAACACATAATCCTTAGAGAAACAAGCTTCACTTGCTGCAAACGGTCTGTCTGCTCATTTGATTCAGGCCATTTATGCACAACAATTGCCGTGTACAAAATACAAAATCCCTTATGGACAGAGGAAAGCATATGTAAGATGTAGACTTCTGGTCTCATTCTCCCTCTGAAGAGAAGTAATAAAGTAGAATATATACAGGAGGCCCAAACTGCCCTCAGACATGTACTGATCAACAACATCATTCATTTGTGTTAGTTTTGTTGGTCAGATTCCTCTCACGTTTTTCACAGTGTAAAAAATGTCTGTAGATGCTCAGAGACAAAAACGAAATAATGGAAATGAAAATCTGGAAAGCTCAGAACTGTCCTATGAGCACAGTGCGGAGCTGCTCTTTTCCCCTGTCCCTTTCATATGTGCACACGTACATTGACACAGGTACGAATTAGCTATGCTCATGGAGTAAGAACTGGAGAGTGGGATTTTTCAAAGATACTAACCTCAACTGGACCGGCTTCCCCAACTATAATTTTCTAAGTCAGAAAATAACATTCTCCATCTTCCCAGAATATCCAATATTAGATGTGCTCCACTTTTAACTGGTAGTTGTACTTATATGTGCATGGCTCAGCAACTGTACACCTTCACAAAGGAAACCAAGCAATACAAACCCTGTCTTTGTCTAAAGTCAATTAGATCTGCTCATTTGCTGTCTCTCTCTTTCCACAGTTTGGATACTGATCTGAAGGTAAATAATGCTTTTGACCTATGTAAAGAAAGCGTTCTTTGTGAACCCTCCACTTCTGTTAGCCTAGGTATTGCGGACAACGGTTAAGTATTCAAACAGGGTGCCCAGGAGAAAGTTACTCATCTGGATGAGTATTCCAGAGGGACTTGAATGTAAATATAACTTTTTTTTTGTTTAATCACAGCCCCACAAAAGAGGATTAGTGAAAAGTTGATGTATCAGAAGGCTGTTAAACTAAGTAATGTATTAGTGACATGGTTTCAGTATTATATGATGCCATTTTTTTAAACCAGATAAAGTACTGGCTTAATTGGGGTAAATTTTTCAACATAGCTGGAAATAAAAGGTCAAGGAGAAATGTATTTTCCTAACTGAACTAGTGTGATTAGAAGGAGAAATAGGAAGGAACAGAGCTGTCTGTAAAGAGAAGGATTTATAACCATTCTTTTGCTTTCTGTCTGGGAAACATTCTCAATTTTTTGAATAGTGATTCTAGACACTTTGACCCTTTCTGTCTGTGTAACTTCTCTGCTCAACACACAGTAATCTAAAACTATTTTAATAATAATTAAGAGAGTTTGTCTTTTAGTCTGCAAGTGATCTTAACTTTAATTTAGATTTAATTTTTTTGGACAAGTGAAGTATTTAAAATAATACAGACAAAACCTTTTGAGAAGTCAGTGAAAACAATCATTTCATGCTTATGATACCCTCAGTTATATTTCACATAGCTATGAGTCACAGTTTCTGCTTTATGACTGCTTAAGAATGACATGACCCCAGAACTTCCTTATCACATTAGCAAAATCACATACATTACCTTAAATCATAGAATCATAGAATAATTTACGTTGGAAAGAACTTCCAGACGTCATTTAGTCCAGCTTGCTATTCATGTGTTTAACCTGCTAGCTGTTTCCATAATCTGTATTATTTCTTTCAAGGGGACTGTGCGTAGACAGACTTTTTAGATTTTTTCTGAGAATAGACAGAAACTGAAACACAGGAGGTTCCCTCTGAACATCAGGAAACACATTTTCACAGTGAGGGTAACTGAGCACTGGCACAGGTTGCCCAGGGAGGCTGTGGAGTCTCCATCTTTGGAGCTATTCAAAGTCAGTCTAGACATGAACCTGGGCAACTGGGTCTAGGTGGCCCTGCTTGAGCACAGGCTTTGAGCCAGATGACCTCCAGAGGTCCCTTCCAACCTCAGCCATCCTGTGATTCTGTGATCCTGCATGCTAAAAGACTAGAAAGAAGCTTTGCAGAAAAGAAACTTGAGATCGTGGTGACTTTGATGCTATCCCTATTTTAAGCAGAAGATTGGCCCAGATGACCTCCACAGATCCATTCCAAGCCAATTTTTTTTCTTTATTTCTATGATGTTTTCACGGAACCTTCAAAGCATAGGCTGAAATCTTTCCATTAGTTTTCTACTGTTTTACTGAGGAATTATAGAAGTTACTGCTGGAGAATAATTATTGTATAAGTACCTGAGGTGAAACTCCAAGCAAAGAATTATAGAATTGCAATATGTAAAACACACTAGAGCTGTATTATAGAATCATAGCATCATGGAATAGTTTGGGTTGTAAGCAACCTTTAAAGATCACCTAGTCCAACCCCCCTGCAATAAGCAGGGACATCTTCAACTAGATCAGGTTGCTCAGAGCCCCGTCCAACCTGACCTTGAATGTTTCCAGGGATGGCGCATCTACCACCTCTCTGGGAAACATGTTCCAGTGTTTCACCACCCATATTGTACAAAATTTCTTCCTTATATCTAATCTAAATCTACCCTCTTTTAGTGTAAAACCATTACCTCTTGTCCTATCACAACAGGCCCTACTAAAAAGTTTGTCCCCATCTTTCTTATAAGCCCCCTTCAAGTACTGTAAGGCTGCAATAATGTCTCCCTGGAGCCTTCTCTTCTCCAGGCTGAACAACCCCAACTCTCTCAGCCTGTCCTCATAGGATAGGTGTTTCATACCTCTGGTCATCTTCATGGCCTTCCTCTGGACTTGCTCCAACAGGTCCATGCCTTTCCTGTGCTGAGGTCTCCAGAGCTGGACGCAGTACTCCAGGTGGGGTCTCACCAGAGTGGAGTAGAGGGGCAGAATCATCTTCCTCGACTTACTAGGCACACTTCTTTTGATGCAGCCCAGGATACGGTTGGCTTTCTGGGCTGCAAGCACACATTGTTGGCTCATGTCCAGCTTTTCATCCACCAGTAGCTCCAATTCCTTCTCAGCAGAGCTGCTCTCAATCCCTCATCCCCCAGCCTGTATTGATACCGGGGCCTGCCCTGACCCATGTGCAGGACCTTTTACTTGGCTTTGTTGAACCTCATGAAGGTTCTCAAAGGTTCTCACTTCTCGAGCTCTGGATATCTATAGAGCAAATTATATAATGCCAGGCACTGGATTGTTTTTACAACAGACCTTGGCACACTCTTGACCAATGCCAACTTGCACACTGACAAATTAATCCTGGGCATAATGTTGAAAATAGCATAAGCAGGGGACCATTCCCAATAGGATCTTCACACACAGACAATCTGCTTTGGAGAATAGGGGAGTTCAAGAATATAGATAATGCTTGTGGTTCATTTGCCTGGCAATGATGGATTTTGCCTTACGGAGAAACAATGCAAAAGGAGAAGCAAGGAACCCCAGACTCACCATTCAAGGACACTGTAGGTGGTGTTAGTTTGGTTTCGCTCTGTCTATTCATCAGATAGCTGAGTGTGTTCAGAAAATATTCAAGGGGAAAAATCATCTAGAATACAGAAACACATTAATTTACGTTGCCAGGTAGTTGCCTGTACAGATCAGTTTGAGCAAAATGGGAGTGATCTCTTCTCTGTTCCTGGCTCTTTCTGGCAAGCATAACCAACAACTTTCTGGCACAGCCAATCTTTTTGATGAGAATGTGTGGGTTGCTTTGGATATGAGATTTTACTTACCCAAAAAGCAACTTAGTCCTATGACACCTCAGTCCTGTGCTGACATACGAGATTTTCTAGGTCTTCTGTTTCACAGCTCCATTCTGCCTTGCCTATTCCTCCTTCGTCAATACAAATCTATCTTATTCTATTCTCTCTTCTCCCCAGCTTTGCAGCCCTGCCCCCTCTCTTTGACCTGCTCTGGCTTCTGTCAGGTCCCTTTGTAAATCATTCTAATCCATTAGCAGGGCACAAAATCAACCAGCCTTCTAGTTTTGCTTTCTGCAGCTTTAGCATGTTGAAGTGTCTCACTGGGGGATCTGGTAAGTTTTGGGGCCAATACAAAATAGGCACCAGGACTGTATGTCTAGGAGAGAGGCAGGGAAGAAGAGAGGAAAACCAGGAGATGGTTCTTTCAGCAGCCTTTTTGCTGCTGGCATCTGAGTTCGTAGCATGGAACTGCACCTAAAGGACCCATACAGACAGGGAGACTGAGGAGTCAGACTTGAATGACACCTTGAGATACAGAGCAGCTTGGAGATATAGAGCGGCAAAACATTTGATTCTTCAGGAAAATTAATTGTGCTTTGTTGGTGGCTGTGCAAGTTGCTACTAGTGAGCACTCTATTCCTGTTTTCAACTGAGGACCTTAGTGCAAATGAAAGAAGTAGTACATTCATCTGCCACTATGCTCCACAGAGAAAGCTAACAGTTAGAGTTTACCATCAAAAGAGAATAAAAAAATAAAGACTGTCTCTTCTTGCTTGTGTTGTTTTTCTTTGTCCTTTATTTGCTTTTGTTCTACATGATTTACTTCATTCATTCAGATTGTGCAGTCTGAAAAGTTCCATGAAGTGGCCAGACTCAATCTCTCTGTTGGTTGAGAAGTTTCAGTGGCCATTTTTATTCATTTGCCTTCCTCATTCAGCCTCTTTTGCCTTCAGATATTCTCAGATAGATGGTTTAATTCAGGGGCTTTTTATTTTATGCTTTACAATGCATTAGTCATAGCAGTGCCTAAGTGACACCGTTATATGGGAATTAGTCATCTCCTATTCGTTGGTTTGCCAGTAATTTGAGTTGTCTGACTCTCAGACTGATTTAAGAAAGTATCTAATTATCACAGGGAAATTTATTTGAAAACATATGAATGGATTTTTCAGTTCATTAAAACTCTGTTGTGATTTCTTTTATAGATAATTCTTCCAACAGATAATTGCAATCTATATTTAAATAATGTAAATCTTTATAGTTTGCTAGAACTTTACCCTTCTGCTGGAAATGGCTGAATAGACCCCAGGGATTCTCACAGAAGCTTACTTTAGTTTACTAACGCTCATCTTTTCAGGCTGTCTTCAAAGTCAATAGAGAGGTAGCCTTCCAAGGACAAGTCAGAGTAGGAGCCTTACTTATGTGGGTGGTCTAATCACCCACTATGTTAGAAGTCTGATATGTCTATTCTTCCTTTGATAATAAACTCAGAGACTTAAGTGGGCTGACTCAGACTTTTATCCCACAGAGATGAATAAAAAGAATCTCTTGCAATTTACTGGCTCTGGGGGAGGAGGTATCTTCCTTCTGAGGTATCCTGTATCATATGTGGATACATGATCTTACATCTTGTACACAAAAAATCTCAGAACAAGTTACTAGCACATAGAGAAAAGTTTGGGTTGGTATTTGTTGTTCTCTTTGTGCCTCAATAATTGCCATTATCCTATCTGTTGTGCCTGACAGGGTACTGAGCCACTAAGACCACCTATAGCACTGTTTAAATGATGAGAAAATGGGTGAGGGGATTCAGAAAGTTCAGAGCCTTGCAGTGGAAGACACTCTAGGTCCACAGAGTGCTATCATTTCAGGAATGGGAACCAGTACAAAGGCAGCAGGTATGACTGTCTGATAAAGTAATCTCACTAACAATACAGTAGAAAAGTAGTTCACAAATTTGAGGTCACGATCCCAAAAGGTGGGAGTCTTGAAAACGTGACTTTTTCAGTCCTGAAATGAGAATTTCTGGACTAGAACAGTCCAAACAAGCCACTAAGAGAACAGTCTTCCCAAAAAAAAAGAGAGAGAAAGAGACTAATGGGGGAAAAAAAGGTTTCCTGCTATTGATATGCAACACTGGACACTAGACTTTGGACTAAATAAAGCAAGAGGAAAGCAAGATTTTGATCTGTATTCTGTGTCTCTGCACTTGCACTCAGAGAAGAAAAAGGCAGTCAGCGAGCAGGGCAAGAAAGCATGCGTAAGTACAGTATGGCAATTGATCAACATGAAGCAACAATTTCCAAATGGGAAAACTGAGTAGGTAGTTTTCATGGAAGATACAGAGCCTCACCAATGGGTTGAGGAGTGAGACAGGTCTTAAAGCAGTTAATCAATAAAGGGATAAAACACAGTGTCTTTCCAGGTGGATAAAGGTGACTGCTCTTACTCATAAGGATGAAATGTGGAAAACATAAGAATAAGCAAGAGGAAAAAATTTGCTACGCAAAAGGCTCAGAGGGGACACCGGCTGCGAAATCGGACTCCGACTCCCCTAGGACTGAATGGAGGTGAGTAGGTTTATGTATTTATACTGGCTTCATCTGGATGTATAGGGGAACAAACACTTACCAAGTAATACCCTTGACTGGGATGGTGTCTTTCTACTCTCCTTGGCAATAGTTGGAGGTCATTCCCCTCCCTTTCAAGTGAATGAAGCGTCCCAGCTCTGATCTGCCTCTGATTTTATTCAAATAGAGCACCTGAGACCCAGTGGAAAAGAGAATGTTGAAAGATAAAAAAAATAATAATATATATATCCGTTAAAGATCCTTGCAAGTCACGCGCCACCAGTGGTGCTCAGGATAGACATGCCTCGCTCTTGCTCTTGCTCTCTGTGTGGCTTTGCATGAAGACCAGAGATGGCAAAATAGTAAGTGATGTAATAGTAATCCCCTCTAAGGAGTTCATGGTAGATGACCACTTAGTGATTCTGAGTCCGCCCAGCAGCTGAATACATGAGGGGATGTCAGATCCTCGGTCTTCCAGAAAACTTTAAAAATAACATCTCAGATCAATGCTTTCTTATTAAATTGTACTTAAGAATAAGCAAAGTATATCACAAACCTGTCAAAATGAGAGGCTTGATATATTCACTCTTGGGGCTGATAGAGATTTTTTTTAAGTTCCTGTAAAGGTCTACATTTTTTTTTGTTAGGAAGTATTATTTTTCATTCAGATCTATTTTTTTTTATTATTTTTTTTTAGTGTTCAGCTGCGTGGAAATAAATCATGTTATTACTGAAAAGTGAAAACAAGGTTTATCTCACTGGGGTATAATAAATCTTGGTTAAAATACAGATTTATTTTTTTAATGTAATGATTCTATGTTTGAAAAATGTTAAGGTTGTGACAAAAATCAACAAAAGCCAGGAAATTCAAAGTTAATGTTGAATTGTGTCCATAAAGCACCTCATTAAGCCCAGTCATTGTATCCCATATGGAATCATACAGTTTCCAGAGACATATGTAATTGTTCAAAATAAAAGGGCATATTAAGGACAGAATCAGTTGATGTCCCTGATCCAGCAAAAAATAAACCTAGTGTTCATATGTTCTGTAATCTGTGAAAGGTGATTCCATGTGGATTTAAGCAATGAAGCACTCTGCTCAGGGTAATCTGGCAAAAAATTCCCCAAAGAAACGTACAAAACCTTGAGTTAGGTTTCAACGCAAGTCATAGACTCCATAGTCTCCATCCACTCTGCTTTGATAATAGTCACAATTTTTGAGAATGACTTGTTGATTTAGCATCAGAACTCAGTGCATACTTTTTGCTGAAGGAGTTTCTGAATGAAAAATTAAAGTTTATCAAAAATCATCTCTTATAGTAAGATCTCAGTCATCGAGCACTTTCACTGATGCGTTAAGCAAATAAGGGCTGGAGCCCTCCAATTTTTCTTGCAGGATCACCATAGGGCTGACAAGCACTCCAATGCTTCCAGAGCTTGTAGCTTTAAAGTAAACCCCCTACATGTGCTCCCAAGACATCACACTAAAGTATTTACAGCTTTTTGAAGAGGCAATTGCAAAAAAACCCTATCCCCAGGGCAGGGCTTATACTTGTTTGGATTTTTTTGGAAAATCAGTTTTGAGTGTTTGTTGGGGATTTTTTTGAAAGAAGACACGAAAATTTGAAAAATGTATGTTCTGTAATTTACAACCATACACCATGTCCCAAATATATATAATTTGGGGGTTTAATTTATTTTTATTTTTTTCTTACAGAAGTTAAATTGGGGGGGGGGGAGGGGGGATCAGTTTGTCTTTATTTATGAAACACACAAATGCTGTGTAGCTTCTCTGTGCTCCCTGGGAGTGTAGCACAGCACACCAGCTTAGCAGGGGAGAGGTAAGCTTTTTTTATTAGGCAAAAGGGCCGGATAAAATGGTTTTGGTTTTAAAACCTTACTTACGTCACCATGTGCAGCACCTGGGGAGTCTAAAGCTTGGAAGGTGTGCGTTAGGCTGCAGCGATCTCAGTCGTGAGCAGACAGATGGTGCTCCCTGGGTCCTGCTGATGGACAGAGTACTGAGTGTTGGCAGTTGCCAGGCTGGGAGGAGGGACAGTGGGGTCATGGGCCAGGGCAACAGCACGACATGGAAGCCAAGAGGAGCTGTTCTTCCTTATGGGAATGCAGGGAGTCACTACTCTGGGGCTGAGCAGGCAGCGTGGAAACAAGCCTCCATACACTGAGCTGAAGCCAGAGCTCCTGGTGGCAGTTCATCCCTTGAGCACAGGGCTGCTGGGACACCACCTTGGCTGCCAGAGGGAGAAGAAAAAGTGTTGGAGGTATGTGTGAGCCTGGTGGAAATCCCAGTAGTGGAGACAGCAGCAGGGGAAAACAGCATAGGTATGCTATTGGCACAAATGAACTAGACTGAATGGCTTCATGAGGACACGGTCAGAAGCTCCATGGGAGGAGAAACCCTCTGTCTCATCCATATGGCAGTGGATGGAACAGGTGAGGCATGATTTATATATACATACTGGAACACTTGAGAGCATTTCCATATAAAACAAAAAACATCCAGGAGGAAACACTTGAGATAACATTCATCCTATGCTTGGAGAGTGTGGGCAACCAAACCACACTGAATGCTCCCAGAGACCGGAAGAACTTCAAGCAAAGAGGATTAGAGGGCTTTGAATTGCATGTCAGTTGAAGAAAAAGGAAAAATAGGAGGGAAAATATTTTTGTTACAAGAGCTCTGAAAAACTCAGCTACTGCTGACCAATTTCTAGAAACTTGGGAGTGTTGCAATATTTCTCCTTCCACGGAAATTCTCTCTGTTTGGATCCTGCCTGCTTGAGTCTGGATTTAGAGGTGTTTATAAGACTCTCTGTGGGGATTCAAACATAATATGCTGAGCAACTGCACTCTGATTATCAAGATCCATTAAGCTGATCAAATCAGGAGCCCCAAAATTGAAATATCAAAAATCATCAGTCACTTTGAAAATTTAGGTAATCTTTTTCCCTGTTTTTTCTCTTTGCCAACCAGAGCTCTCTTTGATCTATGGTTCTTTTACATTTTTCCCCAGCTAAGAGAGATTAAGCTGTAAGAAAAGAGCTAGATCTGATTCACCTGTCACTCAGAATCAGCAGCTTCAGGGCTACAAAGTATGCAAAGCTCCTTTGAATTGACTGTCACAAAGGCATTTTTAGGTGGCTAGACTTATGTTTGTTACCTTAATGTTTTATCAAAGAATACCATCAAGGCATAAGCTTTATTTTGGATCTAAGGTGTCTATAAACTAGCCCAACTGGCAGAGAAACAACCCACGTATTTTAATGTTGTTACTGGCTTAATTTTGATTTGAAGAAATTTATTTGACATTGTTTGGGATCTATTCCACTAAAAATAAGATCATAAACACAGGCTCTGAGTACCTGTAAATGTCATGTCATGCCCAGATTCAAAATCATTCTGCTCACACTTGGAGTCTGCTGGCACAACCTTATAAATTGATTAGTAGTAGCAAGCAGATTAACACCTGGTTAGCGCTGAGGTACTGCTCCAATTCAGAGCTCATTTGCCACTGCTAAGATATGTTTAGACATGCTATGACTCCAGATTAAATCTCTTTTGATTTACAGGCCTAAAGCAAGATTTAGGCTGAGTTTAAGCACCTAATACAGCAATCTTGTCCACCCACTAAGGCACTGAAGATCTCTGAGAGTCTCTAGGGCTTCCCTCCTTAGACTAAGCGTTTCCTACTTTTTCCTCAGACCTGCCCTAGATGCAGTGACTTGGTCCTTTGGTCTTGCTTAGGCCTTCACTGAGGTCTGGAAGCTCAGCACCCGAGATCCCCAGGGCTACATCCATACCATGGCTACAGAGCAAACCAGGGCCAAACTCCAGTCTTTGGACAAGGTACATCCACGAACCCAAATTCTCTCCTTCCCTTCCCAGAATGGAATGTTGCTGTCTAAACTGTCTCCTGGGCACCATCCCTGATGGATGCTATTCCTCTGGCAAGGGTGAAAACTGTGCCAAGGAGCGTGTTAATAATTTAACAGCCCACTTCACTGCAAGCAAGTGCCTCTGTTATTAAGTGGTATAGATACAGCCTTAGACACTACTGCAAGGCAGCAGATAGGGGTTTGACTGCTTAGTTTGCTAATGCACACTTTTTTATTCAAGGTAACCATTTAATGCTTTGTTCCTCAATACTCAAGCAAAGAGTGCACTTTCAAACCTGGCTGACGATACAAGTCACCTAAATTCATGTGTAATCTTCTAGTGTCCTGATTTTCTGATGTGTTAACTCCATAGCTCGCTCTGAAGGATTTTTTCATATAGGTACCCATGTTCATTCCAGTCCATTATTGGATAGCTCAAGCTCCTTTACTCATTCCCATTGTGGTCAGCACATTTGAAAATAATCTGATTTTTATTCCAGAGGCTAAACAGCAAACGAGAACCTAACTTCAGGCACATGGATTTGAATATTTTTACCACCGCTCTCTGTCTTGACAATTTCTTGACAATGATGTTATTCCAAATAATCCTCTTTTTTCACATGTCAGTGCCAAAATGTTGATTCCTTCGTAGGAAGTACTGAGCTAATTATAGCCATGTTTAACGTTTATTAGTTTAATCTGAGATTTACATTTTATTGTAGTTTAAAAATTGTTCCATTATGCTCCAGCAACAGTTAGATAACTAAGAGCATAATCTCATTGAATATAAAGGTACTAGAAAAGGTTTTGCAAGCAGGAAAGATTAGAAGAATTAAAAGTAATAAAAAAAAAGTCTAATATGATCTCAAATCTTGTCATTGCTGTACTGCAGCTGTGACTACAAAAGCATGTCTAGAGAAAGGGAAAATGTTACTCACTTAAAATACCAGGAAAACCAAAACATTCTAATTTTTGCAGGTATGTGGATATATTAATTCCTCTTGTAGTTTCTGTTCAGCATGATCATTCCTTCCTTACCTAAACTGCCATATAGATCTTTGCATTCTGAGACAATATTCCACCTCTAAAGTGGCTGCATTTTGACGATGGATGAAACAAGCCATTACACAGTTCAGTGTGTTAAAGTGCTCTGAGACCCTCTGGGAGAAGGTATTATATATATATATGTACCAGAGGTATTATTTCAAGGCAGCAACTCTGCCAAATGTTAAACTGAGACTGAAGCCTTACAGCTGAGTTGTTAACCTCTGGAAACAGGAGTTTAAACTGCAAATGCTGACCTAACCTTACCTCTGGGGGAGCAAACGGTAATAATGAAAAATTATGCAGCTTTCACCTCTTCTCCAAAGACAAAACAAACATTTTAAGCTTCATTTTATGCTCTTTTTTCTCCAGTTAATTTAGACAAGCTTGTTGGCAAAATAATAATTCCTGTGCTTAGTAAGCAGTATTTCAACCTTCTGACTCCCATTCAGCAGGAAAATCGTGAGGGCAGGTTGCTTTCATCCTTGGTTTGTAAGTAGAAAAGAATTCTGCTTCTTGGTGCCTCTATAAGAAAATTCAACAAATGCACAGGAATTTGGAGGAATGTGCCAGACACCCAGTGGTTCCCAATGTATAAAATCACAGGAACAAGCAAGCTGAGGTAAAAATGATTGGAGGTGAAAGAGACGGGGAAATTATTATTGCAGACTTACTGTCTTTGGTTGTTACTTTTAAAAGAGAAGAAAAAGTGATAAAATACTCTGCAATTATGTAGAAGGCCATAAGAGAGAGAAAGAGAAGACATGTCCTCCTTTCAGCAGGCAGGGAGAAAGGGAGAGTCTGACCTGCTCCACCTATAACAAATCTTTGCAATCTCTTGGAGGCAGATGTCACAAAGCAGCTTCAAGGGGTGGGACTGCATTTATACATCAAAACTGCCTTTCACTGCATGTAATAAATGCTTTATTTCTTTTTTCTTAATATAGCAGGATCTTACTTACAAATTAAATGTGAGAGTCTGCTTGAACCTCCTGGTAAGAGGGCTTTAACTACTGATTACTGAAATACAGATATGGCAAGGAAAAAGATTACTCAAATGATAGTTTTTATCATGCTCCTACAATCTCTTCTGAGCTTTCCCTGCTATCAGAAATTGGATAAGTTGATAAGACAAAACAAGATAATTTTTATGCTTTCAAATCAATGGAAAGTAAAAAAGAACAAAAATAATGCAAAATAATCATCACTGCACCATCTACATAGTCTGTAGTCCTATCAGGTTCACCTGATAGTCACCTGACGGTTTTCTCTGTCCCATCTTCCCTTCCTCATCAGCTGCAGACCATGAATCTCTTCACCTGGCCCTTTGCAAGTAAATTAGGACACCTTCCCACTGAGTCCTCAGCTGATTGCTAATGTAGTCCAGTATTGGTTTTTTTTCCCAAAAGCCACAGGAAGAGCTGGACAAGGGTAAAAAGTAACAGCTACAGCCACAAATAGACACAAGGGGTAGAAGGAAAGAAAGACCGGCCTGGCTAAATAGGGACTTTTGGCTGGACCTCAAGAACAAAAGGAGAGTCTATGACCTTTGGAAGAGGGGGCAGGTCTCTCATGAAGACTATAAAGATGTAGTGAAGCTATGCAGGGAGAAAATTAGGAGAGCCAAAGCGCAACTAGAGTTCAACCTAGCTACAGCTGTTAAGGATAACAAAAAATGTTTCTATAAATTCATTAACAACAAAAGGAGGATTAGGGAAAATCTCCCTCCCTTACTGGATGCAGGGGGAAACATAGTCACAAAGGATGAGGAAAAGGCTGAGGTGCTCAATGCCTACTTTGCCTCAGCCTTTAGCAGTGGAACTAGCTGTCCCCTGGGCACCCAGCCTCATGAGCTGGGAGACAGGGAGGGGAAGCTGAGCGAGGTCATCACAATTAAAGAGGAAGTGATCGGTGACCTGCTACGTCGCTTGGATGCGCACAAGTCTATGGGACCAGATGGGTTACATCCAAGAGTGCTGAAAGAGTTGGCAGACGGGCTCGCCAAGCCACTTTCCATGATCTACCTGAAGTCATGGCTAACTGGGGAGGTCCCAATGGACTGGAGGGTAGCAAATGTAGCGCCCATCTACAAGAAAGGCAGAAAGGAGGATCCGGGAAACTGTAGACCTGTCAGTCTGACCTCGGTAGCAGGGAAGGTCATGGAGCAGATTATCTTGAGTGCCATTACAAATCATATAATGGACAAGCAGGGCATCAGGCCTAGTCAGCATGGGTTTATGAAAGGCAGGTCCTGCCTGACAAACCTGATCTCCTCCTATGACGAGATGACCCGATTATTGGATGAGGGAAAGGCAGTGGACATTGTCTACCTAGACTTTCGAAAAGCATTTGACACTGTGCCCCATAGAATTCTCATGGGAAGCTGGCGGCTCATGGCCTGGATGAGCATACGATCTGCTGGATCAAGCACTGGGTGAATGGATAGTCACAAAAAGTGGTGGTCAATGGAGTCAAATCCAGCTGGCAGCCGGTCATGAGTGGTGTTCTTCAGGGCTCGGTGTTGGGACCATTTCTGTTTAACATCTTTATTGATGACCTTGATAAAGACATAGAGTGTATCATCAGCAAGTTTGCAGATGACACGAAGCTAAGCGGGAGTGTTGATCTACATGAGGATAGGGAGGCTCTACAGAGAGACTTGGATAGATTGGATTGATGGGCCAACGCTAATGGTACGAGCTTCAACAAGGCCAAGTGCCGGGTCCTGCACTTGGGCCGCAACAACCCCATGCATCGCTCCAGGCTTGGAGAAGTGTGGCTGGAGAGCTGCCTGGCAGAAAAGGACCTGGGGGTTCTAATTGACAAGTGGCTGAACATGAGCCAGCAGTGTGCCCAGGTGACCAAGAAAGCCAATGCCATCCTGGCTTGTATTAGAGTGTGACCAGCAGAAGGAGGGAGGTGATTGTCCCCCTGTACTCAGCACTGGTGAGGCCACACCTTGAGTATTGTGTCCAGTTCTGGGCACCTCAATAACAGAGAGATATCGAGGTGCTGGAGCGAGTGCAGAGGAGGGCAACGAAGCTGGTGAAGGGCCTGCAGAATAAATCTTATGAGGAGCGATTGAAGGAGCTGGGACTGTTTAGTTTGAGGAAGACGAGGCTGAGGGGAGACCTCATCACTCTCTACAACTACTTGAAAGGCCATTGTAGAGAGGTTGGTGCTTGTCTCTTCTCACAGGCAATTAGCGATAGAACAAGAGGGAATGAGTTCAAGCTGCAGCAGGGTAGGTTTAGGCTGGACATTAGGAAAAAATTCTTCACAGAAAGAGTGGTCAGACACTGGAATAGGCTGCCCAGGGAGGTGGTGGAGTCACCATCCCTGAATGTGCTTAAGAGTCGTTTAGATGTGGTGTTAAGGGATATGGTGTAGGGGAGAACTTTGTAGGGTGGGGTTGAGGATTGGACTCGACGATCCCAAGGGTCTTTTCCAACCTAAATGATTCTATGATTCTATGAAAAGCAATCCCACTCACTCCATTCCTGCCACAGTTCCTTTTCCACTCACACCACCTACAATGTCCCTTTCTGCAGTCTACCCCTCAGTCTGTCTCACTGCAGGTGGGGAAAGCTGAGGCAGGACTTTTCCATCTAGCAGTAGATGCAGCACAGCTCTTGGAGGGCTTCTGGGTGAGAAGGAAAACCCAAAACAGAGATTTAAAACACACCATCCCAAGCAGAATACTCGCTAATGTATTTTTACTTTTGGGGTACGAAGATTTGAACTTGCCCAGCTACCCATTTCCCAGGGTTTATTTATCAAATATAATGTTCCTTGGTTAAAGAAAGCACGCCCTTTTTCTACCAGTGTGTGACAACATCTGGGCAAGAGAAGGCAAGCTCAGACTCGAAGGTTGGTTGGCATTTTCTGTCACCATTACTCAGGCGTGGATGTCTTCAAGATGTCCATACCCATGTGTGTAAGTTGTGGAGGCAAGGTGTGGTCTGCAAACTTCTAGTGCCTCAGGAGGCTCAAGTGCATAAGACCAGACATAGCTGGTCCCTGGAACGATGTTCCTACCACAGCGCTTTCAGCTCTAATTCGAAGGTGAGGCTGCACGCTGAGTGACTGGTGAGAAGTTTTGGTGGCTCGCAATGATCTATTGACCACAAAAATTTGGGATCTGCTAACCTAAAGTGATCTGTCAGCTTCAGACGGTTCTCTCCTGGAACCTATCAACCCAAAATCAGACTTCTTGCTGTTGCGTTCACTCTGTCCTGCTCCCAACAAGTCCAAATAGGCTTCCTGTATTTTCACAGCCTCTATGTAACCATGCTATCACAAAGCAAATTAAGATCAGAAAATAAGAAGGTAGAAATTATGAGTAATGAAGGGTGGAGACATATAGTTTCAGTGGGAAAATGAGCTGTAGAAAGCTTTCAGTTAAAGACTGGAATCTGCAGTCAGAGGCACCCTGGAGATGTGCTTATGAGAGCTGGAAAGGTTTCAAAAGATTTATGGCATTAAAATAAAGCTTTCCCCAAAAATATAGCTATTTTAAACAAAACACAATGAGGAAGAAGTATGAAGAATTTTAATAATTCTGTAAATATTTGTACATGGATAACATTTTTATTGTTTGAAATTATAATTGTTTTTAAAATTGCCTTGTTTTACTGTTCTAAATAAAATGTTTGAAATTGCAGCGCAACTTCTACTTGAGCTGCAAAATTTTGAGAGACATTTCACAGAAAATCCAGAAATATTTTGGTTTTCTTCTAAGCCAGAACAAAATGAAATTTCAAAATCTATGTATTTCTTGTGAAATGGATATTGCAGATCTACACAGCTCAACTCACAGTTCAGAATAACTATTCTCTATATATGCTTATGTGTGATGGCCTAATTTTGCTATTAACTCATTTACATTTATTTTCCTATCTAGAGAACAAATGCAATGAACATTCTGGCATTTAGTCATATTTTATGATCATTTTGCAACATACGAGGTTTTCTCATTAGGTGACGCATACTTCATAAATATTTTCGACAGGTAGCATATCAGACCTGAAAATAAAACCATCAGAAGATTATCCACATTAAGGTGATGACCTCTTGATATTTCCTCCTGATTGTTGTGCTTCGTAACGATACTTCTAAATTGGTGTGTATGTGTACGTGTTTATTGAAATATAAGCACTACATCAGAAACGGATGCATTATTTCACACGTTGGTATTACCAAGTTTATGTATATATATATACTTTATTTTTATATGGAGAAGGCTAAATTTCCTCCATATGCACATATGCACAGCATGTGCGTATGAAAGGTGATGAAGATGTGAAAAAAGGTAAATATTTTTAAGAGAGATTTTAGGACATGTTCCTGTAGGTGTGCAATGAGCACAAATTTACCACTATGAGTAGATGTCTTAATAAATACTGTTTACCCAATAGGCACATATTTCACCCAATTTTTGGTGATTCTGGGATAAGAAACATTACTTTAGAAGAATTATGTTACCCAGGTAATTATTAATAATCCAGAAAACAACCCTAGACAGTCAGGCAGAACATGCTCCTAAACACGTTGGCACCTCAGAAATTTTCCAAAACTGCTGTTTTATGCATGTTCTTACCTGCACCCACACGGGACTTCATGTACCTTCTCAAGACACTGAATTTTCACTCAACATCCAAGAATCTATAAGTTGCAGGAATACAGGTTATGCTCTGGCCCCAGAAAAACAAGTGTGGCACTGATCTAGCAAATACCAGTCCTTTGACAATGTGAATTATAATGCAATATCACTATGATTTCACACAGCTTTTCCTGTCTTCTTATGCCCATAACTGAGGGTACATTCAACAGCAAAAAAGAAACTAAGGTTATCTTTCCATTGATATGGAGGAGTATTGGGTCAGATTGTTATTATTAAAATGTTTCATATACCAGATTTATCTGTAGGATGAATGGACATTCTTATCCTGCCAGAACAAGAGGAAAAAAGGACAAAAATTCTAATGACTTTTCAAAATCTCAAATAAATATTTTGACTAAAGTTTAGATTTTTGCATATATTTTATTCCTTTACTGTATTTTATCAATAAAAACAGTTTTTCAAATTGTCCATAATTATGTTTAAATGGAAGCACTAGTATAACATTCTGTTGGCTTAAACAGATTGTACATTTTTAACCCCTAACCTCAGATGCCGGCTGCCAGGGTAAAATCACGTTCTTTGTCATGTGCCAATTTTCAAAAACATTGGTTATCTCAGCTAATTATTTTTTTATTTTGATATAATGATTTAATTAATTCCTGTCCATTTAGAATATAATATTTCTGGTTCATGTCCAGATTACACAAAACAGTTGATTTACTCTCATACTTGATTGCTTCAAGTAACCAATAAACAATTTCTACTCCCCTTTATATTCTTTCCATCTTCTCCACTGTTAAGTAAATCCCATTTTTTTTAAAAGATGCAATATCTGTGGTGGGGGGAGGGAGAGTGGGTTGAGCAGGTCAAAACTAAGAAGATTCATGAGCATCATGAATTCTGAATATCTAATTTATTTATTTTTTAAATAAAGAATTGTATATAGCAGAAGGATGCATAAAGTGAAATGTTGGTTGCACAGAAATGACAGTAAAATTGGTTTTAGCTTTTGTGAGAAGGAATTCTGTATAACTCTTGAGGAAAAAATATGAATTTTAGTATCCTCATCCTAATTAAATCCAACCTTTCTTCTGTATTGCCTTCCACTATATACACTACCTCTAGCTTTCCTTTTCCCTGATAGGAAATTGAGTCAGGGAGAAGCACAGGTGACAACCACTGTCTATTAAAACACCTTCTATTAATTAAGCTGTAACCATTAATAGAATCAAGCTGTTATTATTAATCCCAAGTATCTGCCTACACAGTGCATTCACTTAACTCCTCATGTAGTTCACTCTTATGCGTACTTGGCGTCCCTCAGTTACCAAGTTGCAGTCGGGATGTGAACCCCAGCTGCAGAAGCAGCAGCTCATCCCAATGTGCCAGTGGCTTCTGGACTGGTCTTCAGAGAGGCCCCAAAAGTCCCTCGTCCCACTAGGAATGCATTTAACCCTGTAGTCTTTCTTCACAAACTGCAGCCACCAGCTCCCCACCCAAGGTCAGAATCGTGCAACTTCTTGCTGGTGCCCATACCTGCTGGTGGCCTTCTACACTCTTGTCTGGACCTTGGTGTCCAGAGTTTCTCCATTCTTGAGGATCCAGCAGGACTGCTGGCCTCTGGAGTTCATCAGTTCTTGGGAGACTGTCACACGCTCCTCAGCTCATTACCTTTCCACTCTTTGGCCTGCTTTTATGCAGTAAATCTATCTCTACCCACATACATGCGTAACCGCAGAAAGGACTGCTACGGCATCCTATGCTCCCAGGCCACTGTGGCACTTCCTCTCTGCACAAAACGCTAATGCTTATTTATTATACGTATGATACATGTGTAGGAAACAGGTAATATACTAATGTGCTATGAAATATTTTACAGCTTTGACCCTGGTATTTAATAATACCTACAGGTGATGACTGTACAAGTTTTAGATGGTCCCACAAGATTTCCAATAATTTCTGTATATTATACCTTGTCGCAGGTGGAGTAAATAACTTCACTTGTAAGAGAGAAGCAGTGAAACGTTTATTAACATAAAACAGTGATTTAACAAAGTTAGTAGTGAATGCGACAGTGTTTTACCAGATTCGATGCCAGGGTACACTTGATTATTTACTGCATAGAGGCCAGCGTCAGACAAGCTCTCAGGGAGACCCTCCCGTTGAGTCACGAGGTTCAGAAAGGACCGCCTTGCTTTCTAAACTCCTTCTCAGAGAGGAGTCTAGGTGCGGCTGGATACAATCCTAGTCCCAGCCTTGGTCAATGGTTTATGTCTAAAGGATTATATATGCGCAATCGATCCTTATATCACTTAGCTAAGATTTCAAAGTTTAGCATGCTATTAGTCACTTACTGAGAATCTGTTGCGGCAAGGAATCTCTCAACCTCGAGGAGAAGAACCTTAAGCGAGCATCCCCACGCAAGGGGAGATCCTGTCGTGCAGCCCGCTGCCGTGCAGGAGAGCTCAAAGGGCTCTTGGGCTGTCCGCTATGTATGGAGTAAGATAATTGACCTATAGTCATATTCTCATGGGAACAAGATACCTAGGTTCCCACTCCAGACAGTGTTTTGGTTATGTTGCCAGCCATCTCCCACAGTTCAAGTGCAACTCATAACAACTCCATCTGATGGCCATGGCTTGAGCAGGAGTTGGGGATGGGAGAAAGGGGAAAAGGGGAGAGCACACCGCCACATACCTCCACAGTGTTCACTATCATCAAAAAAAAAAAAACAAACAAACAAAACCAACCTGATCCATTTTTATTCTGTGGTCAAGCTGAACAAAACATCAAAAATAGAAAGGAGTTTAAAGTAAATTTAATTTTTACACTGATTCCAATTTTATTGATCTAGGTTACCATTTTCTGGGAACATAACTTAGGTAATAACAATAGCTTAAATGATAGTAACAATAAAACCAAATTATCTGAGGTGATACATTTTCATATTTGCCAACCCAGTAATTGCCCTCAACCATTTCTCCGCCATGGAAATTCAGCTATCCTTCCAATATCTTTATATTACCATCTCTGCTAAGACAGGAGACCAGAAATAGATTTTCCATACATAATTCAGTTATGAACCTGCTTTATTAGAATAAGATCCTTTAAATCCCAGTGGTTAGAAAGATGCAGAACCTTAAAGTATTCATTGTTCTGAGGCAGATTATTGCCTATATTGATCTTCAGGTCAGTAAGGTTTTGGTTAAAAAATCTGTACTCGAGGAAAGTGAAAAAACATCTTCTAAAAGGAGAGAAGGTGTTTTATTTTTGAGAAATATTTTTTATTGTTTTTGCTTTCATAGTGGTTTTTTATTAGTGCCAGAGTAAAACATTTACTTGATTTTAATATGGCAGTTCATTGCAGCTACTCAGAAGTTGGAATATCAGGGTAAACATGACAGTAAAATAGTGAACGTTATTAAGTAGATTTAATTTGGACAAAAGCAGTATGTCTTCCCCATTTTTATGAAGTTGTAGCAGCAAATCACCATGATGTTATGATATCAAGCACGTCAGATCCACAGTATTTGAAATGTGCCATAAATTGTAAAATCATTCTCAGGAGTTGTTCTAGCATGCTAAGGATCTGTGATCAGGAAGATTTCTCCCCTTCTCTTTGCTGTTCAATTCTTTTGGCCATTTCCCACAGCAGGATTCATTAAGAAATCACAGAAATGACATGAACTACATTTAGAAAGGGAGTAACATCTTTACTAACTCTGTTCCCGTCGCAAAGCATTTCTTTGCTTTGAAAGAGGACCGTGTTCCTGTTGGCTGCATGCAGAGAATGGAAACAGGAAAAAATCTGCTTGCAGAAACATTCTCAGAAAATACGTATGTTGTACAGATCCCTAAAAAAACTTCCAATTATCCAAAGATTTAATCAAGCATTGCCTGCTATAGACATATGTGCTTGGGGTATCCTCATACTGTATGCATATCTGGCTGCTTTGCTCAAGAGCTCAAGAAGACAGGCTGAGAGGGTTGGGGTTGTTCAGCCTGGAGAAGGGAAGGCTCCAGGGAGAACTTATAGCGGCCTTCCAGTACCTGAAGGAGCCTACAGGAAGGATGGGGAGGGGCTGTTGGCAAGGGCATGTAGCAATAGGACGAGGGGCAACGGTTTTAAACTAGAGCAGGGCAGGTTTAGATTAGACATTAGGAAGAAGTTCTTTACAATGAGGGTGGTGAGACACTGGAACAGGTCGCCCAGAGAGGTGGTGGAGGCCCCATCCCTGGAGACATTCAAGGCCAGGCTTGATGAGGCTCTGAGCAACCTGATCTAGTTGAAGATGTCCCTGCTTACTGCAGGGGGGTTGGACTAGATGACCTTTAAAGGTCCCTTCCAACCCAACACATTCTATGATTCTATGATTCTAAGATGCTCAAACCAGAAGGATAGAAGTGTTCCTAGTGCTGCAAAGAAGTTGAAGGGAATGCTTATATATTGCTGTTTCTCTCCCACTTCATATGAGCCAAGATTTTGATCTTATGGACTGATGTGTTCTGCATTCACGCTGTTAGAGTCGTCTGACTCCTTAGGTAGTCTAGTCCTATTGCAGGAGACCTATAATATGACATCAAAGTGATCAGTGGTAAATGGGCAGTAAATTGTAAATATCAACCTTTCATGCTGGTTTTACACTTTGGTAAGAGCTGAGATAGTGCCTTTGAAATAAAATGTTTCTCCTACTGCGCTTCAGCATTTTCAGTTTGGAAAAGCCTAATACATTTCAGGTCATATAGCTTGCTCCCTAAAGTGAGATATTTACTAATTTAGAAGGTGCTATCAAAAATAGCAAGAAATAGGAAATGAAAGAGATAGCAAAATAGTGAGACCTTTCCTGGCACAAATAATCTCTAAGGCTTTGACCCAGCAAAAAATCCTCTCTGCTTAATCTTGAATGTGCTGGCAAAAGTTCCAAATAAGATATCAGGAAAGGCAAACAGATTTCTGCAGTGGAAGAGATTGTATTAACCTATCACCTTGTAATTTACTGAAATGCTTACTTTATTTGAAATGATTCTTCCTTAAAAGCCACAGTGATTTTTGTCTACGAAGTAGAGAGGGAGACAGAGTGTCAAACATTACTATCTAGACAACATTTTCACCTGACAGACTGGAATTAAACTGTAGGTACGATATGGTTCAGGATTCTACTTTCATTTCCCTTTGGTGTAAGATCCATCTATTAGCTATCTTGGATGCAAACAAATGCATTTAATCACATTTGAAAAAACGATCATTGTACTACTTAAGCACTCAGCTAGTTTCTGTAAGGTATTTTAAGATCCCCAGTGAAAATACACTACCACAAAAAAAAAAAAAGCAATATATTTCAAAAAAATATTAATAATCACTTGTAGTGATGACATTTGTCATAGAAATGCTCAGTCCTCTGTTCTGCTTCCATAAACAGTATTCAAATTAGGTATGCAGATTTTTACAACAAAGTCTTGCAATTTTCAAACATTCTTCTCGATTTTAAACATTTTTCTTATTACAATTGACATAAACATTCTTTTTCTGCTTTTTCTGCTTACTTGTTAGCAGTTGTTACAGCGCTGTAATCTGAAAAAAAAAATAAGTCTTGCTGAATGGCTAAGGATCATATGTAAAAATACGTATATTCCTTATTTGCTGAAAATTATGTTGAGGTGAATGTACTAATCCAGAAGAAGGCAAACTTGATGCAAATAGCAAACAGGGACAATGATAATGACGAATGTTGGTGTTAAAAAAAGTACTGCTGGTAAGAGTTTTTGCATGATAAACCACTTCTGGTTGTAGCATCTTGGTTGCAAATATGTTTTGGGCATATAAAAGGGAAATACTGGAATACACACACCAGAGACATCTGAACATCACTAAGAATATTAGATCTAAAACACTTTTTTCCTAGAGAAATTTTATTGCATCAAAACTGTGTTAATAGACATTCTAACTCACTATTATAGCTAATAGAAAATAAAACCCTCAGAGCTATACTTGGAAGTACTGGTGTACTTTTTCCTTTAAAAAAAAAAAGTGAACAACTATTCTACATAATTAGAGAGGTTGCCTAAATTCACATAGTTTCATCCTCCAAACTAATGTCTGTTTTCCATCCTAGCTTTTTTTTTTCTCAAAGAATTGGAATATGATGAAATTTTTGAAGCCAAGGCACTTCCTTTTTGTCTTAATTTAGAAACTGTAGGATTAGATGTCTGAAAATGAACCCATTAGATGGTAATGCTTTGATTACAAGCACTTAAGCTCCGATATGTATCCAAGTTCATTAGAGGTTCCACAAAACGAACGAAATCCTGGAACAGTTGCTGGTCCATCATGATAACATCATCCTCTAAAACAAAAATGGAGATCTGTAGGAACTAGTATGTGAATTTAAAAGCATTGCTTAGCTTTATCTATAACGTGACATGCATATGTATACTTATACCTTGACAAACTTTTAGCTCTACTGTCCCAAAAAGAGTTGATTGCTGCACTTTCTGCTCATCATTCTCTATATCTTGTGTCCACCTTCTTCTTGACTTGGACCACATATCACTGAAGGAATCTGCTACACCGTGTCTTACAGGAGAGTGCTGGTCTCTGCAGTTATCTGACCTGTCACTCATTCTCTCTATTCCCAACAGTTTAAGCTTGCAGTGGAGCATCAAAGAGTTGCTGCTACATACTTGGTGTTTTCTTTGACATCATTCTCCATTAAAAAAGACGATTCTAATCAGGCTATGGAACACGTGCAGTCCTAAGAGTAAGACAGTACACCAGAAACAAAGAAAATCACAAAGAACCAGTGAAGCTCAGGGTCCTACCTTGGCTCATTTGACCGTTATTAAGTTGCAGGAGCCAAGTGTTTGAGTGCCTCTAGGTCGGAGAGGTTTCTGGCCTTCAGTTCTGACCCTGTGCATTTTGGTCCCAAACATCCTTTGCCACTGCTGCCTGCCATTTTCTAACAAAATGGGCAACTGTTCCCAAATTGTATTGCATCAGCAATGTTTGGATGATGCATCTCTGTTTTATACAAGGTATACCTAGAGAGAGAATACATGATTAACTATTGTGCTGCGCATTTATCTTTGCAACATTGAGAGGGATAACTCAAGAGCAATGTATAGTAGCCACAAAGATAAATAACACAGCAGGCCACAGTATCATGTATAAAATATTCCCGTCACGCTAGGTTCCATTTCATTATTAGATTTTTTTAAAAGAACCGTTTTCTTGGTTACTTTCCAGAGTCAACAGTCACAGAGGCTAATTTCAAATTGCTTGAGGCCTTGGAAACAAAGACATATTTGTGCAAACACTGGCTTAAGTGCCAATAAAAAATGTGAGAAGGATCCACCCAGCCTTGTAAGTGAATGATACACAAGAGAGTTTTTCTCCTCACAAAACCCCATCTCCCCCAGCTTCTCTTTTTTGTCGTGCACCAGCATTTACAGGCTGGCTTTCAAAACAGCAAAAATATTAGGCAGGAAAAGAAGATAGCTATCTGGATAGATAGACAGATAGCTTTCTGCAGTGAGATCTCACTGAGATCTCACCTGGAGTATGTTCTGGAAGGAAGTGGGACAGAAGTCCACAGCAGCTCAGCAGGAATGGTTAGGCGTTTAGGTATTAAAGATTGAATGAATTAGGGTTGCCTAGCCTAAAGAAAAGGAGCCTGAAGGGGGAGCATGGCACTTACAAGTATACAAGT
The DNA here is from genome assembly GCF_028500815.1 of Rissa tridactyla. Lineage (NCBI taxonomy): Eukaryota > Metazoa > Chordata > Aves > Charadriiformes > Laridae > Rissa > Rissa tridactyla. The sequence goes on along the minus strand of NC_071467.1, from coordinate 28,571,551 downwards.
CACTACAAACCTTTGCAGTAAGAGACAGAATAAAATATTCTTCGTGTTCACAGTAAATAGGAGAACCTTAAAAGGCAGTGAGGAAGGTTCAGGTTAGATGCCAGAGAAACTTTTGTAATATACAAAGCACTGGAAATGCTGTGAAATTTGCAGCACTGTAAGTCTGAGGTGAATGTTTATCTAGAGATAACACAAGTGCAGTTAACGCTGCTTTGGATCCGGGAGATAAGGCTGTGTAACCTTCTAAAACCCTTTCAGACCAAGGATTTTGTGATGTGTTAAAAAATGCTACATAAGAAATATATGCTTAAATGTTAGTGATAAAGCAGTACAAATATAAAATTAATCAAAACCATTCAGCAACGCATCTTATCCCAAAACTGTTAACTTTTTTTTTAGATTATGGTACCAGCTGGCAATAGCATGATAATTTATTTATCCTAGTTAGAGACAAATGAGTTATTTTATGGTTAATTCAGTACGTAGACTTTAGACACTGTGGAGTTCAAGCCCCTGTTTTGCAACAGATTCAGTTACTTCAGTTAATCACTTGCTCTCCCTGAACCCTAGTTTTTCACCTGTAAAAGGAAGACAAGATCTCTTCCAGACTTTAATTAGTTTCTGTAAGAATACGTGGAATGAAAAATGGGAACCAGTGGCTTCCAGGGGTGGCCAGACACTGTCTTTAGACAAACAAAACAGTGAATGTCTTAAGACTAAAATCCTCACTGCATACCAAATTATGTATTTTTTTTTATTTCCATGGTGGAGTTGGTGGTGGTTGTTGTTCCTTTCAAGTGCATTTCTTCAGTTTCCTAACAGGACATAATTATGGGATTGTAGCAATGAAACCAGGGCTTATTTTTCTTCAAATAAGAAAATTTGAAGGATGGCTAATCTCTTTGCTTCTAACAAATGAAATAAATTATATCAATTACTGTAGTAGTAGACCACTTCTTTTAATCAAGCAGCATAAGATGAAGCTGGAATGATTTGTACATGTCGTCATAAATAAAAGGCCAGCCTTAGCATATATATCATTTTATTACAGTTTAATAATTTCCCAACACAAACAAAATGTTAAGTTCTCATTTTATGGGTAGCATTACAATGAAGATCAGTTATTTAATATTTCAGGACAGTAAGCATGACAGATGTAAAAAGTTATTGAACCCTAAAAGTGTTTTTTGCACCAAATGACTCTAATGGCCATTAATTGGCTGTGAATAATTATTTTCAGCCAAATATATTTGGGTTTATGTCTGCATAATTTGCATGCACTTTTCCAGTGAGGTGGATAAGAATTTAGGAACGGCATGGAATAAAAACAAAGCTTTCACGCCTCTAAGGAAAACTCTTCCTGAAATGATCGGAACCACACGCCTAAAAGTTTCAGACTGGCTCTTTCCTTGCGATGGCTCAGCACTCAAGCTTGCTAAGCCGAAGTACAAGCCTTCCACCGGCGTTAGACTCCCACTACCTAGAGACTGTAACAACCTATTAATTCCTCAAGTTCGTTCACCTGAAAGTGCGAGTGTAAGAACTGGCTCTCTCTCCCCCAGGGGAGGGGGCTGCACCAGGAGCTCAGCTCAGGCTGTATTTGATCTTATCTGCAAGGTGATTGAAGTGCGGCACTCTGCACAGGTGAGCGCTGTCTCTGCAAGTCCTCCCCTTGGCTCCGCTGTGCACAGTACTCTCTGACAGAGGCTCAGTTTGCGGTCCTGTGAGCTGAAATTGTCCCTCTTCTTTCCTTTTGCTAGTGTTAAATGTCGGTTATTTGAGGATTTGTAGCCGTAAAGCACTTTTTAGACTGTTCCTTTTTCTCACTTATGGTTAGAGGGAGTGGCATATGTATTTTTAACTAGGAGTTATAAAACTTATAAAAAGACACAAGGCTTAGCGTTTTAGCTGAAACACATTGGAAAAAGAATCTGTCTTAAGACCATTATTAAGAGCTTGATTTATTTTTCTAATACAAAATTATTAATAAAGTAAAATATGTCTGTTCGTGAAGATTTGATCCAAAAGCAAAGCATAATATTCTTAATAACTACATTTGTTTCACTGAAGCCCTCTCCCAAACCAGCAGACTCTTTTCGCAGACTTCACAGAAATGAAAAATGGAACACTTCATTTGACTGAAAAATTTATAACTCATTCTGGTTTTGATGGACTTACCATTTATGGCATTCACATTAAGTTTAACACATTTCAGGATGTCACTACGAGCCTGACATATAGAGCAGATATAATAACTTTTCTTCACTGATGCTCAGTCTTGGAGCGTATTCAGTGATTGCTGTCATAGCCGGACTCACAGTGTGAGGTAGGTCGTTTTGCATGTGTCACAAACACGCACTCATGCCTACGTATGTGCAGAAGCCAAGCCTGTAGAGCAGGCTGGATGACTCACCCCAAGTGCTTCTCATTTTTTTGCCAGCGAGGTTGGATACAGGGGCCTCTAAAGACTTCCAGGATTGTTGTCAACATCCTCCACCTCCTCTGTCTTTCTCACAATCTCTTTACATTTTTTTCTTATATATAATTCACATTAGGTAATGCATGTTTTGTTTTGTTTTGTTCCAGTCATTTTTTTTTTTGTTCATGCCATCCTCAAGTTATACAAAGACAATGTTCACACAGGAATTGATTGAAATGTCTTTTGGTAAAGTGAGACAAAAAAGTCTGGTTCACTGACCGCACGCTACAATACCAGAAGATGTAGATATTCTTCAGAGCTAGGATAATCTATCAAGCAAAAAAATAAAAAACTACACTTAAAAGCCATATATGAATCTTTACATAACACACAGTCTATTTTGACAAGTACTATCCAAACAATTTGCACCTTTCAGTATGGTATTATATAAAACCAATATTTCTGCAAGAATATATCACTGGAAAAAATTGTGTTCTGTCTTGACAAAAAAAAAGGAAGAAAGTTATTCCTATTTTAAAGTTTTACAGGCTGAGGCTAAGAGAAATTCCAATCCAAAATCTGAGATAGTTCCTCAGGTTCAATGGAAACTGTTTTTTTCTGTAAGTCATTTTATTGAAACCCAGGTAATTCAATGGGAAAACAAATGGTAGAATAGCACACACAGTTATTTCAGAATAAGGAACATAACCCATAGCCATAATCTTCACTTTCAAGTCATTATTTTGTCCAAAGCGATCACATGCATGCATACAGTTTTCATGTCTCTCTTAAGATTAATTTGATATTCTCTGTAGAGAAATACACTAATAAAATATGTTTCCACAGTTGAACATTCAGAAGACCTAATTTTATAACCTTTTGAATGGGCATGCAAGTTCCACTGTCTTTGGTTTTGCCTGTTTATTGACAAGCAATCTTTTGGTAGGTGTCCCATGACATATTTCAAATACTTTGCTACAACATTAAATATTTTTGTGGTACCTGAATATTAGTGGTGTAATATTATATTCTCATTTATGTGTTTACACAGTTTTCTCTCTCAAAGTGCTTTAATACGTGTTTATTGGCTTAGCTTTTTCTTCAGGATGTCGCCAACATCTACATTTAAGAAATCTTTTGACAAGTAAAGTTACAAAGGTACTCCCTTCTGTGTTTCCATTTGCAATGACGACATAGGTATTGCCAAAGAAAACTAGGAAAAAAATAAAAATGGTCATCTGTGCAAATAAAAATGGTCATCTAATTGTCTGGAGAGGAATCAACCAAAAAGTGTATAAATATAGAAAAGCTGAATTGTGTATCACAAGCTTATCTCCACAAGTTTCACCAAGATGTTAGCCATAGAACTATGATCCTTTCCAGGGCTTGATGTGTGGGCTCATCAGAAAGTTCAGGGAGGTCAACGATGCAAAGAAAATTTAGGAACCAGCAGAGCTGGTGCTGGGAAGTCAGATAAAAGGAGACTGTGTCTTCCTAGAAAATACTGTCCAGAAGAGAATTAATAAACCTGGTCAAAAAAGCACTTACTGACTTAAAGGAATGAAAATATTTCTACCTTAAATACAGCTTCCTGGTTATGGCTTTCAGACTTTAAATTGCCAAGTATATTCAGGGCATGATATTAGAGTAATGATAACATCATTAACTCTATTATGCTACCATGAATTTGGACTCGTTTAACAAGGGATTTATGGAACTTACATTAAGGGAATTTTTAGGGACAGTTGTCAGTCACTTCTTAGGGCGGATGAGTTACCTGTGGGAAAACCTCGTAGTCTGTAAGACAGACCTCTGTAGATGGCTGTGTGCTGAGCAGTCAAGTTATATGTTCTGATGCTGCTTCAGGAATTAGAGAGCCTCTTGCAGTGCTCTATAGCTCTACATCCTTTGATGTTGTGGCTTATGTAAGGCTGTGGAGACCACTTCTCAAAAACTTTCTAGATAAATATCTTTCCCTTTATCTTCAAGTAAGCACCTGTTTCTTCATGCACTCTTCATGGTTCCTGGCATTACAGCTTCAAGAACTGTGAGATTTCTGAAAGGAAGAATTTTGAAAAGAGAAATTACTGAAGGAGTGCCCTAAAATACCGGGTTGCAAATGAGAACAGAAAGAAAAGGTGTTGTCCAGGACATCATTCAACAGAGCTTGGGAATGGAAAAATTCCTTGCAGAAACATCTGGAGTTATACACCTCAGGGTGGATCACACAGGGTATAGAAGAGCAGGCAGCAGAAAGGAAGGCTGAAATTTGCTGAACTGCAGGAGCTACTAGACACCAACCCCGTATGCAGCTTTGTAATACACAAATTCCACAAGTGGATTTGTTGACTCTGCTCTATTTCCCTTGAAGTCCAAGATTGGTCTACATACGCTGGCAGTGCAGGCTGGAATATCAGTAGGTGGGGAGGGGTGTCCTAGGGCTTGCTGGGCCTCCTCATGTTTTGAGAACCTGTGCACTGCATTGCACAGCAGAGATTTGAGATTGGACTCCTGCTCACAAGTTGAATGAGTTCTTCTTTGAAGGCTATGGAGCCAAAGTAAAAATCTAAGCACTTGAATTCAAATTTATAGCACAGAACGTTGCCAAAGATGAAGTTTTGAAATTTCTCCAAGCAGTTTTCTTGAACCAAGCTTGATGCCTCAGGTGAAAAATGACATTAAGCCAGATGGCATAGCTGTAGAAGCCGTATGAGTAAAAAGAGAGAGTCCTAGAAAAGGAAGTAAATTTAAATGCTAAAGAATAAAAATAGAAAAAAAACAACTACAAAAGAATACACTACAGAGAGGTTTGAGCTGTGCCCTAAGTTACAAGTAAAATTCAAGCTGGTGGCTGAGAGGAGCTAAAATGATTCACAAATGCACAGGGGGTGAAAGGAAGAGGGTGAGGGATGCCACTGTACAGTGGCTGGGGTAGAACGTGGACCTCCCCACCACTGACCACGTATGCCCTCAACCCAGGAATGTACCTACAGACAAACACTTAGGGGAGAAATTTTAAATGTAGTCTGGCAGGTGGATCACTTGATTGAAGAAATGCTTGTCTCTACAGTGGCAGCAAATAATGAAAGTAAGATAAGTATGTGAGTTGGTTGTACTTTTGAAAGATACTACTTATTCCTCTCCTTGAAACATAGCTATAGGTGTCTGATTTCTTAACACAAAAGGCAATCGTATTGCAAAACGAAGATGAATGTGTCTCTGTATTTCTAACATGCAGGTGCTGAAATATTTCTTTCTCAGTGTAAACACGCTCAGTGCCTGAAGTACAACTAGTTGCAGCAAGTTGATGGGCACTAAGCAGCACAAAACGGTAATTCGTCAGCATTGCCAGGCTGCAGACTCCAGGCAGAGCAGCAGCTGCTAACAGGTGCTTTATACTGGAAACCATTATTTGTGTTCAGCCTCTTCCCATTCATTGCCAAGGAATGGAAAATTTGACGGTGCCACTCCCCGCAAACTTCTCACAGTTTAAGTCCCTGTTGTGGTTCTATTATGTTCAGTGTATGTTGGACTAGAAAGTACAACACAGCAGCACAGATCCAACATTTGCTGAAGTACGACAAAAACGGACAGAAAGTTATAGAAGCTATGAGGTAGGTGTGGTTCATCTGCCACAACGTGGACAGGTCAGCATTCAACAGAAAGGATGAAGGTTGTGGTTTCACGTGGCCAGGGGTGACTCGCTGTCTGAAAACACAGACGCTAATGGGGTTTTCTGTGAAAAAGAGCGGAGGCGAACCTACCTTTCTCACTGGCTCTGCAAGAAAAACACAAGGTGAAATGCAGACACTACCATACCCTGCTGCAGGTTTCACCAGCCCCGTTCCTTTCCAAATGAAATAGCAACAGCACTTTTTAACAAACCTTAGCCTTGTTTTCAACTTATAAATATTTGTCTCTGCCCTAATCTTGGCTTTTAAATAAAAACAACACAAGAGTTAACAGATCAAAGAACCAAGGGGTGCTATAATAAGTAGAAGAGCATTTTCTCATGGCAGGGGATTTTTGTGTGTGGTTTCAGATAGGCTATTAAGCCTTTAATTTTTTCAAAGTTAAATACATTCTTATGAACTTTCTCTCTGTTTACACTGCACTAAGATAGGAATGAATTGTATTCCATTAAACATTTTTTCCAGTGATATACACAGTTATATAAAAGCAATAAAACCAGTTACTAAACAATGGCTGTTAAATAATGATTACAGAAAAGGTTTTACAAACAGCAGTAGATTCAAGAGGTCAGGAGTGAAAAAAGGAAGAGATAGTTAAGCTAAGTAGGAACAAGCTGCATAAAGAAGCAGTATAAAGTGGCCCTCATAAATGTAAAAAAAAAAGCATTAGGTTCATATAATCCAGCCAACAATTTAGTTCTAGAAAAATGTTTATAAATTAATTTGTATGCCACTGGAAGGAAATTATCTTCAAAAGCAATGACATAGGACTGATCAATAAATATATGTCTGACTGTCTTAAATCAACAAGTTTTTCATTCAAGTTAACAGTAGCTATTTTTCCAAATAATATTATTCATAGCTGTAAGCAATGTTAGATCACATTTTAGGACTAATGGCCTACACCGTAATGGTCTTTACTGAACAACCAATATTTTACCAAAGCTTTTGATTTTGTCTTTATTGTCAGAAACTTTCAAGATTCAGAGCAACAAAGTGTCTGACTTCAAAAAAAAACAAAAACAAAAACAAATTCACATGAACATGAACTGCCTTAAAAATACACAAAAAAGGACATCTTTGGAATTAACTTACATTCTAATACTATTTTCTGTTTGTTTCTCTTAGGTCACCAATAGCTCTTAGGACTCAATATTTTATGCATAATGCAATTAAGATGTTAAATCTTGATAAATAATTTAATAACTTAGTTAATGTTAGATGTGTAAACTTTCCTGTGAACACAGCTAGACATCTTATTATGTAAGTCATTTCCTATCCAAGACTAGAATTTTCCATTACTGGAAAAAAAAAAAAGAGATATTTCTTGTGGATAAAATATTTCAGTGGAGTCTCTGAATATCTGAGTTCAATTCTCAGTTTCTCAGGTGCATAAATCTGTATTGAATACTTATCAGAGTTATTCTGTTTACCAATTTCAAGTTAGACTTCCTCAAATGAGAGCTGCCCAGGCTTTGAAATAATATTCATGTTGCTGGGATCTCATATATACCATCTTCATTTCCATTGCATGGAGGCAACTGAGGGAGTACTTTTGCACAATATTAATCTGAAGTACTTTAGGCATGGTTTTCCAAACAATTATGAGAGCCTTTCTTTGTCCTTCCTATAAATCACTGTTGAAACTGTTGAATACTCACGGAAGACTACACACATTAAAGTGGCATTTCAGTGCTTGTGTTAGTGCTTCATTTGTGATTAGCCTGTATTACCAATGATTCAACTATTTTGAATAAAACCCACCATTTTATCTGAGTGAGAGGTTGTGCTTGTGGGCATAGGATCTTGGACTGGACACAAACTCTTGTCAGTAGACCAAACCTACTAGTGTAGCCTCAGGCAATTTTTTAATCTCTAAATCCCAATGACTCCACCTGAGAACTGGAAATTATAATTTTTGTCCCCCACACTTTATATGCCTGATCTGTTACAAGCTCTTGTAAGACCAAAAAATCATCTGGTGTAAATGGAAGAAATTTTCTAATTCATTTCAATAATTTTTAGATCAGGTTTTGAGACACGGGCCCTTGTGTGTGAGAAAACAATATAGTACATTGGGGCCTGTATATTGATTCAATGTGTGGGAGCTTATGTGTTGAAGATAGTAAATCATCTTCATGAAGAGGTACAAAAAGCATATTCTTTACTTTTCTTCACTATAACGACATGGCTGTTTCCCTACTTCTAGGAAAGAGGAACCACTGTGTTAGTTTTAGCAATGCTCAGTTGAGGCTGTCTACATGAACGGGATTTGATTCATCATTGAAAACTGCTGCTATACAAAGTGCACTACAAGACAGCAAATTTGGTTGTGTCAGTTCAGTATCTATGCCACTGAAAAACTGCAGGAGGGAATTAGCAAGCACTGTCTAAGTGAAATAGACAATACTTTAGACCTATTTGACTCTGGCTATTGGAACAGTCACTGCTGTCGCGCCCTGTAAAATATTAAAAACTCAGTAAATAAGAACACTTTGTCTAGCCTCGCACCTCTATCTGCTATGCAACAACAACATTGTCAGTTAATAGCAACCAGAGATGAAAGTAGAGATCCAAGTCCAGAATGTACCTATTACGTACATTGTTAGTGGTTATTTATTCATCCACTGCCTAAATAGCTGTAGTTTGCATGATTTTATCAAAGCTACAATACACATGTAGTCAATAACGCTCAGCTCCATGGTTTCTCTTCTTTTAATACAATTGTTATTGAGCCGTTTATCTGTAGACCTGATGATGGCTTTTCATATCAATATTACTCAGCTCTACATGTGTGCTGGTAACAAATTAGAATGGACAAAAACATCAGGTTTTTGACTCTTTTACAGATGCCAGCTAATGAACTCCAGAACAGAAGTCGTTCATAGAATCATAGAATCATAGAATGCGTTGGGTTAGAAGGGACCTTTAAAGGTCATCTAGTCCAACCCCCCTGCAGTAAGCAGGGACATCTTCAACTGGATCAGGTTGCCCAGAGCCTCATCAAGCCTGGCCTTGAATGTCTCCAGGGATGGGGCCTCCACCACCTCTCTGGGCGACCTGTTCCAGTGTCTCACCACCCTCATTGTAAAGAACTTCTTCCTAACGTCTAATCTAAACCCACCCTGCTCCGGTTTAAGTTCCTCTTGTTAGGCTCCAAGGGCACCAGTTTGTACTTTGTGTTCATTTACTTTTGGGGACGTGGCTAGATTATCTTTAATCTCTGCTCTGTCATTATTGTGTAGTGGACTCACTTATGCTTTCCTATGTTCTTTTTATTTATACAGCTGAATAACCTTTTGCTATTTGTTTAATTTCCGTTACAAAGTCTGGCTTGGACTGACTTTTGGCATGTCTCACATTATCCCCATACTTCTTGATCTCCTAAACATAATTGCATTGCTAAGTGTGACTTTTTCCTGTTCCTGGTAGGGTGTCTACTTACTCCTGTGATTTGCTTTGTGTTTTTTATTCATCCAGTGAGATCCGGAGCCCTATCCCAAAATTTCCCCCAGAGTTCAGAATATAAATTCCACACAGTTTTTTGTCCTTTTTACACAATAAGATTTCAAGCCTCCAGTTGCTGCTCTTTGATCTTTTCAATGCAACTGACTTCTCAAATCTTAACACGCTCATTCACACCCCAGATGCCAGCCGCCATGATATTTCCTCAGCAGTTGAAAAACAACTTCTGGCCACACAAGCAATAGAGAGACATAGTACCTTCTAACAAAATGCATGCACCAGCCCACCAGACAGCTCATCTTCCACCATCAGCTTCTTTGCATTACTCACTTCCTCTAAACTTAGGTGACTCGCCTAATAATATTCACCACGTCTAACCTGTTCTCTTTGCTGGTTTTGGATACATGAATGGCAGCCTGTCACTGTTCAAAGAAGGATCCACAGACCCATAACTGAAGTCTGTTGTATGCTCGTTTATGAACCTTCTCTAAGAAATTCACATATAACATCTTCCCTTGTGCTTAACAAAATTTGGAATTTTCCTTTTCTATTTATTTGATCTTTAAAGTATCAAATTCATGGTATTTATGATTTCAATGTCCTGTCAAAAGCCATAAATTTAAATGATTAGTTCTTATCTTCAAATAGAGCTGTTTCTATCCATAAGTACATCCTATCTGCAGCCAAAGGGGACAATTCATCGTGCCCACAAACCACTGTCCCACTTTCCTGACAATCCCTAGGATATAAATAATAGGTCATGTTAGGGAAAGAGGTCATATTAACCACCCTCGGACACCCATCGCACTATGACTACTTTGCATGCACACCCTGCCATGTATCAGGGCTCTTCTGGAGGTGATTCATTCCTTTTCAGCCAGCAGCTTCTTCCTGACCCTTCTGACAAAAAAAATTAAGTCTAGTGAGCTTTGCTCCCTTTTGTTGATGCCTTTTTCCCTGAGCACTGTCACCTGTTCTTGGTTTGATGAATGCCTCCTTCACCTCTTCCTGCTCTCTTTTCAGGCTTGCACATGGAAGTCTTTATACTTGGTACGTGGAAGGTCCAGTAGTTGCCAGCTGACCCCTGGCTCCTTTCCATGCTGCCTGGCACCACTTCAACACCAGTGAACATTCTTTTGGCAGCTCACGCTGACACGCATATTGGTGAATCCCTCTCACTCCCAGGAAAGGAAACAGTGAGGCCAGAAATTATCCCGGCCATGGCCAAAACAATATACAAAGCAGCCAAGAGTGAATTGACCCTCGGTTGTTTCAAACACCATGCAGCGTGCACAAGTTGGTGCTTTGAATATGGATCGCATATTGGGCCATATGGTAAGGGGCATTGGAATGACTCAACCACTCATTTAGGAGGGATCAGCACCAGGGGCTGAGGGGCCGTAACAAAGATGGATGTTTAGATGGATTGAGGGTGTTCCTGTGCTCTATAATTTGTGTGGAGGGAAATAGTTACTGTTGTGAAGAATTAGGCTGGTAGGAGGGGTAGCAGTGGCCAGACATGTGCACTTCTCCTCTATGATCATTCTACACCTGCAAGGATATCTTGACTTCTCCAAATAAGTGATACTAGGCTACAAACCAATAGAGTTTCTTCACTCTGCAAGAGAACAGTGGGAAAAACAGCTGGAGAGGAGCCCATGGCACCAAAAGAATATTTCACAAGGTATTTTTAAGAAGTCTTCTAGCTGTGCGTACTGCTGCTTGGCAGAAGTACTGAACAAATCTTGCAAGCAATCTTTGTTAAAATGCCACCATCTTTAATGCAAATAGGTTTACTTAGTACACAACCTCACAAGAAGTGCAAAAGAGGATTATTGACTCAGAAAATACACCTATTAAGCCTTAAAATGCAGCAAGGACATTAAAAAGAAAAAAAGAAAAAAACACTGTAAAAATTTCGTTAGAAGCAGTACCTTCTCAAAATATAAAAATTTTTGGACAGTAAGTACTGCAAAGCTTTCATTATCAATGCCGTTCTTATTGTTTATGCCGTATAATTACGTTTAAGACTAGAAAAGTAAATGAAAACTACTCAGTGAACCCATTAAAACAGCAACATTATCTGAAAAGCAAATTCTAATAACGCATAAATTTAAATCTCATAATAATCTCATAATAGAAGAAGAACTATTATTTCAGCATATACAGTGCTGGCATGGGGTGTAATTTAGCTTGAATCCCACAGTTCTGTTAGACCAACCAATGCCCTGAGTGCCTTGATAAACTACAAGGGGAACAGATGCATAACAAGATAAGTCAGACAGCTTGCTAAAGTTTCATCTGCCAGTGGGACCCACTTGGTACAGCCAGAGCCCTTTGCCAAGTCTACTTTCTCACACTGTATAGATGGCGTTGCTCCAGCAGCAGCTATCCTCTTCTATCCAGCTGCTACTGGTACACACAATCTCAGAAAGAGAGCTTTTGTTGTGCATTAATTACAAAGGCCTACAAAGAAAAAGAGGACCTACTAACTACTCCTTAGCAGGTCTTCCAACATTTTTAAAAGCCCATTTTTAAAAGCCTAGAAGTGGCAAAATGCAACTCAGCCCACCGTAGCCACAGAAATGGTTCAGCCAGTGCAAAGTGAACCTTGAGCTCAAAAGAATGTGAGGACTCAACATCAGAAATCAGGATTAGGATCTATTAAGCTCTAAATTTTTAATAGAAAACTCTGACACTGTAGAAATACTGGTTTTCTTACGTGTAGTTCTTGAAATCACTGGACTTCTCTGGCTATGATATTGCAATTTTCTTTATACATGTTTTTCTACATGTACATTTCTATTGCAGAGGCTCAACTCCTCACTTGAATTGCCCCTCTAAATAGCCTAACCTTGAATGAGTCATGCTGTGAGGAGGCATCTGAGCTTCAAGTGAGTCAGATTGGCTGTCCTTGGTCATGTATGTCCTTATGATTTCTAGGAAGTTCATCCCACGGTTCTGTGCATTGCAGCAAGACAAGTTTTTCTATCATTTCTTCACTGAAATATAGTAGGAGAACTTTTCTGAAGTTTCTAGAAGGTATTTTTGCCTCCAGGTTTAGCCTGGAGAAAAGAAGGCTCCGGGGAGACCTTAATGTGGCCTTTCAATATTTGAAGGGGACTTAAAAGAAAAATGGAGAAAGACTTTTTACTAGGTCCTGTATTGACAGTACAAGGGGCAATGGTTTTAAACGGAAAGAAGGTAGATTTGGATTGGATATAAGGAATAAATTCTTTACGATGGGGGTCGTAAGACATAAACAAGCTGCCCAGGGAATCTGTGGATGCCCCATCCCTGGAAGTGTTGAAGGACAGGCTGGATGGGGCTTTGAATAACCTGGTCTAGGGGAAGGTGTCTCTGGCCATGGCAGGGGGGTTGGAACTAGATAATCTTTAAGGTCCCTTCCAACCCAAAGCATTCTATGATCTATTCTACAATTCTTCTGAGAAATTCCTGATTTATTACTTTAAAACTTCCAGGCAGTAACAGAAATTCTTTTGGTATTTTATATTGGTGAACTACTCTTTCTCTCTCTTACTTTGGCTATCAAATACATGTAAATAGTATAAATGTGAAATGAACTCTTTAAATGCAACACATTAACCTCTATTAACAAACAGCCTTTTGCTCAAGTAATGAAATCCTATCCAAATACTTCACATTTCTTATTGCAGCAAATCAGCATTATCCAGACACTCTAACTGGAGACCACACATGCACACGTGCTTCTGGTTAGCCATCCTAAAAAAAAAAAACAAACAACTTGAATTTCAGTTTAGGTGTGCCCTACTGCATTAAGCTAGATGATTCCATATTTTGGGTTTGGAGTTTTGTAAAGCTGAGATGTGATAAATTGGATATAAACTGTTTCCCTTTTATTGAACATGAGTAGGGAAGATTTTTTCTAATATGCTTTCAATCCTAAAGTGAAAGACAATGTTCACAAGTTCTGTCTGGTGAAATTAGCGAAAATTTTGCCTCTGTAGTGAGCCTGGAGTCTAGGTTTCTGGATTATGGTCTCGGAGGCTACTAAATTTTCCATACCTTTTTGTGGTGTTTTTCAGTGTTACAAGGCTGGATTATGGTGAAAATTAACTATTATCATACCAGACCCTTCAAAACAAATACTGTTTGTTTAGTCATGACTGAGGTAATTTTCAAACTATTAAGTTTCTCCAATCAGCTATCAACAGACTCCAGAAAAACACAATTTAGAGTCTGAATATGAATGAAGATAAAGTTCCGAAACAGTTTGGGGAAAAAAAAAGATTTAGTATGGGATTTTTTTCAGCTCAAAACCAGACTTGTGAATGATATTTTTATGCCCTTTTTATAGTCAGTTGCAGAGTGAAGCCAACCAATCTGCAAAAATTGTACATGTACCGTAAGTGAGCAAATATTCCTCCTATTGCCTGTGCTGTTTGATCTCACAGTCTAGAAGAGAAGCAGAACTTTATTTAATGACTCCCACAGCCAGAATTTCAATTTAAAAAACCATCCCTGAGCTCTATTCTTCTTTGAAATATGAAACCCCCATCTCGTTTTCCTGTTCAGAGAGCTTGAAACGGATGACGGCAGGATCCTTCCATTAAATTGCTGACAGGTAGGGGACTGCCAGGATTCCAGCCAGAAGCCAAATTCACAGGGGTCAGGGGTGGAGGTGAACGTTACACGTCCACAGACAAGTCTTATAATAGCCAAATACAGAAGAGAAAGTTTTTGAGAAGAAACCTCTACAAGAATGTGAGAAGCAGAGATTAGGGAATGGGGAAGATATGCTTCAACCCCTTGTACTTCCATGGTAGGTGATGAATTCTATAACGGAATGCAGTCTAAGGATACTGTTAGGTGACAGAAATACTGGAGACATTTTGTCAACATCTTGATTACCAGGTCCCCAGAAATAAATTATTCATGGACATATTGCTCATGTGCTATGTCACCATCACAAAACAGTTTTGTTAGTACTGGCTTTACTATTTCATTCCTTGGGCCGAATAGCAGATTCTTCACTCCCACAGAAACATTCACACTTTCTGTTTAAAAGAGAAGCTGAGGTTGATCCCTGTAATGCAAGTAGCATAAATATTACTTCTTTTTGTTTCATCTTTACCTGTGCAGAAAAAATAAGTCTTCATGTATATTCCTATGTTGTGGCAATGAGGGGTAGGGTAACACAGAAGACAATGCCCCTTCAGCTGCTCTTAGCCAGGCAAAGTCACACACAGGTTTAATGTGGGACAGATGATAATGGAAGACTCTGCAGAGCTGGTCAATGAAAAGAAGATAACTGAGTCCAGAATAAGAGCATTGCCAATAAAGAAAAGGCAAAATTAATAGAGTGTGTAGGCACTGAATAGGGTAATAGGGAATCTGGATATCTATAGAAGCAAAGCAGGAGAAAAGAGTAAAAGCTTTCACCAATATTCTGTGCACGACAGCGATATTGTGCTGAGGTGCAGCACAGCAACTCTGATAATGAGGAGTTTGCCTACATTTCCTATTTAGCATTCCTCCCTCTTTTCCCCTGCTTCATGTTTGTGTGCTTCGAAAGATAGGTGACATCAATTTATACTAGCTTGAACTTATTCCTGCTATATCCACTCTGCGAGGAGCTTATTTAACTTGAAATGCAAAACCATTTCACATTCCAGGACCTAAATGTCTATGTAGATAGTGTAAGACAGGAGCCATTTGCAGTTCAGATGATGGGTTGTGATTTCATAAGCATTTATTGATAGGAAAGAGTTTGTATATATTCCTGTCCTGGCAAGTCATCCTAACTGCATTTAAAATTTCAGTTCTTTAAGTATGTCCATCTCTGTTTTATAAAGATAAACTTTATTTCCTGAAATTCCCTGGTGAAGCATTGTGTTTTCCTAAGTGAGGTAGCTTGATTACATTTTGCAAAGAGGGATTTCTGTGTCTGTCGCATTGTAACATAAATCACATATCATGTATGAATGCATCATTTAAACTCACATAGGTTTATGGCATACTGTGACAGCCCTTTCTCTCTAGAGTCCACTGGTAGTTTGATAACGGCCTTAGACCTTGACAGCTGTGCCTTTAGGCAATTGACCTACATGGGACATGTACCAGCAAATTATGTTGACTGCAAAAAAGGGAAAAACATACATGATGAAGATAAATCTTCTTTTCTAACTAACAGAAGTGGTAAAAAGTGTCCTCAATTGCTGATATACAGAGAACTTGAAGAACTAAAATGCTGTTTACAGGGAAGTGGCAAAGTGCTGATGGAAAATCACTTTGGCAGCATGTGAGGAAATGGGGAAATGAACAAAAGACAAAAGAAACAGTCCATGTAAAATGTAAAACTTCCTGCCTGCATAAAAATCCTACATCAACCTTCCTATCTCTATGGAAATTGCGTGTTAAATGTTTTGTCCCTCAGATTTATCATTTTTAAGTGACTAAAATTAATAAAATGTTTCCAGAATTGAGTGGCCATTTATGCTAAAAGACCCACTGCATGACACCAATATGAGATGGGGGATTGCAGAAGTGCCATTGCAACAAGGCATTGGTAAGGCCTCATTTGGAATATCATGTATTGGGCTGCTCAAGAAAGATAAATCTGAACTGGAAGAGGAGCAGAAACAATCTATAGGATTAAGTAAAGAGAAAGCCTTACAATGGGACCATGCAGAGCTTGGGTTGTTTAGCCAAGTAAAATAAGAGATGGAAGAGGATATGAGGACTATAGAAATATGTCTTTGGATTAATATCAAGGAAAGAAAGAATGGCTCAAGCTAAATAGAAGCACTAACATAAAAACAAATTACTCTAAATTGGTTATTAATAGATCTATTCTGGAAATTCCTAATATCTGAGGAGTAGAATTTTAAGAGTATCCATATAGGCTATGGGAGAAAGTGAATCATAGAATCATAGAATCATAGAATGTGTTGGGTTGGAAGGGACCTTTAAGGGTCATCTAGTCCAACCCCCCTGCAGTAAGCAGGGACATCTTCAACTAGATCAGGTTGCTCAGAACCTCATCAAGCCTGGCCTTGAATGTCTCCAGGGATGGGGCCTCCACCACCTCTCTGGGCAACCTGTTCCAGTGTCTCACCACCCTCATTGTAAAGAACTTCATCCTAATGTCTAATCTAAACCTGCCCTGCTCTAGTTTAAAACCATTGCCCCTCGTCCTATCGCTAAGTGAAACTAAATTTGTTTTAAGATGAACTTCAGTAGATGTATAGGAAGAGCTGTATAACAAAGTAAGAAAATGTCTGGGGCTAGGAAGTTGGTGGCTCACTTCAGTCCCCTAAACAGAGGCAACTAGTGTCATTTCCTGGGACACTTCTCCTGGACTCCAGCTACCAGTGAAGTTCTTCTACAAGATTTGGGTAATATTTGCCTGACCTGTGCACATTTTTCAGCCAAGTTACAGCATCTCAAATGGCATTAGGTGACCATTTTAAGCTTCTGAATCAGGCTGTAAGCACAGGCAATCAAATTTCAGATATGTCATGTGTTATGCAGGCAGAGATATATCATAAATGCCTGGATCTTTATGAGCTTGTATTGCATTTATAATGTGTTCTCAAGGCTTTTTACTTGTCACATTTGGAGGCCAAGGAGGTTTTCCCTAGGTGAATGCTCTAGTTTCTAGGGAAGGCAGGTTTTGCTTTCAGCTTTGAAGCTGAAAAGTTTTGCCATAGCTGCAGGGAGGAGGTTTACAGGATACATTTGAAGGTCATAGTGCATTATATTGCTTCAGGCTGGTCCTAAGGGTTAAAGAAGATATTGATCAGGAGACGGTTTTTCTCCCAAGTTTGCCTTAAAAGGTCATTTTTCTCTTGCCTTTCTGTATAAAGAGGAAAGCAGTCAGTCTTTGAGAGAATTTCGTTTAACATATACTATGCTAGCACAGAACCTGGAGATGTTCTCTGATCTCGCTCATGCTTCCTATGGCACACCTGTGACACTTGGCCTGTATGTCGTGGTTTATATATCAAACCATAAATTCAGTACAGGGTGATGGAGATGCTCTGCAGTCGAAGGCATTAGGGATACGTGGACTTTCTGTAGCCTTTTGAACTAGAGATTTTTCCTCAGTTGCCCACAGTTCTGGGTGTTCTGACCTAGATGAACCAGACTGTCTACAGATCATGACCTAGACTGTCTCTCCCAGCCATGTTCCTGTTTTTATGTCCATACCAGCATAATAATCAATACTGAATGCTGGGAGAATTTGCATCATGCTGCCCTGAATTTTCTGTAAATTGTAGCAGTATGTATTTTTGCTTTGATTAGCTAGCTTCTAGACATCTTTTTCCATGTTTAGAATAAATAATTGTTACCTGATTTTAGATGTCTTTGCTGTGGACTGTCCCTTTTCAGGAAACATCTCAATGTGAATGATTTTTTAATTTTTTATTTTCTTTTTTTTTAATAAAAGTCACATACATACTGGATATAACTGAAAAATTCTCAGGAACGTGTGTTGACACAGTTGCATATTTGAAAGAATCCACACAACTGTAAGTATAAAATAGCAGTGTGCACAGAGAATGTAATCTATACTACATTAAGTTGTGAGTGTTTTATGTGCCATCTGAGTATTCAGTTGTTCTACCAGAGGCTCCTATGTGATTATGAGGAGATAAGCGTAAATGGCCAGGTAGAAATAAAAAGCAAGAAATAAAAGAGTTAGAGATACAATGTTTCTGTAAAACAAACAAACAAACAAACAAACAACAACAAAAAAAAAACCCTTCAACACAATATCTGGGAGATTAATGGGAAAATGTATACCTGACTACCTTTTCCCAGGAAAACTAATCATAGAATGTGTTGGGTTGGAAGGGACCTCTAAAGGTCATCTAGTCCAACCCCCCTGCATTAAGCAGGGACATCTTTAACTAGATCGGATTGCTCAGAGCCTCCTCAAGCCTGCCCCCAGTCTCAAGATCTTGGTCCTCAGGTTCAAATGTTCCCTCGGGAGAGGAGATTTTGGGGGAAGAAAGACAAAGCTACTTCCTGAGACAGCAGCTGCTTCAGGAGGAGACCGAATGCGAATCCAATTTGTCACAGGAATGAGATGCTGAGTCAGAGCATCCTTATGGGAAATGCCCCAGTTTAGGATGGGCGTGGGTTTACCAGGGAAAACGAGCCAGCATGTAAGCCATGACGCTGATCCACCACCCTTCTCACCTCATCAGGATCCCGGTGCAGAGAGCTGTAGCTATTCTTTCCTGTATCTCAGTCATTAGTCACAGCTCCCACCTGAGACCTGGTAGCTGACTCCATGTGAACCAAGCCAAAATCAACAGGCTAGATACAGTCACAGAATGTAGGAACATTAATTAAAGGAAGCAGGAATTACACTAGCTACCTCTTCTCATATTTTAGTTTATTGCCCTGTCACTGGGAATGGAGACTGATGGAGCTGAAACAAGTCTTCACAGGTACAAAAGTTTCTCTGCTCTCCTGTGGTTTAAGCCACCTCCAGGGGTATTCAAAAGCTCCTTTGACCTTGCCCCAAAATGCTCTAGAAGTGCTCACTGAGGTCCAACAGACCTCAGTTGCTTACTTTCTGGTGCCAAGCTGAGGAGGACACCCTGACTGAATCCATATGTCTGAGCTTTGTGTCGTTGACATGCCAAATCTGGATACAAATTCAGCATGTCAGCAGGTATGTTGACGACTGAGCTCAGGACTGCAGTTCAGTCATAAAACTATTGCAACTTCCCCTGATGCAGAGAGGAAGGGCAGAGGAAGTCTGAAGACAGCTGTGTTTGGCTAACAACTGGAGAGTGCTGAATTGTGTGTAGGAAGATTATGGTGTATGGAGTATGGAGTATTTCATTGCTGTTTTCTTATGTCATGCGGTGTTACTGTGAACAGTATCTCGAAATGGCTGTTGAGTCACCGTCTGTTCCTGCTCGCAGCTCCCAAGAGCAGAACAGCAGGTACAAAACGTAACTCAGGCTTGCTGAAGCAATCCCAGCTTAGAACACAGGCATCTGATATCCAAACACTCTTTTAAAAAAGTATGAGAGCCACTGGACTCAATCTCAGGCAAGTGACCTCCTATAAAGTCACATTCAGATCGGACAGTGGTATGGGTGGAAGGACGATATTCTTTCTTTTATTTCAGAAGTTCTTTTTTCTTTTAGCTTTGTCTTAGCAAAAGGCTAGTAACATTTCTGTTAACAAAGCTAACATCTCATTTTTTATGGATTCATTGCATATTTATAAGCTTTGGTGCCTCGTCAGGGAAACTGGTAACACCTCCTTCTGCTATTTTCTTCATGATAGTTACATCAGTTTTAAAAGACCTGATTAAAGAGCTTGTCTTTAACATTGTTTCCAACTCTAACTCCAGCTTCCTTATTACATATCCTCTCCAGAAAAGACAACTTTGTATCTCCTGAGAATGTAAAAGGTCCAGAAAACCATGTCTAATTCCAGAATCAATGTAATTGGCCTTTTTGTGCATTCAGTCCACCAAAGCACTGCTTTCAGGTGCCTGCTATCAGGTGCTGCTTTGCACTGTATTCTGGTGAAAAGAGGTCCAATAGAAGAGTTCCCATCCCTTCAGGAATATAGAAACAAACAAGTTCATTAAACACAGGCTGGAGGCGGAAATAAACTTATATTTCTGGAGCTATTCCTCCTTTCTCACATCTGCGAAAGCAGGACTCGGAGCATAGGTAGGACTTTGTTCCTGACCTGATATATCAGTTCATAGGATCATAGAATCATAGAATACCAGGTTGGAAGGGACCTCAAGGATCACCTGCTCCAACCTTTCTTGGCAAAAGCACAGTCTAGACAAGATGGCCCAGCACCCTGTCCAGCTGAATCTTAAAAGTGTCCCATGTTGGGGAATCCACCACTTCTCCAGAGAGATTATTCCAACAGCTGATTGTTCTCATTGTGAAAAATTCTCCTCTTGTGTCCAATCGAAATCTCCCCAGGAACAACTGGTACCCATCACCCCTTGCCTTTTCCATGTAACTCCTCATGTCACATGGAAAAGTCCTCAGTGACTGGAAAAAGGGTAACACTGTACCCATTTTTTAAAAGGGTAGAAAGGAGCACCCTGGGAACTACTGACCTGTCAGCCTCACCTCTGTGCCTGGGAAAATCATGGAACAGATCCTCTTAGAAGCTATGCTAAGGCACATGGAGGACAGGGAGGTGATTTGAGACAGCCAGCACAGCTTCACCAAGGGCAAGTCCCACCTGACCAACCTAGTGACTTTCTATGATGGAGAGACTGCATCTGCAGACAAGGGAAGAGCTACAGATATCATCTATCTGGACTTCTGTAAGGCCTTTGACACGGTCCCCAACAGCATCCTTCTCTCTAAATTGGAGAGATATGGAGTTGATGGGTGGACTGTTCAGTGGATGAGGAATTGGTTGGATGGTCGCATCCAGAGGTTAGTGTTCAACTGCTCAATGTCCAGATGGAGATAGGTGACCCTGAGTGGTGACCCTCAGGGGTCTGTACCAGGACTAGAATTGTTCAATATCTTCATCAATGACATAGACAGTGGGATCAAGCAGACCCTCAGCAAGTTTGCTGACAACAGCAAGCTGAGTGGTGGAGTTGACCTGCACTAAACTAAAAGACGGTAGATTAGACTAGATAGAAGGAAGAATTATTTTATGATGAGGATCATGAAACACTAGAACATGTTCCCCAGAGAGGTGGTAGATGCACCATACCTGGAAATATTCAAGGTCAGGTGGGACAGGGCTCTGAGGAACCTGATTGAGTTGAAGATGTCCAAGCTTATTGCAGGGGAGGTTGGACTAGATGACCTTTAAAGTTCGCTTCCAACCCAAACTATTCTACGATTCTATGAAACATCTTTATAGCCATATTAGCCATCATGTGGCAAATTGCTTTTGTGCATTAATAAAAAAATCAAAATAAATTGTGAATTTTTAGATAAAAAGAATGGGAATTTCTTATTCCATTTGGCAGAGCACTGAGCAGCAGGCTACTTAAACAGGTACCATCATCTCACAAATCTTATTTTCTCAAGTGCCACAGTTGTCCTCTACTTTAATTTTTAGTTTCAGGGTACCACTCTCCTCAGATCTATGTCCCTGGCCTTACTGCTTTGCCAGCTCATGGTTGTATGAATCAGTTTAGGGAATAAAAGGCTGCTTTCTGGAAGGCAGACTTATGGAAGACAAGTGGTGATGATGAATCACTGAAGTTAGTAGGTGTTAGTCATTAAAATTGTTCTTAATGAATGAATCTCACAACGGCAAAAGCAGTACTAACCAGACAATGAGGGAAGTGGCAGGATGTACTCACGCAATGCATGGAAATGACATGACAGAAAACATCATCTAGTTTGCAGCAGCATCTGCCTCTGCTCATTCTACAGAATTACAAAGGATCTACATTTATCACAACATAAATAAGCACAGAGAAAACTAAGAGGTAATAAGGAATGTTTGCTTCCACATGCCACAAATAAAGACCAGATACACAAATACAAAAAAGAAAAGTAGAGTGTAACGGAGGTTGACTTCTCACAGACCTTGATGCATGCATAGGTAGTCATGTCTGTTTTGCAAACATTTCTTGGATAGGAGACAAATTACTGAATTTAAGTTATTTAAGTTATGTATACCTCAGCAGGTAGTGTGTTTCAAATGGAGAGAATCTGGGAGGTAGAAGAGTTGGTGATGAGGATGTGATATCCACATCCAGTGTAAAAGTTTTGCTGAAAATGAGACCTAGTCTAATCCTGCTCGTTCAACACCCATTAGCAGTTGTAGTGCAGGCATCTTCCTGAAGCATTTCTATCAGTTTAGTTTCACAAAGAAAGAAATCCAGTCTGCGTGCTCAAAGGCTACTCCACGGTGTGAACTCTGAGGACAGCAGGGGAATTCACAAACTTGCTCCTGGTCCAAACTAGAACACTAAGATCCATAGATGTGTCTACCTTATGCCTATAGTGTCTACCCAGCTGTATCCTTAGGGCATTCACATCTGTGAGACAACATTTCCAGCCTCTTTCAGTTGCAAAGTAAAATACCATTATTAAGGCATTATAACCCAATAGGTCTTACATTTCTTTGGCTGTGGTTTTTTTGAAGCCCATAAAACAGAGTCATATCTTCCTTTCTGCTAAGGGCCTGATTCAGCACCTGCTGAACTCTGTGAAATTCTTTCTGGTGATTTCAAGCAATTATAAAACAGCCTTCAGGTAAACTGCTCACTCATTTGCTTTGAGTGGGATTTTTAACTGAATTTAATTGTCATTCAGAGTGCTGTTTTGATTCAGAACCAATGCAGGACCTATTTTGTATTGGCAGGAGCAAAGGTTCCCTCGGCTGAGAAGACAGGAGATGGTACAGAGACAGCTATGGTTTCTGTAGTTCCAGAGCTTTTCAAACACCTTCCAATTCCAACACCAACACCTTGGCAGCTGCTGCAGCAAAGTCTGACCTTAAGCACAATATCAGGTATTACATCTGCTGCTCCCTACAGTAGCATCTTTTTTCACTTTTGCCATGAGTAAGTGTATTTCGTATCACTCTTTTCCCTCCATTAACCCAAGTCTGGCAACAGTCTCATTTCATAGCCAGTACAAATACTACTTACGTTTAACAAAGAGTCAAATATTCACCTGTGTGAAACCCACAGCTACTCCATGCTTCATGTTGGTCTGTCTAATGCTTCTCTTCCCTCTGTGCCCATATTTTTACACCATTACATCGTGAGGCACGTGACACAATAAAGTACTGCCAGCAAAAGCCACGTCTCTGTCCATGGAACATACCCCTTTTCACTCAGCAATTTCTCTGCTGCAATGGGTATGGTTCATATCCTCTAACTGAAAAGCAGGTCCCCAGAGGAAAGGGGTTGCTGCTCATGAAAATACACTGTCAGACAAAAAAGATGCATTCATCGGTTTTAATGTTTAACATGATTCCATGATGACCCTCCCATCCACATATCAGGAACTTCTAACCTTGATGATGTTGGGCAACAGAGAGAATGAGTTAAACAAATGTTCTTTTTGTTCAGCAAGGCACTCCCTATATGTTCCACCATTGAGTTTTTTCATTGCAGAGTAGGTTTGTTTGAAGTAAAACTGGCAGACAATTTTGTGATGAAATAATTGTTTGTCAGAAACTGTTGATGTGTCAAAATTGAAAAGTATTACTGAGAAGCACTCATACTACTTTCAAAGGACATGGCTCATCTGGTCAGACTCAGACGGAAGACAGATGTTCACTGACCTTAAAAGAGTTTCAGGCAGGCACGTGGGAGTAAGAATCCAACCATGACATACTTGCTTTGCTCATTTCAGCCCATGGATCTGAACCTCACACTCCCACATACCCAGCAGGTTTTCTGCTCTCTGGACTATTAAGTCATCTTCCCTTATGCTCTCTCCAAACAGATAATGCAGTTATCCGTGTGAAGTGGAGTATCTCCGACAGGAATGACTGAGAGAAACACAGAGATTTACTCAATAACATGCCTCAGGAATTTGATTAAAATCTACCATTCTAGGGTTCAAATATCTGTTTCAGTAATCGCCTACAGAAAGGCAAACACATCAAGTGAAATGTAGACAGAAAAAAAGACGGAAGTTTAAATCCTTTGGCATGTTTGGACTGAACAGAGCCTTTAACAGAGATCTAGATTTCTACTGTGACAGCTCTTGAGATATTACATATTATAGGATAGATAGATATTACTTTTTTTACTAACAACTTTGAAATGCCCTAATGTCATTTCAAAGTATAATAGCCACACACACACTCCAAAACATCAAATCTGCACAAAAATTCACAAGGGAAAATGGAAGAGATTTTTTCACTGAGTTCTTGCTTAACGCAACTTTCTGTAACAGGGGAGTGGGAGAATCAGTAATGTTTTGCACTTGTGATCCTTTGAGATCTCACATTCCTTTAAAAAAAGTTAATAAATTCATCTTCATGGATTCCTTGAGGTAGGTATTATCCTCATTTTAAAGAGGAGAAAAATGTAGTATGGAGGTAATAAGTTCTACAAATCAAATAAAAAGTCATTGGCAGAACTGCAAAGAGAACCTAAATATATAGCCCTCAGCCTTAACTATGACATTATCCTTTTCCAAAAAGTGTTCTTCCTTCCAAAGGTATCACAGTCAGAGTTGAAGGGAAAGATGCTCTCTCACCTCACTTATACTACTGAGTTTTCTCCTTTTCTTCTGTTCCACGAGATGGGTTCAAGTATGTACAGTCTATAAAGCAAGGGAGAACTACCTAGATCATCCAGTCCTCTGCATTTAAAGTGTATCCCCTAATCGAAGGAGTCTGGAGTATTTTGGCCTCGTATCTCCCTTCCTAATGTTGAACAGACTCTACTGTACATTGGAGAAATTGGGGTGGGTTTTTTTTTTGTAACAACTTTTTCATTAGACAATCATACTTCAACAAACTATTTCAATGAATCATTTTCTTTTTTCCAATGAAAACACATTTTGCTGAGAAATTTCTACCTACTTGACTTTCAGAATAAGTTAATAACCCAGACCTAAATCCTGAATTTTTTCCTGAGGGATATTTCATCCTCTCAAAGATTTGATCTGACAAATAATAAAAATTTGGGAGTAGTACTAGAAATAACAATGGCTTATCTTTCGTATTTTGTTAGGAAAGCAATTTTATTCATAGTGAAAACCCCCTAGGAACTTTCTTTTGATTGCAGTGACATCTACTGGTACTCAGAAAATTTTCTGCATATGAAGGCGGAATAAACATGTCAAAATGACACTAGGTATGGGGCCTAGCAGCTTGACGTTTTACTTCTAAGTAGGAGAGCAGAAAAAAAGCAGTCATTCCAGAGTTCAGTCATGTATCCTCCCAAGGACTGCAGGCTTGCTCATGTTTCTTAATGTAAGAATAAATGATTCAAGTGGAGAGAGCACAAGTTCAACAGTGTTTTAAAAGGCAAAGAAACCAGATCACCTCATATATGGGGAGAAGATTGTTGCTCGATTTTATTCTGGAGTGGATGAAAAGAAAGGAAAAGACAGCACTGGAGAGAATCCAAGAATACAGAGGGGTCTTCAGAAGCAGCGTTGCTGGAAGAGTTAGCAGCAGGCTATTGCCGAGAGCTGTCAGGCATCTCCATTTCTGAGGCATTGAAATGAAACACAAATACAGTGGAACTAGCATAGCGGTAAGCTAAGAAACTGAACTTCTGCACAGATCACCCTTGGGCATCCAAACCCCATCTCCTGTTTTCTTTGCATGGTGCACAGCTAATTACTGCCCCTTCCCTCCAGAAGACTGGATCCTCGACAGCATTGAGGATGTCTACATCTTCCTGCTCTTCGCTAACATAGTCCTTATTCTGCCTCTACCTTTCGAATAGATTGTGGATGCTTAAGAAAATACAATGTAGGAGCTAAGGATATTTATAAGATACTCAGAAAGGTATTTTTCATTGTAAATTCTCTTCTTCCATGTTTTGTTCGTGTTGAATTTAGCTATAAATTCATAAGAAGAAACATATAAGATATATGACACTTATGAATCATCACAAAACGTGCCTTTAAAGTAACACAGTGTATAGTAATACACTCGAAAGTTATTTATACGTAAGGATCCCCCTTATTTTCTTTCTCAAGCAAACTGAAAATCTTGTATACTTTAATTGTGCACTATTTGGCAATACGCACTGTGGAGAAAGTTTTTAAAATGTGTCCTTTTCTTACAAGGTAGAATAATGGCATATGAGTATTTTGAAAATCGGTACCGAATATATTCAGATATCAAATACTTACTAAGTCTTTCTGAAATGACTGAGAAATGTATCAAGACATACTGTCCAATGACAATAATTTAATGCTAGTCAAAGTCAGAAAGCTGCATTGTCTAATACATTAAATTATTCCGTTCCCCTCTGCCTTTCAGTTAAAATCAAGAAGATGTATGCTAATAAGAACAGTGGGCCATCTCTCTGGACTTTGCAACCTTCCACATTACCCATGAGTCTATCCTGTAGCCATTTGGAGAAGCACTGGGAGAAAATGAGTTATGAGTCATGGGAAGAAGAAAAGGCATGTCACAAAAATTGAAATTAAATGCAAAGGGAAATGACAAGTACTGGAAATACGAGCTGCCTAACAAGCGACAGATAGCAAAACGAGGCAAATGCTGGAAATGGCAAATAATACAAGAAGACAAATACTGGGAAGAAAACACAATAAAATAAGAGAATGAAAACAAATACAGAACTAATGGTATCATTGACCCTAAGGAATTTTGAAAGGGTAAGACAAAAATACTGAAACAAGCAAAGCTCTAGGGAAGATGTTAAATTAAGGCGCAGTACAAAATAAAAGATCAAAAGATTCACTTAGAGGCTTGACCAGAAGCATCAGAATTTTCATTGATGGACTCTGACTCTCTCTATTGTTTTTTACGTAACTTCGGTATACTCTATTCGATTTTAATCTATTTATTTCCTAGCATAAAAGTACATGCAGATACCATTTTCAGGAGTGTGGAAGGTTTTTAAGATCTTTGGCCATTATTTTAAATGTGTTCATTTAGACTTTGATTTACACCTCGTGTAGTCTTAATGACTTACAGAAACTACACTTGCTAAGCAAGGCAGAAATTTCTCCAAGCTCGTTTATAGATTCTAACGGAAAAAGAAAGAAGAGAGCATGGAAATAAAGATGAAAGGCTCAGTCTCAGCTGAGATATGTATGTGTAGTTAGATGGGCTTCTGATTTATATTACTTAGAAAACTCACTTAACTGAATAAAATTATTTCCAAGGCTAAAGATTTACAAGTTTGCATGGGGGATGAGTCATATAAAATTAATGCTCAGCTTCTTGATTCTTGAACACACCAAACCAATTTTTATGTCCTGAGTTTGCGTGCTTGCTGACTACCTGCTTACACTCTGCCTCGTATGATTTGTTTATAAAAACATAAACAAACGTGGCTTCAGTCACAGTCGTGTGTAGTTCTTGCAACTTCCCTGTTGCACAAGCCTTTCAAAATACATCCAGGGAAAAAAAAGAAAAAAGAGAATATTTAAAAAGAGCTGAAAAATGACATCTGAGAACTTGCTGCAGCCTAATATAAACTTTTGCTGAATAATGATGCTGATTATTTAATGACACGCTTTGAAGGGGATAAGAAAACAGAATATGAAATAAATTATGGAGTAAATACATATTTTAAACTCAAAGAGAAGGTTACCGTGGCATTTCAGACCAACAATACCTTCCATATCACTACAAATATTCTCTCTCACATAAATGGTAATAAAATGAACACATCACAGGCCCCTTTGTATTTCCTTGTGGATCCACACACAGAATTAATGCTAATCAAAACAAGGATAGCATGTCAAGAAAAAAGCATTTGTAGTTTAGTCTTCCACTTTTTAGTGCTGGAAATCACAAATTTCCAAGTTCATAGTACTATGGCTTTTATGCAAAGATCTTGATGTGCTTCATAAACTTTAATTAAGCTTCACAGCATGCCTACCAGTCAGGCAGAAATTATATTATTTTCAGAGAAAGCGTGGCATGGCCTTCATTCCTTACACCTCTGCTCTGATTACATACTGCATTCTCTCCACTGTGATGTATTGTGGAAAAATATGTAATAGCCAAGGAAAAGGCCCCAGTGAGCCCAACCTCTATTAGTTTAACTTTCTTTGCTTTTATTTCTTACTTTTTTGATAATACCTTACATTAATCCCTTGCATTTTTTAGCTTTATTACTGAATTCATATATGTATACCTAAACTGAAGTTATGGCTAAGACACATTTCTTTTTTTTCTTTTTTTTTTTTTTTTTAATTAGAACGATTTATAGTTTATGTTGCATTTTCCACTAGAATCAACTATGGAAAATATACGTGGGAAAAGCACACAGAGACTATATGGATTTGTAAATTAATTACTACAGGAGTTGTGCTTTTCAGAGCACAAATCTTCTTTTCCTATATTTGTATGCACATAGAACAATATGATCACATTTTATTTTGGGACATCTGAACAACTCGATAAGAAAAAGAGTACCATATTAATAAGTGATCCTTTCCCTCCTTCAGAGTGTGCCTTAGGGTTTATGCTTTGTTTAAATACAGTACTATAAAGAAAGCTACATTTTCTCTGGGACAGATTGAGAAAGTGAGAGTTCATTATATTTTTGAAATTTTAGTGATCTTGTCATATATCTGACTAAAAAGCACCTTCAGCTGGAAAAAGGGGTTCGGATACAAGCCATTTGAACTGAAGCTAGATACTACAGCTATAAATGAGAAAAACAAGTTTACTAAATAATTAAGAACAAACTGCTGGACTTAAACCAAAGTACAAATACAAATTATGAAAGCATATGTTAGGGAGTCTCCTAGGTACCTATGGTTCAGAGCAACTATCAAAAAATATGGCTGAAATGTAGCATACACAGCTCAGTCGACCAAACATAAATCAGAAGAATTTACTCCACAGTGCTAAAACTTTGTAATAAATTTTAATACTTAAAGAGTTAAGGAGAAGATCCACAGGACTGTTAAAACATGGGGATGGGAGTTATTGTGCAAAACAAACAATAAAGCCCAAAAAAAAGATGTTTGTGATAAAGAGGTCAAAGTATTTCACAAAAACATTGAGAGACTATGTATTGCCGCAACTTATTTTAGGCACAGAAGTTTTTAGTATTTAAAACTGACCTGGAAGGCAATGTTTTCTGAGAAGCAACAAAAGCCAAAATCAGAACTGGTAGCATGAAGTAGTTTCCATTTCAATAGCCCAGGTTTTCTCAAAAGAATAGTATAAATAGTATTATAATCACAGTTAGCACAGGATCCTGCCACGGGCCCTTCTGGTGGGGCACGGTCAGTATTATCAGGTTCTCTTGCAGGCTAGGAGATGCCTGTATCTGTGGCCCTCCTTAGCGTTGTTCAGTGATGAGGAGAACCCAGAAAAAGCTCTCCTTGAAATCTTTTATGGAAGCGTATATTCTTGATTAAAAAGTTATCCGTGAGAATTTTTAGCCTGCATGTAGACATTGTGTTACCTTGTGAGAAAGCATACATATGTAGGTGTGTGTCTGTATGTTTGTCTGCCTGAATTATTTTTTCCTTCATGAAAACTTTATGACCATGACAGACTAATAACTTCAAGCTACAATTACTAAGTTTTACTTTAATAACAGAGGTTACATGTAAGGTAGATATACCTATCAATCAGACATAATTTTTCCAGCAGGATATACTTAGCCTCAGTGTCAATAAAATGCAGCAACATCTGTGCAGTGTAAATTGCTCGCAAAGGAGTGAATCTACCTATGAATCTGTATTTGTAAATCCCATTACCTACAAAGTTTAAATCATGACGCTTTATAATGGAGCTCACGGCTGTCACAAAACCTCCTTGCCACCCTCCTCCCTTCCGGGGGATGGATGGCACTCCGTCAAAAGTGTCACTTTAGGTTATGCAGCTTTGCTGACTGGCAGAAACTCACTCTGGCGTGAGACCCCCGCAGTGAAATGCCGCCGAATTGGCAGCGTCCCTGCAGTGGGGACAGCTGATGGGCTGACTCTTGCCCGGTGCAAGGTAAGCAGCTCCCAGCCCTGCCACTTGCCGCAGCAGCTGGATCCTGCCAGGCTACAAACGTGCCCTGATCTTCCTCTTCTTCTGACAGGTTCGTCACAGGGATATCGACTGCTTGCTCAGCTGCTTTGCTAATGCACACGCAGGATGAGTGTGTTCCCAGGTCTGCAGCCTGGCTGTGCCAGAAAGGGGAGCGTGGTGTACCGGACTCCCGGCTGCACTGAAGGCATCCCAGCCCCGTAACTGCATCCGGGCAGGGCTGTACCAACACGTCAGCCTTTTCCTCCACTGCTGCAGGCAGCACTGAAACTGGAAATAAGAGAAGTGCCATTATCTCCCTTTCACTAATACCTTCCTTCATATCACTGCAAAGAATAGGAAAAAGTCTTTCCCAGTCTTTCGGTTCTTTAATTTTATGATATGACGGTTTTCTGCCTACAGGTATTTTGTGTTACGTGATACGGTTTGACAAAATATTATTTTCTATATGCATATCCATCTTATTTTAAAGTCTTTTTGCATGCAAACAGAAAAATTAAGCTGATTGATTGCTTGCAGGTCACAGAATCTGAACTGAGAAATTTATGTCTCCGAATTCTAGGTATGTGTTATTTACCAGCTTAGCCTCTGTACAGCTTTGATTGACCTTCCTGAGACAGTTTGGGTGCTGAAGAGATAATAAGAAATCATTAATATTTTTATAATCTGCAAAATTTTAAAATATTTGAGAACATGCTGTCATGGCAATAACTGCTCACGTGATAGCAGTTCCTAAAAATACTCCTCAAATCATTATGTGATTAGCATATATGTGATTCCCATAAGAACCATTTCAGAAAGTAGCACTTTTGAAGGCCTACTGTCAGTGCATTAACAGTTTTGATGCTATAAAATCACTGAAAGAAAGTCTCTGTTATGAATAGAGACATTTCCTTTGCAGTGAAGGGGAATCTAACTGATTTACATGACCTTTCTGTCCCCTTGGAAAATCTGATGTCACATAAAATGTGGTAGTATGGGCAGTGCCCCCACATTGTAGTTTTTTTATCAACAACAGTAAACTTTCATCTATTCCTATTAACAATGTCTTTAAAATCAGGCCAGACTTATGGTTTCCAAAATGGTAGATTCAGCATTTAACTCACAACAGCGCTTACTCGTAATATTCAGGGAATTCTGCTGCTTTATTGACGTGCAGGATAAAGAAAAAAATTGAGATCTCATGTAAAAATTGGCCTCCAAAGGAGTATTCTGATGTTCACCCACAGCAGCATGGCATAATTTAAATGTGATTTTTATATGCAAAGATAGAGTTTCAAAAGCAGGCATATAGCTCCATAATAAATCATCCTGAGTGCTTCACTTGTAAAAAGTTGCTTGCCTGAGCATTGTGTCAGTAGCTTAGTTATGTTCTTCTGCCTGGCAGATGTGGAATAGTGTGTAACACCATGACACTGTTGCAGCATAAGCTTACTCAGCACTTTTCTGGTGGCAAAGCGCATTAACAGCAGAGTTGTTGCAAAGTATCCTGAGACAAATGCATATTAATACGAATTACCAGGTCTTGGTGGTTCATGGTGACTTTCATTTCACAGAAGAGCGGTGATTAATGAAACCTCTGTATAAGGGATACGATTAGGGAAGAGAAGCCCAGCTTTCCAAATACAAGCAAGATCTTTCCGTACGAGACATCAGGGCTGAGCTGTGACTCACCAGCCAGAGAGCAGGGAGCGAGGGATGAAAAAGGAGTGGCTCATCTGTTGGAAACAAATTGCAGGAAATCGCTGCTCCAGGACTGAATCTGTCACCTACATGATGTATGATGAGCCCTCAAAGGCAGAGGCAGATGTCTCCTGAAGATATCTGCAAACCCTATTCTAAATTAGTTTTATACTAGAAAAGCCACAATAATTCAGCTTTTCAGTACTGCCTGATCACAGTCCACCCATGTGATATCCCTTGGACAAGACCTTCAGCCTGCTTTGTTCATCCTGGGTGAATGGGTTGGAGCAGAAAAGGTCCCACTAGCTGTCTACCTGCTTATGTGAAGATTACTGTAAGACAACTACGGTGGCTGTGCAAGGTCTATTGGAGGAGGAGGTACAAGAATAATGGAGGCAGAGATGCAGAACACAGCCACTAACGCTTGTATTCTGCTGCAAGGCTCGGCTCTGCCTGAATTTCAAAGGGTCCTCATTTGACTTCTGAACTTAAAACATTCGTCTTTTCCAGGCATCTAGAGAGGCAGAGCACAGATTTTTACCATGTGCCTCATCAGGAAGACTTGTTCTTCAAGAGATGTGTTTCATCAAACCACCACAGCACTTAGCACCTTTCTCTCAGTGGCTGTTCTTGTTTTGCAAGCTTCTGTGGCTTCCAAGCTGTTCTGCCAGCGTTCAAGTAAGACGGAAAATGCAGGGGAAAAAATTGCACTCTTCAGGGTATGTCGTCTTTGGCAGAGGCCTCACAAGCTTTGTCATACAAGCTTTGGCACTAAGGGGAAGAGAAGGATAGAGCCATTTTTTCCACTGCTAAAAAAGGTTCCCAGGAGCTCAAGCTATGCTGAGAGAGAACAAACTGCACTGACAAGCAACTAGTGTTCAAGGCTTCATGCATTTTCTGAAGAGGCCATAAAAGAAATACCTGACTCAGAGGAATGTGTATACGTCTGAAATTTCTTCACCTTTTGTAGCCCATGCTTCTTTGGGGCTTTACACAATCATACCTAGATGGCACTGTCTTTCAGGAACTTGCTCCCTAGTTTTGCAGGGTTTCACCTACATGAGTACACTGAAGGAGACTTCTCTTTAATCTCTTTCTTGCCCCCTTAAGCTCTCTGTGCTGGCCTGAAGTTAATTAGTATAGAATATGACCCAAATAATGCAAATGCTGCATCCATCAACATTTACTTTGATTTTTCATTTCATATACCAATATAAATCAGATAACACACCGGAAAAGAAATAATATCTGAGCAATTATTTTAAAATACTTTTCATATCATTGAAGCACAAATACAATTATTAATTGCAATTTTTGGCGAATAATTACCTAAGCTAATAATAAATTTCTCCAGCTGCTCTACCAAACAGTCATGTGTCATCCTCTCTTGTTGTAAGATGTACAAAAAACCTTACAACTGCATCAAATAAACAGGTCTATGAAAAGTAAAATACTGAAAGATCTCTTGAAATGTACTCGGGTATGAGGGATAATCACTAAAAATACACTGATATGTAAAAACATCTACTCATAGATTTGTAATACAGATGGCACCTTAAATCAGCTAGTCTATATTTTAAAGGGATTCTATGAAAAATAAGAAATGCAGATCACAACATTTGGTGATATTTATATTCTGCAAGTTCTTGAGGAACACGCAGAAGAAAGATCTATCCCCGAGAGTGTTTTAATAAAGCTGATTATTTATACAGCTGTTTGAAAAGATGTGTCATGTTGCTCATCTGAAATGTCACATACTCATTCTCACTAATATCAAAACACAGCTAGCAAGGCTTTTTCAAGTATGAATTTGAATGACAATAGTGACATCGAGTGGTCATCGTTGTTAATTGCTGCTGTGTATTGCCCTAAAACCCCTGCCATAATGGTAATACAAATGTGTAGACTTCAAAAAGTATACAGCGCTAAGTCAATTTGCACTGCTTGAACAGCAATTATGAAGGTGAATTCATTACCAATTGTCAACGTGCAGTTTAAATTCAAAGTCAAGCATTTTAAACACAATCTTGCATACAACGTAGCAGAGCCCGTAATGTACTGACAAAAGCACAGGCAGAATACGAAGGCAGAGCATCTGTCACGGGATAGGCTGCACCCTTAAAAGGTTGGCATCAAAAAGCCACGAACCATGGCCCGAACCATACAAGCATTCACACACGTGCATAACACCAGGTGTGTGACCAGCACCAGATTCTGTGGTTAATTTCTGTCTCCAGAAGTGCTTCCCCACCGCTTGGTCCTGGTGCTTGCTCTGGCCCCACTCAGCCTCTATGCTGATGAGAGACCCACTCGTGCCCATGTGCCCCTGCTCCTTGAATACTTTGTACCTGTGCAAAACAATTTGTGTGTGCAGGCTGGGTGGGTGCCAGAGCACACCCTCCAGCTGGTCCCTTTGCTTGCATAATTAGGGAACCAGCACACCAGCAAGTGCTCTCATGCCTGAGATGCCCACCTCCATGCAGCAGATGAAGTCACCGAGACTAGCTGCATAATTAAAATTAATCGTGCACATAAGCTTTCAGCTGGCTGGAGCCATATACTTGGCTTTTTCCATGGCTGAGAGGGTTTCACTGGACAGCAGGAGGGCCAAGATCACTCAGTAGTCACGGATCCAATGAATGCTCACGTGGGGTTTTTTGGTGCTTATTGAATCCATATTATAGAATCATAGAATCATAGAATCATAGAATGGCTCAGTTTGGAAGGGACCTTAAAGATCATCTAGTTCCAAAGCCCCTGCCATGGGCAGGAACACCTCCCACTAGTCCAGGCTGCTCAAAGCCTCATCCAGACTGGTCTTGAACGCTTCCAGGAATGGGGCATCCACAACTTCCCTGGGGATTCCTACTCTGTTGTTTCTTTCTTCACCCCCTTCCCAATGCCCATGGCCACAGTGTGTCAGACTTCTACTAAAATTCCCCGTTTTTTTCAGTTCTCTATTACTTTTTTTTAATAGTTTCATTTAAAAGTGCTATTTCCTCCTTATTGCCCTTGCTGCTTACATGTTAAGGCTGTAGCCTTAGCTGTGAGGGCAGACATATGGCAGTGAAACCCGTCAGAAATCACAGGAGCTTTTCATAGGTTTGGGTGCACATGTGTAGCATGTCTCAGGTAATAATGCACTCTTCACTCAAACATACTTCCCTATTGTGCCCTGCATCTGCAGGCCATGCCTTTAACAGAAGGCTTTCCTCAGTATCTGGAGGTATGCTGAGGGAACAAGCTAAGAGTCCAATGCAAAGACTTTGTGAAGTTCTTTACAACTTCAGGGTAAGAGGGTGGTGAAACACTGGAACAGGTTGCCCAGAGAGGTGGTGGAGGCCCCATCCCTGGAGACATTCAAGGCCAGGCTTGATGAGGGTCTGAGCAATCTGGTCTAGTTGGAGATGTCCCTGCTTACTGCAGGGGTGTTGGACTAGATGACCTTTAGATGTCCCTTCCAACGCAACACATCCTATGATCCTATGATTCTATGCTCTTCAGATTTCAAGGAGGGAGTGATATTCTGTTTGTATGATGTGTAACTGCCTCTACACATGGTGTGAGACTTTAGAGGAATTTGAAAAACAATGCAGAAAAGGAATTTCTTTTTATATCGTCGCATGGACTGGTACCAGCATGGTGTCCTCCAAGGGCTGCAGGTGGGTATCTGCGCCACCATTAACCTCCATGGGCTGCAGGAGGACAGCCTGCCTCACCATGGTCTTCACCATGGACTGCAGGGGAATCTCTACTCCGGTACCTGAAGCACCTCCCCCGCCTCCTTCTTCACTGACCTTGGTGTCTGCAGAGTTGTTTCTCTCATATTCTCACTCCTCTCCTCCAGCTGCCTGTTGCGCAGCATTTTTTACCCATTCTTATTTATGTTGTCACAGAGGTGTTACCATTGTCGCTGATGGGCTCAGCCTTGGCCAATGATGCATCCACCTTGGAGCCAGCTGGCTCTATCAGACATCGGGGAAGCTTCTGGCATTTTCTCACAGAAGTGACCACTGCAGCTGCCCTACTAACAAAACCTTGCCACGTAAATCCAACCCAAGACAACGGCAGTTTTGTATTAAGCATGCTATAGTTACAGTAGTTACTGAGTAGCAATCTTTCTTCTGGGTCACCAAGTTTTGCTGGCTGCACTGGTTATCTCTTGATGGATGTCACGTAGACGTTCGCATGCTCAAAAGCAGAGCCAACGAAGAATATCAAAACAATGGTAGGCAAGGCTGTCAAAATTGAAGCAGCTCAGGTGGACCTGGACTGGGAGCATAAGGGTCACTCGCTGAGATGAACAGCTCTGTGCAGACACAGATTTGATGGATGGACCACTCAGTGGATAAGGAAATGGCTGGATGGCCACACTCACAGTGTTGCAGTCAAAGGCTTGATGCCCAAGTGGAAACCAGTGATGAGTGGCGTTCCTCAGGGGTTGGTACTGGGACATGTTGTTGGCGTCATGGATGGTGGGATTGAGTGCACCCTCAGCAAGTTTGCTGATGACACCAAGCTCTGTGGTACGGTTGACACACTGGAGGGAAGGGATGCCATCCAGAGGAATCTGGACAGGCTTGAGAAGTGGGGCCGTGCAAACCTCATGAAGTTCAACCAGGCCAAGTCCAAGGTCCTGCACCTGGGTTGTAGCAATCCCAAACACAAATACAGGCTGAGCAGAGAATGGATTGAGAGCACCCCTGAGGAGAAGGACGTGGAGGTGTTGGTGGATGAGAAGCTCAACATGAGCAGGCAATGCTCACTTGCAGCCCAGAAAGCCAACTGTATCCTGGGCTGCATCAAAAGAAGCGTGGCCAGCAGGTCGAGGGAGGTGATCCTGCCCCTCTACTCTGCTCTGGTGAGAACCCACCTGGAGTACTGCGTCCAGCTTTGGAGTCCTCAGCACAAGAAGGATATGGTCCTGTTAGAGCAGGTCCAGAGGAGGGCCATGAAGATTTTCAGAGGGCTGGAGTGCCTATGCTATGAGGACAGGCTGAGAGAGTTGGGGTTGTTCAGCCTGGAGAAGAGAAGGCCTCGAGGAGACCTTATAGCAGCCTTCCAGTACCTAAAGGGGACCTACTGGAAAGATGGGGAGGGAGTCTTTATGAGGGAGTGTAGTAATAGGACAAGGGGTAATGGTTTTAAACTGAAAGAGGGAAGATTTAGATTAGATATGAGGAAGAAATTCCTTACTGTGAGGGTGGTGAGACACTGAAACAGGTTGCCCAGGGAAGCTGTGGATGCCCCATCCCTGGAGGTGTTCAAGGCCAGGCTGGATGGGGCTTTGAGCAGCCTGGTCTAGTGGGAGGTGTCCCTGCCCATGGCAGGGGGGTTGGAACTAGATGATCTTTAAGGTCCCTTCCAACCCAAACCATTCTATGAGTTATCTTTCTCCATAGCAGCCCTCATAGCACTGTGCTTTGTATTTGTAGCTAGAAAGGTGTTGATGACACACCAGTGTTTTGGCTGCTCCTGAGCAGTGCTCCCACAGCATCAAGGCTGCCTCTCCAAACTGCCCCACCCCCAAAGGCCAGTAAGCTGAAGGTGGGCAAGGGGTAGGGAGGGGACATAGCCAGGATAGCTGACTCAAGCTGACCCAAGAGATATTCCATACCAAGTGACGTTGTGCTCAGCAATAAAAGCTAAGAGAAAGGAGAGGAGGGGGCACTCATCATTAAGGTGTTTGTCTTCTGGAGCAACCACTAGATATACTGAGGCCCTACTTCTCGTGCAGTGGCTGGACATCGCTTGCTGATGGGAAATAGAGAATAAATCTTTTGTTTTCCTTTACTTCCACGAGTAGCTTTTGCTTTTTCTTCACTAAACGGCCTTTATGTAAACCCATGAGTTCTTTTTCATCTTATGTCCTCCTTCCCTGTCCTGATGAGGATGGGAGTGATAGAGTGGTTGGGCGGGCATCTGGCATCCAGTCAAGGTCAACCCAGCACTCCTTTTCACAGAGCAAGACCACAAAGTCATCTATTCCCTGTAATAACATTACTCCAAGGTACTTCTTAAAGGACCCAGCAGAAGTACAGCCC